>NC_143585.1:175601685-175934126 GCF_048544385.1 Mastigoproctus giganteus
AAAGTGAGTGGGGTAGATTTTTGTCCTGAACCCCATTATATGAGGTTCAGGACTCAATTCTGTTTATTGCATGCTGGAGTTGACATTTGATGATGTTTGTGCTTTGTAATTGGCAGGAGATGGTGAGGTCATCAACATACATGTAAGCCTCAACAGTTCTGGGTATGTCTCGTGTTATATTGTTGACTCGAATTGCAAATAATGTCATGCTTAGTATAGACCCTTGTGGTACTCCTTCATGAATATGGGATGTAGACAGTATGTTTTGATAGTGAACCTGAAAAGTGAGGGGCCCATCAAGCTCTCAGCTGCCCACATCAAGGCAAGAGCTTGCACTTGGTCATCACGCAACACAGCGGCAACTCCGAAGGCAGAATGCCCTGGTCCCACAGGAACAAGTAGTTGTTGGTGACTATATTGTCAGGGAAACGGGGAACATGCTTTTTAAAAAGGATAGGTGAAACAGGACCAGGGTCTGTCTGCCAGGGGCAAAGGTTGATGAAGTTGTAGAGCAGATATCATCTTTTAAGGGCACAAAAGGTGATATAGTTGTACACGTTGGCACTAATGATATTAATAGTAGGAGACCGGCAGAATTCCTTAACAAGTACAGGTCACTGTTGAAAAAAACCCATGAATTAGGGTTGAATTTGAAAGTGTCTGCAATTCTGCCCAGACACGATAGCAGGGAGTATATGATGAGAGCCTTGTCGATCAATTCAGCTGGAAAGATTGTGCAAGGCTCAAGGGGTAGAATTTTTTTTCAACCTGGCTGTACTTGTTAACAGAAGGGACTGCTACCATCAGGGGTAAAGGGAAGGGTTTTTGCTTTCGTAAAGGTGACTGCGATGGTCTGGGACAGAATTTAAATTCTATACAGTGGGACCAACTGATGATGTTACCAACAGCAAATTCAAAATGGGAAGCATTCAAAGAACTTATCTTGGAAGCTACTAGGCTTTACATACCAACTAAGAAATATTGTTCAAGGTTTAGGCCTAAATGGATGTCAGATGAAATAATGAGACATGTGGCAAAAAATAAAAATGCATGGGATACATATAAATTAATGGGCTACATGGAAGCCTATGATAGATATAAGCTGGTCTGTAAATAATTCACAAAGTAGATTAGGCAAAGGGAGATTATGAGAAATCCTTGGCAAAGGATGCAAAGAAAAACAACAAAGAGTTCTTTACCTATGTAAACTCTAGAAGGAAAGGGATGAATCAAATTGGTCCATTGGACATTGATGGCTCAACTGTTGATGATCCTGCTCAGGTGGCTAACAAACTAAATGAGTATTTTGCATCTACTCTCACCCATAAAGAGTTATTCAGGGAGGGAAATGGCAGAGGTGTATTAAACTCTGGCAGTACGCTAGATAATCTTCTAATAACTGAGAGTAAAGTGGAGGAGAAATTGTTGAAAATAAACACAAGAAAGGCACTTGGGGTGGATGGGATCTATCCAGTTATATTAAAGGAGGCAGCAAAGGAAGTAAGCAAACCCTTAGCCATAATTATGAGAGCTTCCTTGGACTCAAAGGAGGTACCCATAGACTGGAGATGTGCAAATGTAACCCCAATTCACAAAGGAGGATCAAAGGGCAACACAAGTAATTATAGACCTGTGAGTTTAACTTCTGTTCCAGGAAAATTAATGGAGGCACTGGTTAAAGAAGCACTGCAGGATATTCTAGACAAGACTTCAGTTATAGCTTGGACACAGCATGGTTTTGTTAAGGGGAAGTCATGCCTGGCCAATTTGATTGGATACTATGATGCAGTCACAAAAGAACTGGATGCAGGGAATAACTTTGATATTATATACTTGGATCTTAGAAAGGCTTTTGATACTGTTGCACATGGAAGACTGCTGCACAAATTGGAGCAGTGTGGCATTGGAGGCAAATTGCTGCTATGGATAAAGGGGTGGTTGAGGGGGAGAAGACTTGGAGTGGTAATCAATGGACACTGCTCATCATGGACTAATATTATTAGTGGAGTCCCTGAGGGTTCAGTGTTGGGTCCATTATTGTTTTCTGTATTTATAAATAATACTGATGATGGTATATCAAACTTAATGTCCAAGTTTGCAGACGATACAAAAGTTGGCAGGGTTGTTAAGGACACTACTGACGCTATGCTGCTGCAACAGGATCTGGAAAGGTTGAGCAGATAGGCTGAGAGGTGGCAAATGAAGTTTAACATTGACAAATGTAAAGTATTACATATGGGAAACAGCAACGCCACAGCAACATATCAACTCTGTGGTACTACACTGACAGTGGTAGAGAATGAAAAGGACCTGCGGGTAATTGTGCAGGCAGATATGAAATTCTCTGAGCAGTGCAGATGGGCTGAAGAGTAGCTCATGGTGTCTTATCAATGATATACAGGAATTTTTCTAGCAGGGATAAGGAGGTGATTATTCCCTTGTAGAAGGCAATGGTCAGGCCACACCTTGAGTACTGTATACAGGTCTGGAGGCCTCATTTGAAGAAGGATGTAGAGCTGCTGGAACGAGTACAGAGAAGGGCAACAAGGTTAGGGAATGGAACAAAGGGTTGCTCTTAAAGAAAGGCTTAAGTTTTGCAAATTGAAGTGTCTGGAGACTAGGCACCGGCGAGGTGATGTGATAGATT
This sequence comes from Mastigoproctus giganteus, assembly GCF_048544385.1. Classification (NCBI taxonomy): domain Eukaryota; kingdom Metazoa; phylum Arthropoda; class Arachnida; order Uropygi; family Thelyphonidae; genus Mastigoproctus; species Mastigoproctus giganteus. The sequence continues at coordinate 175,604,333 of NC_143585.1, forward strand.
TGTATAAAGCCTCGAATGGTTTGAGCATGCTCAATGCTGATGGGATTCTGCCTCTTGCTCAGAATAATCACCTGAGAGGTCATAAATTCAAATTGAGGAAAGACAGATGTAGAATAGATGTCCGGAAATTTGTCTTTAGCCAGCGGGTAGTTGGTTGGTGGAACAGACTTCCATCTCTTGTTGTGGAAGTTGATAGCATACATAAATTTAAGGCTCAGCTGTACAGGTATTTTGAACGAACGGAGGAGTGAAGTGGAATTTTTTTTTTTTTTTTTTTTATCTGGCAGATGCTGCATAAGCTTGCTTTCTTGCATCATATGCCTCTACTAATGCTAATGCTAATAATAATATTCGGTTAATCCTGGCACTGGGAGTGAATCTTTTGATGAATCATTTGCCTGTAGTCTTGTATAGGGGGGTGACAGGCAGCAATTATTATTGGGAATTGCTGATTTGGCTGCAATGTCAGCCAAATCATTTCCCCTAAAACCAATGTGGCTTGGAATGCAACTGAAAGGGATATCATATTCATGTTCATGGAGAGAGTGGATTTTCTGCTAGGCTTGAAACAGAACTCTGTGGATTTTCTGCTGGGCTTGAGACAGAAATGGCTGGGGATTATATCTCACTGACAGAAAAGCCTGTAAGACTTTCAAAGAATCGGAATATAAAATGAACCGTTGGTTTTCGTATTCTAATGTGATCCAAGGAAAACTCGATAGTGTGTAGCTCTGCAGTAAATATGCTGCATTCAGGGAGGATCTGCTCTGATAAAGTGGTGTCTGGAAAGACAGCAGCAGATCTCATATATGATTCCGATTTCGAGCCACCTGAATAGACTGGCATGAAATCAGAATGTTTTGCTCGTGTGCTGAATAGAACTACAGGTAGAGAGACGATGGAGTATCTGATTTTCCCCAGTTTTTAATGAAAAAGTTGCATGCCAGGATGGAATGGGCTGCTTTGGTGTTTGGGCAACCTTGTCAATCTTAATTTTAAGTTCTCTGAGTAGCTCTTGCAGACTAATACCAAAAGGACGACTAGCAGTCTTACAGGTGTTGTACAAACTTTCCCATAATGGCTCAAAAATGGATGGCCATGTAAGACGGTCTGGTAGGGATTTCAGTTTTAAAGCATATTTTAGAGACAACTGCTTACATTGAAGTGATAGCGGTGGTTCAAGTGGTTCAACATACAGGAGGCGCTGGATAGTAGATGTTCAATATGCTCCAGAAGCAAGACAGATAGCCTGATGATGAATAGGGTCCATCCCTTGAAGTACACTGCTACTGGCTGACATATACTTGGAACCCACAGTCTAGTTTCGATCATACTAGTGCACAGAAAATGCATAATAGGGTGCATCTATTTGCATCCCAAGATGTATAGAGAGAGAGAGAGAGAGAGAGAGAGAGAGAGAGAGAGAGAGAGAGAGAGAGAGAGAGAGAATATTCAGGCCTCTCATGCACTTTGTACAGAGTTGATGGATGTGTTTCAAGAAGGCTAACTTTTTATCAAATACAAGTCTACTGGAATAGCATTTTGTCCGAGCCTCAATTCAGGTTCAGGATGAGCATTCCGCTTACAACGAAAATGTACACAAATGGTCTTTTGTGGCAAGAACCTGAATCCATTAGCAAGTGCACAGGAATTAAGGTGAAAAATGGCTTGTTATAGTTGTCTTTCAATAACCCTCATGTTGCATGACTGAGAGAATATGCTGAAGTCATTAACATGGAGGGTGCTTTTACAGGTGGAGGAAGTTGTTCTTATATAGTGTTTACTTTGATGGCAAAGAGCATGACACTTGATACTGATCCTTGCGGTACTTCCCCCCCTTGGCAAAAAGAGCGAGAGAGAGGATCCCCCCATGAGCTTGGAAAGACCGATTGGCCAAAAAGATTTTAATAAATATGGGAAGATAAGACCTATGCTATTCCTCTAAGACCTACGCTATACAAATCTTTTATGATGCCAAATCTCTAAATTGTGTCATACACTTTCTCCAAATCAAATAATACAGAAACAAGATGTTTGTGTTTTAGGAAAGCAACCTTAATGGATGTTTCCAGTCTAATAAGATGGTCTGGAGTGGACCAGTTCCTTTTGAAGTCACACTAGATGCTAGAGAGAAAAGCAGCCTCCATAGCTAGCCTAGTGGTCAGAATCACAAAGGCAGTAGCACACGCCCTTTGAATAAACCAGGGTTCAAGCCCCTGACTGCTAAATACGGTCGATCTGCCAACTCGTACTGGACAGATTACGGGGCAGATTATGGTCCATTTTCCCTCAACATTAATTGTTGAGGAGGTTTCCATCCTGCAGTGGATTGATAATGGCTGAAGTTTACCTTTTTTACTTTATCATATTAAACAAAAATTAGCCATTCTCTCTCTAGGATTTTGAACAGAAAACTGGTCAGAGCAATAGGACGATAATTAGTAGGAACTTTAGGATCCTCTCCTGCTTGGCAAAGGCAAGAACAATTGCCTTGCACCAGGCATCCAGAAACTGTTCTTCAATAAAGGTTCTGTTATATAGAATTATATAGAAGAAGCAAATGATCCATAGATTTTGGTGAAAGATGCTTAATCATTTCATAATGATGCCATCTCGGGGCAACAGCACTTGCATTAGAAAGGATGAGAGCTCTTTTCCCGACATGTGGAAGAAGGTGTTAGTTCCCACATTTTGAAGGGAAATGTCAATGTTCATTGAGCATATGCTCTATGACTCTTTCCCTTCCATTAATACTAGCACTACCTGACAGGGTGTTATGTCCATTAAAATCCGCAAGAAGTAAGTAAGTAAGGGGGAAGCAGCTGCATTAGAAGATCAGCATGGTGTTTCTTGGGAATGCCAGTCCCAAGGGGCAAATAAATAGAGCAGATGATTAACAAAAAAACCCACTGTAATGAGAATTGCAACAGCTTCTATGCTGCTTGTAAATAGCAAAGGCTGAACTGTGATCTGGTTATCCACAAGGATAGCCACTCTTCCATGAGCAGGACCATCAGCAATTCTATCCTTATGAAAAATTGTGATGTTAAGCATGGTGGGGTCATCACTTGCCTTTAGGTAGTCTCCTGCAAGCAAAAGCAGACTGGCTCATGCTTCTTCAAGAGGGCCTTGATTTCATCAGTATTTTGAAGGAACCCATGAGAATTCCATTGTAGGAATTTAGCCATTATTTTGGCTTGGCGGTCCATCAGGCGGCTTCTAAGCTACTGAGGGCTTATTTAGTCAGTCTTGAATTTATCTTTATTGGGGAAGTATGGATGCTGTCCTGTGTCCATTTCCTCCTCTACAAAGAGTTCCAACACTACATCATCTGTTTTGGTAGTTCATACAGGTGGGGTTTTGTGGCTGAACATGTTGCGGTTTCGTGGTCCTCTGCAGCACATCGATCGTGTGCAAGTGCTCCACAACAGGCCATTTGCGATTGTAAAGGATTTGGTATGTATGGATGCACTGGACAGGTAATATAGTCAGCTTTGATTTCATTAGGAAACAATGGTGAATTAAATGTTAGGATGACATTTCTTGTTGGAACGATTTTCCATCCCTATGCATGGACATTCATTTCACAGCTATCATTCCTTGTGGTTTTAATTCAGAACAGATTTCCTCTTCCATCACATCCATAAGATGCCATTCTGTGATGATACTATGAGATGAATTCAGTGTCTTGCAGGGAGTAGCAGTGATGGGCATTCTCCCCCATAGATGTAGCTCGGAGTAGCTGTTCTGATTGTTTGTCACTTCTGGTCGCTAAAAGAATGTCACCTGAATGAAGCTGTTTGGCAGATTTAGGAGAACCTGCCAACCCTTCCAAACCCTTGTGGATAAAGAAGGGTGACATTTTTACTAAGGGCTTCACACTAGTAGAGTGAATTATCATGTAGCAAGGTATTGGACCTGATATAACTTCAATTTTCTGTCTCTTTACAGAAGTGACAACATTTAGGTCAATGGTCAAGTTTTCAAATAGGGGCTGGGTTGAGGCTCAAGAAGAAATATATTTATCAGGATCCATGAGGATTTAATATTGATTCAGTGCCAGAGCTCCCCACTAATGGAGCCCAAAGATATGCTCACTACCAGGCAAGCAATAAATGTGGTCGGAAGTGGAACGCCAGGGCTACCCTCGCACTGCTGCTAGCCTGAATCCTATCCATTGGACCATGAGTGTAGGGACATGTCATTGACACAGTTGACCTTTGCAGGCAAACCCACTAGCCAATTGATACTGGCCGGGCCATCCAGGCCCACAAGTCTTGTCGAAGCAGGGGACAAAGTGGTACGATGAAGCTGGGTAGTTTAAACACCGGAATTCCCCTTTCTGAATTTTCAAGGGTTGCAGCACATGGCAAACACACCAGAGTTGTATGTTAACCTGCAACTTGTTGACTATTTGCTTTCTTTCTTCTTGATAATCTCAAGATTATCAAGAAGTTTCAAGAAATTATCAAGAGATTATCAATTGATAATCTCTTGATAATTTCTTTCTTCTTGATAACCTGCAACTTATTTGCTTTCTTTCTTCTTGATAATCTGCAACTTATTTGCTTTCTTTCTTCTTGATAATCTCAGTTTTATACTTTTCTCAATTTTATTCAACCTTATTCTCAATTTTATATTTTGTATCTTTTTCCCTTTTTCCAGAGGTCCCATGATTTTGAATATGCTGGATGGTTACTCTTGCAATTTGGACATTCCAGTGCCTTTGCAGTACACTCTGTTTATAAATGAATTTTTGTCCCATAGTTACAACCAGTAATTTTGACTCTGAATATTGTCTGAGAGTCACAAAATTTTTGGCATTTGAAAAATCTTAAAAGTTATGGAATGTATGGTCAGATATGGCAGTGTAGCTTTCCTGCTTTAATAGAAGTTGGCAAAAATTAGGTGTACTAAAGGTGAATATAATATGTGTTGGAACAAGCTTATCATCCTTCTGTATCATTATTTGCCTTGCTTGAGTTACTTTCTGTTCTTGTAATTCCACGATTAGCATTAGCATAGGCACATGATGCAAGAAAGCAAGCTTATATAGCATCAGCCAAAAAAAAAAAAATCCCCTTATTTCACCCATCCACTCGCTTAAAATATTTGTCAAGTTCTGCCTTGAATCTATTTAAGCTATCAACTTCTACGACAGATGGAAGTTTGTTCCAGTCAACCACCCACTGGCTAAAGGCAACCTTCCGCACATATATCCTACAACCGTCTTTCCTCAATTGGAATTTATGCCCTCTCAGGCGATTATTCTGAGCAAGAGGAAGAATCACATCTGCATTGAGCATGCTCAAACCATTCAAGGCTTTGTACACCTCTATCAGATCACCTCGCTAGTGCATAGTCTCCAGACACTGTATTTTGCAAAACTTAAGCCTTTCTTCGTAAGAGCACTCCTTTGTTCCATTCAATAATCTTGTTGCCCTTCTCTGTACTAATTCTAGCAGCTCTACATCCTTCTTGAAATGAGGCCTCTAGACCTGTATACAATACTCTAGGTGTGACCTGACCACTGCCTAATACAAGGGGATAATCACCGCCTTATCATTGCTAGAAAAATTCCTGTATATCATTGACAAGACACCATGAGCTACTCTTGCAGACCATCTGCACTGCTCAGAAAACTTCATATCTGCTGCACAATTACCCGCAGGTCCTTTTCATTCTCTATCACTGTAAGTGTGGAACCACAGAGTTGATACGTTACTCTGGGATTACTGCTTCCCATATGTAGTACTTTACATTTGTTAATGTTAAACTTCATTTGCCACCTCTCAGCCCATCTGCTCAACTTTTCTAAATCCTGTTGCAGCAGTGTACTGTCATTAGTGTCATTAACAACCCTGCCAACCTTCGTATCATCTGCAAACTTGGACATTAAGCCTGAAATACCAGGCGCCTCCGTAGCCAGGTGGGAAGGAGCAGCAGTGCGTAGCACACGCTTCTTGATTAGACCGGGGTTTAAGCCCGTCACCACCAAATACGGAGGATGCGGAAAGGTCAAGGAATGACCACCGCATATCCCCGGAGCAATATGGCCTTAGTTGCTAATGCTCCTAAAAACTAATTAACTAACTAACCTGAAATACCATCATCAATATCATTTATAAATACAGAAAACAACAATGGACCCAACTCTGAACCCCGATGGACTCCAGTAATAACATTAGTCCACGAAGAGCAGTGTCCATTGATTACCACTCTGTCTTCTCCCACTCAACCATCCATTTATCCATAGCAGCAATTTGCCTCCAATGCCACACTGCTCCAATTTGTGCAGCAGTCTTCCATGTGCAACAGTATCAAATACTTTTCTAAGATCCAAATATATGATATCAAAGTTATTCTTTCCATCCAGTTCCTTTGTGACTAAATCATAGTATCCAATCAAATTAGTCAGACAAGACTTCCCCTTAACAAACCCATGATGTGGCCGAGCTATAACTTAAGTCTTGGCTAGACGATCCTGCAGTGCTTCTTTAACCAGTGCCTCCATTAATTTTCCTGGAACAGAAGTTAAACTCACAGGTCTATAATTACTTGTGTCCCCATTTGATCCTCATTTGTGGATTGGGGTCACATTTGCACATCTTCAGTCCATGGGTACCTCCTCTAAGTCCAAGGAAGCTCTCATAATTAGGGCTAAGGGTTTGCTTACTTCCTTTGCCGCCTCCTTTAATATAACTGGATAGATTTCATCCACCCCAGGTGCCTTTCTTGTGTTTATCTCAACAATTTCTCCTCCGCTTTACTCTCAGTTATTACAAGATTATCTAGCTTACTGCCAGAGTTGAGTACACCTCTGCTTCCCCTCCCTGAATAACTCCTCATGGGTGAGAGTAGATGCAAAATTCTCATTTAGTTTGTTAACTACCTGAGCAGAATCATCAACAGTTGAACCATCGATATCAAGTGGACCAATCTGATTCATTCCCTTCCTTCTAGAGTTTACATAAGTAAAGAACTCTTTGCTGTTTTTCTTTGCATTCTTTGCCAAAGATTTCTCGTAATGTGCCTTCGTCTGCCTAAACTCCTTTGTAACTTGGTTACAGACCAGCTTATATCTATCATAGTCTTCTGTGTCACATGTTAATTTATATGTATCCCATGCATTTTCCTTCTCTGTCACACGTCTAATTAGTTCATCTGACATCCATTTCGGCCTCAATTTTGAACAATATTTCTTTGTTGGTATGAGAAGCCTAATAGCTTCCAAGAATAATTCTTTGAATGCTTCACATTTTGAATTTGCTGTTGGTAACATCATCAGTTAGTCTCACTGTATAGAATTTAAATACTGTCTCAGCCCACTGTAGTGACCTTTACAAAAGCAAAAACTCTTCCTTTCCCCCTGATGGTAGTTATCTCTTTGAAGAAATCCCACTTCAAACCCACTGCGATCACTGTCACCTAGTGGTTCCTTTATCTGCAGATTCTCGATGCATGAAGAATCACTACTGATAATCAGATCAAGAGTATCACTCCCTCTAGTTGTCTCCCGAACATGCTGCTGTAGAAAACAATTATCCAATAAATCCACAAAAGCCTTGGTAGTGTGTGAGTGACCAACCCACTAATTCCAGTCAATATCTGGGAAATTAAAATCACCCATTATAAGACACACTAATTTACTGGCCCACTCTATTTCTCTGCAGAATTGCTCATTATACTCATCAGATTCATTAGGCCCATAACACACACCTACTCTCATTTTTCCTTTCCCAGTGCTTATGTCACACCAAACAGACTCAACATTGCATTGTCCACCAACATGAGTTCGATGCACTTCCTTAGATTTTATGTGTTTCTTAACTAACAGTATAACCCCTCCTCCCTTCCTGTCCTGTCTGTCCTTTCTGTACACATTGTACTCCCCAAATTCCAGTTCTGCCCTGCTTATGTCTGTTTGACACCATGTCTCTGATATCCCAACAAATCTGCCTTTGATGTCTTGACTAGCACTTCAAGCTCATCGAATTTATTAACTATACTCCTAGCACTGGTGTACATGCAAGTATACATGCACCTGTTTCTACTCTTAGTTACCCTAACACAGCCCATGTATTTAATTGTTCCACTATGACACCCAGAAGTTCTGGAAATTCCCATTGCCTTGCTTTCCAGGCTCAATTGCATTTCAATAGAAGTAGTGCACGAATCACTTTTACCTCTGCCAGCAGCTACTGTTAATCTATTATAGTCCGTGTATCCCCCCCAAGCTAGTTTTCCGACAAACCTAACTCTGCCTCAATAGCATCAGCAAATATCCTTGCACCCTTTCTATTTAAATGTATCCCATCTCTGTAGAAGCAGTCTCTCCTGTTAATAAGCACAGGCCAGGATGAGAAAAATTCTACCCCCTGAGCCTTGCACAATCTCTCCAGGGCCAAATTGAGCGACAAGACATCATATACTCCCTCCTATCGTGTCTGAGCAGAATTGCAGACACTTTCAAATTCAACCCTAACTCATGGCTTTTTTTCAGCATTGTCTTGTATTTGTTAAGTAATTCTGCTGGTCTCCTATTCTTAATATCATTTGTGCCAACGTGTACAACAATATCATCCTTTGTGCCCTTAAAGGATGATATCTGCCCTACAACTGCATCCACCTTTGCCCCTGGCATATATAACCTGGTCCTGTTCCACCTATCCTTTTTGCACAATATATTCCCCATTTCCCTTACAATAGAGTCACCTACATCAACTAGTTCCTTTGGGAACAACGCATTCTGGGTTGGGGGTTGCCTCTGTATTGCGTGATGTTCAAGTGCAAGTTCTGGCACTGATGTGGGCAGCTGAGAGCTTGATGGGCCCCCTGAATTTAAATCCTTTGAGGGCATCCATCCTGTCCTTCAATCTCTCATATAAGTCTATAACAATGCCGAGTTGGCGCCTGATTTCCTCGCACTCCTTACATCGCGCACTCACAAAAGAAATTCCCCTTGGCAATATCATGCCCCATTCCTGATTGCTTCACAAACATCAAACAAGCAGTGCATTTCAATAGACTGTGACTCAGAGGACAACCGCTTCCCTCAGTTCTCCCCCTGAGCCACAGTACTTCCACTAGTTTGAGCTTTTTGCTTTGCTGCTCTGGTCTGAGTCATGATTTCTATTCGAGTTCAATAAAATTCCGATACCTATATTGCTATATCCCAATACATATATATAACACTATATATATGTATTTCGGTATCGAATATTATCTCCGAGTTACATTATATGACTTTCTTATCCCTGTCGACTTATGTGTATTAATTTATGATGTTACGTTTGTAATAACTTGGTTGCTATATTTATTTAGTTAAAAAAGTACAATTCAATTGACAATGAAATTTAATAAGATTAATAAATTTTACTGATTAATTGATACTACTATACTCGCTATCTCTATATCTAGTTTTCCGTTAAACCTTACGCTATCTAGTTTTCCGTTAAACCTTATGCTAGTACATGTTGTATCATATAACAATGAAGGCAAGTTACGAACGGTTAATCTACAGATACGAGGTATTATTTACTTTCCAAATCACGCTATCTAAATTCAAAATAAACCACGGACCTTGACTAGGTCTATAAGCTTCTTACAGAAAATAATTTATTCTAACAATTAAATCAATAAATCGGCTAAGTATAATTAAAAACTTTCGTTTGCAGGATAATAATCCCACTCACTTATCACTCCTTTTGAGGAGTTTAGAGTGTTATGTGGTGTAAATTTAAATGGGATTCTGCTTACAGAGGACAGTTTCAGTAACACTTCAGAATACATTGCTTGGGTGGTTTCAATAGATCTCGTGACTGGAGTCGTTTTACAATTTTTGGTGTACCACCAAAAATTGTAAAACGTGAATATGCAGTAGGTACTACAGCATATTCAAGACATCTCTGGATGACAAAGGGAGACAGTTTTCTACCAACTGAATCAATAAGGAATGCATTATCAGAAAGGCTGCCGGTTCTGATTTGTTCGAATGTGTTCTCACTCTTTCTGGAAGACTGACGTCTTGTTCCATTCTATGGGTGTTAATGTGTTGAGAGCCTGTCAGCTCTAGTGGTGGATATGCATCACAATCCATGGTTGCTCCTTTCAGCTCTGAGAGGACTTACTTCTCACCATAATTAAAGATGCATTGCAGGATCATCTAGACAAGACTGCAGCAATAATTCAGACACAGCATGGGTTTGTTAAGGGAAAGTCTTGTCTGCCAAATTTGATAGGATATTATGATGTGGTTACAAAGGAACTGGATGCAAAAAATAATTTTGATATCATATATTTGGATTTCAGGAAAGCTTTTGACACTGTTGCGCATGGAAGACTATTGTACAAATTGGAGCAGAATGGTATTAAGGGTAAGTTGCTACAATGGATAAAAGGATGGTTAAGTGGGAGAAGACAGAGGGTGGTAATCAATGGGTGTTGCTCTTCTTGGACTAATGTTATTAGTGGGGTCCCACAGGGTTCAATATTGGGTCCATTATTGTTTACTGTATTTATAAATGATATTGATGATGGTATATCAAGTTTAATGTCCAAGTTTGCAGCCGAAACGAAGGTTGGCAGGGTTGTCAAGGACTCTACTGACACTATGCTACTGCAACAGGATCTGGAAAGGTTGAGCAGATGGGCTGAGAGGTGGCAAATTAAGTTTAACATTGACAAATGTAAAGTACTACATATGGGAAACAGCAACCCCAGAGCAACGTATCAACTCTGTGGTACTACACTGACAGTGGTAGAGAATGAAAGGGACCTGGGGGTGGTTGTGCAGGCAGATATGAAGTTTTCTGAGCAGTGCAGATGGGCCGCAAGAGTAGCTCATGGTGTATTGTCGATGATATATAGGAATTTTTCTAGCAGGGATAAGGAGGTGATTATTCCCTTGTATAAGGCAATGGTCAGACCACAACTAGAGCTGTATACAGGTCTCAAGACCTCATTTCAAGAAGGATGTAGAGATGCTGGAACGAGTACAGAGAAGGGCAACAAGATTAGTGAATGGAACAAAGGGGTGCTCTTACGAAGAAAGGCTTAAGTTTTGCAAATTACAGTGTCTGGAGACTAGGCACCGGTGAGGTGATCTGATAGAGGTGTATAAAGCCTTGAATGGTTTGATCATGCTCAATGCTGATGGGATTCTTCCTCTTACTCAGAATAATCACCTGGGAGGGCATAAACTGAAATTGAGAAAGGACAGATATAGGATAGACGTGAGGAAATTTGCCTTTAGCCAGCGGGTGGTTGGTTGGTGGAATAGAATTCCATCCCTTGTCGTGGAAGTTGATAGCCTAAATAAGTTTAAGGCTCAGCTGGACAGGTATTTTGAACGGACAGAGGGATGAAGTGGAAGTGGTTATTTTTTATTTATTTATTTTTTTTTTTTTAGGCTGATGCTGCATAAGCTTGCTTTCTTGCATCAAATGCCTCTACTAATGCTAATGCTAAAAAAGACTTCTGCAGAAATTGGAGCCATGTGACAATAGGGGCAAGTTACTACTATGGATTAAGAGATGGTTGAGTGGGAGAAGCCAAAGAGTGGTTATCACTGGGCACTGCTCTTTGTGGACTAATGTTATTAGTGGAATACCCCAAGGTTCAGTGTTGGGCCCATTTTGTTTTCTATATTTATTAGTAATGCCGATGAAGGCATATCGAGTTTAATGTTTAAGTTTTCTGATGATAAAAAGGTTGGGAGGGTGGTTAAACACAGTAATCAGGGTATCCTATCCTAAAGAAAAACTAAAACTATCAAATTTGGCAGATGGGCTGCGAAGTGGCAATTAAATATAACAATGACAAATGAAAAGTACGTCACCTGGGTAGTAGTGATTCCAGAATAACATACCAACTCTGTGGTACTACACATTGAGCCATAGACAATGAAAATGATCTGGGGGTAATTGTGCAGTGAAACATGAAATCCTATGAAAAGTGCAGACCGGTAGATAGGGATCATGGGGGTTCTGTCAATGATAAACAAAATTTTTTCCAGCAGGCATAAGGAGGCACTTAGCTCATTGTATTAGGCAATGGTTAGGTTTTGAATACTGCATATACGGGTCTGTAAGATTCAATTTATGAGGATGTGGATCCAATGGAATGAGTTTAGAGAAGAAAAATGAGATTAATGAGCTGGATGAAACTGTGCTCTTACCATGAAAGGCTTTAGTTCTGAAAAAAAACAAAATGTCTCAATCTTTACGTTATCTGCAAATAGACTGGGAGATATGTTAATGAAAATCAGAAAGAACAGTGGTCTAAGAACCAATCCTTCTGGGACTCCACTTATGACATCATACCAACCTGAAGAGTATTCACTGATCACAGCCCTCTGCTTTTTCTCTCTCTCTCTGCAGTCATCTTAGATTCTAAGATGAATTACAGCCATCTGTAATCCCAACATGTTCCAGCTTATACAGTAACCTCTCATGAGGGACTAAATCAAATTCTTTTCTAATAAACTATGTCAAAATTGTTCCCTACATCTAGTTCATCTGTAACTCAAAATAGTTTGCTAGGTTAATCAAACCTAATCATAACCATATTGTGTCCTTCGGGATGCCATTTCTATCTAAATGCCTCCAGATTGCACTCTTAATAATTGCTTCTAAGATTTTCGCTACCACTGAATCAGACTAACTGGTTATGACTTCACTCTTAGAACCACTTTTATGCATTGGTGATATGTCAGCACTTCTTCAATCCAAAGTAATCTCTCCCAAGTCCAATGATGCCCTCATAATTAACCTCACCAGTTCAATTTTCCCCTCCGGTAGTCTCCTCCAAAATTATTGGGTATATGCCATCAATTTAGCACCCTTACTTGCCTTTATGCCCAAAAGTTTTTCTAATAACAGTCAGTATTTAAACAGTCACTAATTTCATATGGGTTAGCCTCACTTGCACAGCTTCTCTTAAGCATGAAGGGTCGTTTGTCAGTAAATTCTTGCATTGTTTGCCACTACTAATATTAATACTAAGTGTTCTGAAATAAAAGAAAAAAGTATAATATTTGCTAAAGAGAATATAAAAACAAAATTCAGAATCTTTCAACTAAAAAACTTAAATTTCTACATATAAATACTGTTATATAAAAGAAAATTATGGATGAAGTGCAGTAGAAAATTATTCTGATAATATCTAAAGATGTTGATACACAGGAAATGTACCATGCAGTAATTTAGTATTATACATGGCATATTTCAGATAATTAAAAGATCTCATCATACTAAAATATGAAAACATATTTGGTAAAGAAGTCTGTGATACTGCTTACCATGTTATCTAAATGAATTTTGACTGAAAGTTTTCCCCATCCTATTCTTCTATCAATCATGTTTCTTCTAATCTACAACAAAACAGGGCATTATCAGAAAAAAATAACAGTAAATATGCAGTAGAACCTCATAAAACCAGCCTCCTTGGGGTTATAGCCCATTCCATATTTTTGAAAATTTAGGCTTTTTTAATGTTATACTTATAACCGAAGTATTCGATAATAAAGTAACTCTGTACCCTTTGATCTCTACAGAATGAGAGTTGCCAGCATTAAGCCAAACTGTTAATTGTGCTGCTGCCATAATGGTAACATTCATACCTAAGAATTAAAGGTTGTAGGTTCTAATGCTGCTACAAGTATGGACGTTGTGATTTTTGCCTGATATTTTTTATTATGAAGTATAAAGAGTGCAATATGATTTGTGCAACTGAATTCTCTTAAAAACTAAATATGTACTGCTGGATTATTAAGCATTATACTGAGAAATAGTACTGAAAGTCTTACAAAATGACCAGACTCCAGCTGCGAAGTATTGTATTATATCATTGTAAGATCACATTGTATTATATTATATTACTTTATATTACATTATATTACTAATGAAGGAGGCGATTCTCCATTGCATCACAGTCTCAAAAAATGTGCAAAATGTGAAGTGTTTGCAGCTATTCAGGAACAGGACATGATCTAGCCAACGAGGATGTCTTTGTGTGTGCTAGGAAGCTAGAGTGACAAGAAATTACGCGGAAACTCAGCCTTCTGATGGGCATCTATGAGAGTTGAGGTGTAGAGTAGATGCCCTCGACGAAATTAATACGAGAGGCCAATCAGGTTCTCAGCTGCCCAACTCAACACCAGTGTTCAATCCAGAATGCGCTGGTCCCAGAGGAACTAGTTATTGTTGGTGATCTAGTGTCAGGGAGATGGGAATACATTATGCAAAAAATATAGATGGAACAGAACCAAGGTATGTCTGCCAGGGGCAAAGGTTGATGATGTTGTAGAGCAGATATCATCTTTTAAGGGCACAAAAGGTGATGTTGTACATGTTGGCACTAATGACCTTAAGAGTAAGAGATCTGCAGATTTAATTAGCAAATACAGGTCAATGTTGAAAAAAAGTCGCAAGCTAGGGTTGAATTTGAAAGTGTCTGCAATTCTGCCAGACACGATAGGAGGAAGTATATGATGAGAGCCTTGGCAATCAATTCAGCCCTGGAAAGATTGTGCAAGGCTCATGAGGTAGAATTTTTTTTAAGCATGGTCTGTGCTTGTTAACTACTTCTACAGGAATAGGGTACACTTAAATAGAATGGGTGGAAGAATATTTGCTGAAGCTATCAAGGCAGTGTTAGGTGGTCGGAAAACTGTTAGCTTGGGGGGGGTTACATAAACTAAAAGATGAACAGTTACCACATGCAGAGGCGAAAATGATTATTGCATTGCTTCTATTGGAATGAGCAGCAGCCTGGAAAGCAAGTTGCTGGAACTCATAATGAAACAAGTAAATACATGGGCTGTATTAGGGTAACTAAGATTAGGAACAGGTGCATATACACTTGCATGTACACCAATGCCAGAAGTATAGTTAATAAATTTGATGAGTTTGAAGTGCTGGTCAAGACATCAAAGGCGGATATTGTTGGTATATCAAACATGTGGTGTCACACAGATATAAGCAGTGCAGAACTGGAATTTGAGGAGTACAATGTGTACAGAAAGGATAGACAGGACAGGAAGCAAGGAGAGGTTACGCTGTTAGTTAACAAACACATAAAATCTAAGGAAGTGCATCCAATTGACATTGGTGGGCAATGCAATGTTGAGTCGGTGTGGTGTGACATAAGCACTGGAAAAACCAAGTTCAGAGTAAGAGTGTGTTATAGCCTAATGACTCTGATGAGTACAACGAACAATTGTGCAGAAAAAGAGGGCCAGTATATCAGAATGTCATATAATGGGGGATTTTAACTTTCCATATATTGAATGGATTTGTGGATTGGTCACTTGCACACTAGCAAGACTTTGTGGATTTATTTTATGACTGTTTTCTACAGCAACATATTAGAGAGGCAACCAGAAGGAGTAATACTCTTGATCTGATTATCATCAGTGATTATTCATGCATTAAGAATTTGCAGATAAAGGAACAACTGGGTAACAGTGATCACAGTGTACTGATGTAGGATTTACCTAAAGATATAACAACCACCAAGACTAAAGGGAAGGGCTTTTGCTTTAGTAAAACTAACTAAAGTGGTCTCAGACAGTTTTTAAATTCTATACAGTGGGATCAACTGATAAAGTTACCAATGCCGAATTCTAAATGGGAAGCCTTCATCAGGAACTTAATTTTGGAGGCTGCTATGCTTTTCATACCAATTAAGAAACACTGTTCAAGATTTAGGCCTAAATGGATGTCAGATGAACTAATGAAGCTCATGGCAGAGAAAGAAAATGCATGGGATGCATACAAATTACCAGGCAGCACAGAAGCTAATAGCAGATATAAGCTAGTCTATAATCAAGTCACAAAGGAGGTTAGGAATACAAAGGCAGATTATGAGAAACCTTTGAAGGAGGCAAAGAAAAACAGCAGAGTTCTTTATTTATGTAAACTCTAGAAGGAATGGGATGAATTGCATTGGTTCATTTGATGTTGGTGGTTCAACTGTTGATGATCATGCTCAGGTAGCTGATAAACTGAATGAGTATTTTGCATCAACATTCACAGGTTAGTTTAACTTGTGTTCAAGACTGCAGTAGTAAAGACAGCATGAGTTTGTTAAAGGGAGGTCTTTTCTGACCAATTTGATTGGATACTATGTGGTCACAAAGGAACTGGATGCAAAAAGTAATTTTGATATCATATACTTGGATTTCAGGAAAGCTTTTGATACTGGTGCCCATGGAAGACTGCTGTAAAAATTGGAGCGGTATGGCATTAAGGGCAAGTTGCTACAATGGATAAAAGTATGGTTGAGTTAGAGACAACAGAGAGTGGCAATCAATGGACACTGCTCTTCATGGACTAATGTTATTAGTGGAGTTCCTCAGGATTTGGTGGTAAGGCCCATTTCTGTTTTGTGTATTCATTAATGATTTTGATGAGGCTATATCAGGCTTAAAGTCCAAGTTTGCAAATGTTGCAAAGGTTGGCAGGGTTATTAATGACAGTACACACAGTATCCTACTGCAACTGGAGCTAGATAAGTTGGGCAAATGGGCTGAGAAGTGGCAACTGAAGTTTAATATTGACAACTGCAAAGTATGGCATATGGTAGCAGTAACCCAATTCCCTGAGTGGAACTACACTCAGGGAATTGGAGTGAAAAATACCTTGGGGTATTTGTGCAGTCAGATATGAAGTTTGCTGAGCAGTGCAGACAGGCTGCTAGAGCAGGTCATGGAGTCTTGCCAATGATATATAGGAATTTTGCTAGCAAGGACAAGGAGGTGATTATCCCATTGTACAAGGCAATGGTGAGGAGACACACCTTGAATACCGTGTACAGGTCTCAAAGCCTCATTTTAGGAAGGATGTAGAGTTGCTAGAACAAGTACAAAGAAGGGCAACAAGATTGATGGGGGGAACAAAGGGGTGCTCTTACCAAGATAGGCTTAAGTTCTGCAAATTGTAGTGCCTGGAGACTAGGCACATGTGAGGTGATCTGATTGAGGTGAATAAGGCCTTGAACAGGTTGATGGAAAGAATACCATCAAGCTCAATGCTGATGGGATTCTTCCTCTTGCTCAGATTAAAAATTTGAGGGGGCATAGATTCAAACTGAGGAAAGACAGTTGTAGAATAGATGTGTGGAAATTTGCCTTTAGCCAGCGGGCAGTTGATTGCTGGAATAGACTTCTAGCTGTTGTTGTGAAAGTTTATAGCTTAAATAAATTTAAAGCTGAACTGGAAAAGCATTTGGAATGAAGAAATGAGTGAAATGAGGGAGGGTTTTTTTTTTTTTTTTGGCTGATGCTGCATAAGCTTGCTTTCTTGCATCGTATGCCTCTGCTAATGATAATGCTAAAATGATGATCTGATATGTTCAAAATACACAGTAACAAACATACTGTCTAAAAAATATGCAAAACAGAAAGAAATTGGCATTTGGAAATCATTAATCGAACAAAATGCATAAGTTTGACACCAAGGTACATTTTTTTTAAGTTCTCCCAGTGTATTTTCTCTTTGTCGTTGTCAACTACTTTCAGAGAAATATTCAAAAAGTTCTGGATTTTTGAGGTTCTACTGCAATATACAAAACACAAGAAGAATGAAAGAGCTATTATGTAAATTATAATAACTGATGAACATTAATAATCAAAATTTATAATGAAAATAAATAATTCAGAGAGCAGAATTTGAATTTTGTTACAGTCACTCCGTTACATGTAAAAAAAGTCAGTTATGTGTGTGCACATCAAGTTCAGTCTGCAGTTGTTTGGCAGCTTTCATATGGAGAAGCATGTAGCATTAATATAGGGGGATGGGGAGAAAGAATGGGGTTATGTGATTTTTGTGAGCTATAAATGTCCAATTTGTTCCAATTTGTTGACAGATGTTTATTAGGCATGAACCACGAATGATTTGTAGCTAGTCTGATGCTGGAACAGGGATATTGGTTAAATCTAAGGTAGTTAGATTTTTTGCAGCTTTATCAGCCAGTTGATTACCAGAAATTCCAGAATGCGCCGGAATCCAGCAGAAGGTGATCAGTTGGTGGCGCACTTCAATCTTCAGTAATAATCTTCTAATTTCATTTAGAACAGGGTGAACTTTATCTGAGGAGTTACATAATGCCATAACTGAGCTGAAAGAACAGAGATTTTCTAACGCTAGTTTAATTGCATATAATTCTGCTGAGAAGATACTGAATTCAGGTGGAAGGGATGCTGAAATAGTGGTATTTAGTAACACTGCTGATGCTGCTCCAATGTTTCAGTTAGATTTAGAGTCATCTGTATAAATTGGAGAAAAATCGATCTGTGAGTGTGAACTGCATGAAGTTGTTTCATATTTGATGCTTGAAGAATATTTTTTCCCCACGGGCAAAGGTAAGTGTCACAGGTCGGTAGAGGAGGACGAGTCCATGGTGGTTGAGTGCACGTTACTACCTGTTGTACAGAATGAATAGAAACATTCCAAACCTGCATCAGTTTAAGACGGCAAAGACCAGCTGGTTTTACTATACTAGGCTTATTTCTGTAGAGGTTTTCTAATGGTGGTTTGAATAGGTATGACTGAATTGGATGCGAGGAACAACTTTGTATTTTGACAGCATACTTCAGTAGCAGTGTTTTCCTATGTAGTGTTAGTGGGGGGCCCACAAGCATCAAGGCTATGTGCTGGAGATGTTCTGAGAGCCACAAGAGCAATCCTCAAGGCACTCTGCTGAATTGGATCAAGCTATGCAAAGCACCTTCTCCGGCAGAATCATAGACAAGAGCACCATTATCGAGACAGGATCTGATTAATGTCCTGTATAACCAAAGCAGGGAGGTGTGATCTGCACCCCATGTTAGGGTGGATAAAGTTCTGAGTATATTTAACTTTTTTAAACAGGAAGTATGTACATTTTTAATATGGTCTAAAAAATTTAATTTGTTGTCAAGGATTAATCCTAGAAATCTGATGTTAGTAGTGACTGGGATGTAGACATTGGAAATTTGAAGCTCAGGATCCAGATAAAGTTTGCATTGTCTATAAAAATGGATAGCAACTATTTTCTGTTGTGAGAGTCATTAGCTGTTAAGACTGGCCCATTGTTGAATTTTATTCAGCGATATCTGAAGTTGCCTTTCAATAGATCTCATCTTTTGAGAATGGCAGGAGATGGAAAGGTCATCCGCATAAAGGTACGTCTCAACTGTGTTTGGAAGCTGTTTAGTGATGGAATCGATTCTAAGAGCAAAAAGAGTGACACTCAGTACTGATCCCTGTGGGATACCTTCTTCCTGATTCCTGAATGAACGTTGCTGAGAAGGCATCTTGGTACCTTACTTGAAAAGATCTAGTGTGTAGAAAGTTCTGAACAAATATGGGAAGGTTGCCCCATAGACTGAGAGAAGAAAGATCACTAAGTATGCCATGCTGCCAGGTGGTGCCAAAAGCCTTCTCTATATCTTTAGAAACCATTACTAGATGTTCATGTTTAACAAAGGCATTGCAAATGGAAAATTCAACCTTGATCACGAGATAAAAGCATGATCTATTTTTTCGAAAGCCATGTTGACTATGGCTCATTAGATGTTGTGACTCAATGATCCAGATGAGTCTACTGTGGACAATGTTTTCAAGGATTTTGCTGAGGCAGCTTGACAGAGATATTGGTCTATAGCTATGGGGGTTGGATGGATCTTTTAAAGGCTTCAGGAATGCCAAAACAATAGCCAAGAAGCCGGATAAACATTTTCTTAAAAAAATACAGTTGTAAAAGACCAGGAAGAGGTGCAAAGCTTTTTCATCAAGATGTCGCAGCATGACATAATAGATCCCATCTGGTCTGGCAGAACCATTATGAACTGTTTTAATGGCATGCAAAAGTTCAGAATATTGTAGAGGTTTGTTATACGGTAGAATGAGGGAAGTTTGGAAATTAATAGAATACTGTTCGCTACTGTTTTTAATTTGCTGGAAACATGCAGTATAAGCTGACACTGTTGAGATTTCAGCAAAAGTATTGCCCAAAGCATTATATCTGAGGGACTAGATAAATCTCACCCATTCCACCAGGAGAGGACTGGAGAAGATGTGGTTGGAAACTTACCAGAAAGCTTTCTAATTTTTTTCCAAATTAATTTGCTGTTAGTGTTTCTGTTAATTGTTGATGCAAAACAGGTCCAGGATTCTTTTTTGGCTTGCCTTTGTATGAAATGTGCTTTTGCCCTTAATTTCTTATAATTTATCAGATTGGCTGTGATTGGATATTGCCAAAAAAAATTCCAGGCTTTATCTTTTGTTTTTTTTTTTGCTTTTGTGCATTCTTCATTCCACCAATAATTATAATGCTTTCGGCCCAGGGGATTTGATAATGGTATTATATCTTTGGCCACATTTAGGAGATGCGATGTGATGTAATGACAGATTACATCACATCACATCTAAATGTGGCCAAAGCATCACATCACATCGCATCATCACATCACATCTCCTAAATGTGGCCATCGCATCACATCATCAATAGGCTAGAGGCAGATTTTTTCTCATCGAAAGAGATTGATGACTGAAATTTTGCCCAGTTTGCTCGGGCAAATTTCCATTTCCTGCAGGGTTTAGTTAAAGGAGCCTGTGCTATCAATACCTTGCCTATGATTGGGAAGTGATCATTATCCATAGGGTCATTTATAACATACCACTCTATGGTTGGGACTGGTACTGGAGAACAAATGGAAAGATCTGTTGCTGAAGTATGTCCAGTTGGGAGCTGAATGTGAGTGTACGCACCAGTATTCAGTATGATAAAATTTAGTGCCTCTAAAAAGCTTTCAATGAGTCAATCTAATTTAGTAGCACTACATAAAGGATGGTGCCCATTAAAGTCCCCTAATATACAGAGAAGTGGAGGCATCTGTATGAAGAGGTCTTCAAGTTCTTTTAAACAGTAAGTATGGTTTGGCTGTAAGTAGATTGAGACTAGTGTTATTGCAATATGAAGAGTTATGCAAACAGCAACAGCTTCTATTTCAGTTTGAAGTGGGACATGCTTAGTTGGGATCTTTGAATTTATTAGAATTGCTACAACATCATGGGCAGTATTTGCTGTATTACGATCTCTTCGATAAAGGCAATAATTCTTTATTGAAGGAGAAATTTGCAAGGTTAGGTAAGTTTCCTGAAGACAAAGGGCATCTGGAGAATATTGGTTAATTAGATCATGGATATCATCTGTGTTGCAATGAAAGCCTCTGCAGTTCCATTGTAAAATACAAGGCATTATTTGTGTTTAATTGATGGAGCTGTATCTGACTGCTTTTTGAAGGCGACTGGCTTATGACGTTCTAATTTTGGTTTATCTTTTTTGGAGAAAACTGGCTGACCAGTGCCCATTTCTTCTTCTCCAGCATGAATTTCTAAAATTGGATCTTCCTGTATAGATGTGCCATCTGTATCCATGGTTGTGTCCTGGGTATTTTTCATTGCATTTGGATTGTAATATCGGATGTAGTA
The DNA here is from genome assembly GCF_048544385.1 of Mastigoproctus giganteus. NCBI lineage: Eukaryota > Metazoa > Arthropoda > Arachnida > Uropygi > Thelyphonidae > Mastigoproctus > Mastigoproctus giganteus. The sequence continues at coordinate 175,625,809 of NC_143585.1, forward strand.
GCACTCATTGGATGAGGAGATGCCACTGGTATTGTCAGAGGAGTATTGTTTGCCTGGTCTGAGACTTTGGGTTGTTGTTTACGTACACTTAGTTGTTTCTCAGAGAGGACAGTTCTAGCCAAATCATAAATTGATTTACTAATGGGAACTATGACATCTGGTTGAGTGGAGATTGATATTTTTTTATTGCATTGGCATAGGTTACATTTTTGTTTATAGTAGGTGTAACTAGTTTTCTTGCTTTTTGGTAGCTGACTTTATTCTCAACCTTGTATTTTACTATTTTTTTCTCAGTTTTCCATTTTTCACAAATTTTGGAATATGCAGGGTGATCCACCTTTGCAGTTAGCACATGTCATTTTTGTAGCCGAACAGTCACTTTGATTGTGTTCCGAGGACCCACAATTGGGGCAGACCGGAACTCCTCTGCACACAGTTTGCGATTGGCCATACTTTTGGGTAAATATGGGTAAATATGGGATAACATATGGGTAAATGTGGCAAAGTAATTAACCTGCTTTTACAGAGGTGGGTAAGTTAGGGGTATTGAAGGTGTGTATAATATTTCTGGTAGGCGTAAGTTGGTTGTCTTTTTTAGTCATTATATGTTTTGCTTAAATTACATTTTGTCCCTGCAGCTCTAGGGTTATTTCTTCCTCACTGACGTTTGGTAGATCCCAACTGGATATGACACGCTTAGATGAATTTAGGATTGTGTGAGATATTTTTAGTGGAATGCCAGCAAAATTAGTAAGCTGTAAAAGTTTCTCCAAATGTCTGTGGTTAGTAGTTTCCACTAATAGGTTTCTTAAATGTCTTTTGAGATCTTGCAATACCCTCCAGATGTTTTTGAATCACAAAAGGAGACAGTTTATTCATAGGCTGACTAGTGAGGGAAATAAAAATTAGAAACGATGGGCAAAGTTGCTCCATCCTATCAGTTTTCTATCTTTTTGTATTATTTCCTAAATCGTGATTGGAGTCATTGTCAATGTAATTTTCTGCTCGAAAGCTCTAAGGGTGGATAACTATTTTTATCCATGATCACTTCTTTTGGCCCTGGGGCCAGTAACCTGGGTGGTAATAACCTGGAAGGATATTATCTGTAACAGTAAGCTTGAAGGCTCTGTAAGCTGAAACATAAGCCACTGATACTTGTACTGATTCTTGTTTAATAATGCTGTAGTCTAACTTGACAAGTCTCCTGAATATTTCCCAATTTGCATCACATATTTTCCATCTGAGGTGCCTACTGGCTTGCATGGCGTTTTCTTTGTGATTTTCAAAATTATGGGTAGAGTTCTCTGCTCAATAGAGTCTCGTGCACACTCCATTCAGTCATCTTGAACAGTATTTGGGACCAGACTGATAAGTCTATTGCAGAACTTCTTTTTGATGGAAGGTGGAAATATGTATGTGTGCCGTCATTCAAAATCATTAGGTTGTTCTCAACTACTAATTTTTCAATTTCCTTTCCATTCTGGTCTATTTCGGGATCACCCCATAGTGGATGATTCCATTTAGGTCAACTAAAATGCAGAACAGAGGTGGTAGTTGAGCAATCAGCTCTTCGAAATCTTTCAATTAGAATTCTTGATTAGGGGATAGATATATTGAGACTATAGTAATATTGAAGCCTATTGCTAGATGGGTTGTGACTGCTTCTAATGGTGTGTTCAATGATATCATTTGGGAAATTACATGTCTGTTAACTAATATTGTGACTCCTCCTTCCATTGTTCCATTCGTTATGCTGTACTTTCTATATGTGGTATAATTTTTGATTATACTCTTGTCCTGTGGTTTTAAATAGATTTCTTGTAGGCAGATGCTTAGTGGATGGTACTGGTTAATGAGGTCTATAACATCATTAATGTTTGAGCGAAAACCTCAACAGTTCCACTGGATAACCGTATCTGTCATTTGGGGTTGGATGGTCCCTCGGATTGTTTCTTTGAGGCTGTTTTCACTTTGTCTGCCTTGGCTTTGTCTTTCTTTTAAAAATATGATCTGCCAGTGTCCATTTCTTCTTCAACGAACATTTCGAGAACTGGTTCCTCTCCATTGTTACTTACCTCTATGTCCATTTGTCCTGCCATCTTTTTCCCTGTACTGCTTATCCTTTCTTTGTTCATTTTAATTCTTACATTTTCTGCATTATCTGGTGGGAAAGATAAAGGCATATTGATAATTTTTTCTTGTTGTTTGAGTGATGGAGATGGTTTGTAAAACTCACAAACCCATTCTGAGATGGATTCTCCTGAGAGAATTGTAACATCCGTTTGTGGGCCACAATATTTTTAATTAGGCAGTTTCATTTCCTGTGTCTTTTTGATTGTGGTAACCTGTGCATAAGAAGGTTTATTTGCTATGTTTATTGCAATTGCCTTTTTAGCTTCTAGATATGAAACTCCACATTCTGCTTTGTATTTTTGTATTCTTTTTTCTTTCTTACAAATTTCGCACCCTCTCGAGTATGCAATATGTTCCCCTTTACAATTTATGCATAAATACGTAAATTGTAAAGGGGAACATACTTTTCCAGCAGTGTAAATAGAAGTAGCATTTTCTTGAAAACCACAGTTTGCACACATTAATTTTCCTCTACATACTGTCTGCAAGTGACCTAACTTCTGACAGTTGAAACAGCAGGGAGGATTCGGAATACAGAACTCCCCAACTTACATAAGGGTTCCATGGAACGCTATGTAAGTCGGATTTTACCTAAATAAGCATTTAGGTAAATTCCACACTTGCAACTATGTGCTGAATTTGATAGAAGCAAAAAAGAATTGTTCTACGAACATGTAAATAGAATTATTCAATTTTTTTATCTCATGTGCAAAAAAAATTACAAAAGTGTACAAAATTACAAAAATTTCAAAATTATAAAATTACAAAAAGAGAGAGGAGACAGGCATAATATCAGCAAGTTTTACCTTTTGAGCATTGTGGCCAGCATTAACTCTCCAGCTGATAAGCATGCTGCTGCAGTAGTTAAGGCTGAGAAGATTTAGAAGGGGTTTTTCCAACACATCACAAAATTTCTCTGTAGCTGCAGAATTGGCACTGGCTACTTCACCGCATACTTTAATGTTTTGGAAACCAGAGCGATGCTTGAACCTATTAAACCACCCGTTGCTTACCATGAACTTGGCTTGGGGTTCGCCATACTTATCTTTAATATCTTCATAGATACTTCTTGCTTTTGCTTTAATGGCCATTGGACTCAGGGGCACTTGCTTTTGAATCTGAGTTTCCATCCATATTATTAATACCTTTTCCATCTTTGATATAGCACTTGAATGCTGTTTTGTGATCACTGCTGGGGTGGCTTGGCCCCTGTGTGAAATACGTTGATCCTTGCACATGTTCTTTTATATGAGCACTGTCTTTTAAAATAGTATTTACTGTTGAAGCAGCGAGACATAATTCTGTGCAATAGATGATAAACTTTGTCCTTAATTAATCATCTTCATTTCTAAATCAATTTTTGTTTCGTTTCGTATGCTAGCACTGCCAGCACTTGCACTTTTCATTGGTCGCTTTCCCTTCATCATTGTAATAAGTAAATAAGAATGAAGAGAAGATTCTGAAAATTTATTTGTTTTTTATATGATTGAAGATTTCAGTGAAGGGGAACTCATTTTACCATAATACCATAACTTAAAAACCCACAGAATTCCAGCTATCGGTATCACAAATGCAATAAGATCGAGTTTACTACCCATTTATAATAAATTGCGCTAACAGAAAAGCCCAATAAACCAGAAAGTACAAATTGTTTTTATTGTTTTATGGAAATGACTTTTAGAAATGTCTTTTTGAAAAATATCTCGAAGGCATTCAAAACTGATTCTTATAACAGAACATATGATAATGATGAAAGTGTAGCACAATTTCCATTATAAATTTTTTTTTTTTTTTTTTTTGTTGTTGTTGTTGGTGCATCGGCTTCTGTGGCCATAATGCACCTCCCAAAGATTTTGCATTTTCTACTCTGATCCAAGCCCGTGGCGGGATTTGAACCTGCAACCTTTGGGTTGCCAGGCCGGCACTTTAGCCACCCAGCTAGCCTGGTCGGCGGTAAATAGTGTAGTTATATAGCAAAAATTCTTTTGGCAAAGTGTGCTGGCGAGGTTTCCAGAGGCAGAGGTTTCAATTCCGATTTATCGTCTAATTACAGACTACTTCACAAACAGGCACCTCGTGGTCTCAAGCGGAGCATGCTCCGTAACAAGACCAGTGACCCGCGGCTGCCCACAGGGATCTGTTCTTGGCCCAGTCTGCTGGAACACGGTCCTTGATGAGTGGCTCGCAAAAGATCTCCCCCAAATAGAGAAAATAGCTTACGCAGACGATCTTGTTCTGATCCTACAGGGTAACTCAAGGCGCGAGCTGGAATCCAGAGCAAAAGAGGCCCTGGAAGATCTAATGTTCTGGTGCACAATAAATAAACTGGAAATATCAGCAGAAAAAACAAAACAAGTCCTATTCAAGGGAAAGCTCAATAGAAATAGACCTCCATTAATTAAAATCAATGAACAGAGCATAGGCAGGGAATCCAAATACAAGTATCTAGGAATAATATTAGATGAAAATTTAACTTTCATAGAGCATGCAAAATACTTAAAGAAAAAAACTCAAAAATTAACCGGAAAATTACGAAGAATTGCAAGGAAAAAATGGAACATAAAACCATCCACACTGGCATTGTATTATACAAGCCTCTTCCTCCCCATTATATGCTATGGAGCGGGTGCCTGGGCACCTGGCATCAAACGCAGCCTAGTAAACAAATACCTATTACAGGCACAAAGAATCTTTCTTTTGGCCACCTCCAGAGCATGTCGAACCATCTCAACTTCAGCCCTCCAGATAATATGTGGAAAGCTACCCATAAAATATGAAATCATACAAGCGACAAAGAATCCCACATGCCTTTGAAGAATATGCAATAAATCTTAATGGAACAGACAAAGAAGATCAAAGAAGACTAAGAGAAATGTTTACTACACAATGGCAAAGAGAATGGAGGGAAGAGACCAAGGGGAGGACAACGTATCAGTTCTTCCCCCTTGCACAAGAAATAAGCAAGACAAACAAACCTTGGCTGCAACCAGGATTATACACTACTTTCCTCATGTCGGGCCACGGAAGCTTAAACTCAAGACTACATGCTCTGAGGCTGGCCGATTCTCCTGAATGCAAATGCGGGTTGCACGAAACAGTGCAACACATAATGCTGGACTGCATTAACTACACGGACCTGAGGCAACCGTTCCAGCTAATAACAGAGGTGTACCACACGGAGGATTTCTTCAAAGTGACGGAATCACTGGAAACCTTCCAAGCACTGGCGAACTTTGCAGAGGGAGCATTCCAGAGAAGAAGGACTCTCCTAGGCCTGCCAGACTAGCAGGTAACCGTGTCCTGTGACAACACTACACTGTGAAGGTAACGCGTGTTGTATTGTCAATAATTACCAAGTGAAAGGAAGAAGGGCAGGACAAGGAAAACACAGTCTGCCATGGACCTATGGCTTGAAAAGTAAGACAGTATACCTGCTGACCACATGAAAAGGTCAGGGAACACACAAACTTGTACGTGACACACAAAAACTCACCTAGCACATAAGAAAACAACAGTGATTATAAGAGACTGATTGACTTTTATGCCTATGTAAATGATAAAGAATTGAAATAGATATAAAATAACCTAGAATGCCGGCCTTCTCCACAAGGACAGGATTGGGCCCTGCGTGTGCAGGGGTCCGGCTACTAAAAACATCCTAAAACGCCCGCCCTAGGTCAGGACTGAGCCCTGCGAGAGCCAGGGTACTACCAAAATATTGTTTAATAAGGAAATGATTAAGAGTGCAAGAGAAACTGGGTGCCTCCACGTGGCAAGTGACGGGAGCGGGGGGTCGGGACACTACAAGTCCGTGACTCCCTGCTGCTAAATGCCAGTTGCCAGCCACAAACAACGAGAACAACACACTACATACACTAAAATACAAATTAAAGGGTAAAATAAGTGTTTTTTTTTTTTATATATATATATATATATATATATATATATATATATATATATATATATATAACATAAGCATAACTAGACCTAAGTAAATATATATATAGATATATATATACATACTTTTTTTTTTTTTTTTTTAATTAGTCAAAATTCAAAATTGTATACGTTATCATTAGAGAAATTGTTAAAAAATTTTATGCTGGCAAAGATAAACGCTTAAACAGCGGTGGATATAGGGGAAACCCTGGATACTGCTAGTAACCTACCAAAACACTATGTCACTATAGCAAAAATTTCAACTTCCAAGGTCTTTGAACAAATTACCAAAAAAAAAAAAAAAAACAATGTGTTATTGGGTTCACATTATGATATTTTCACGATACCTCCATTTATTCCTACAGGATGCAAAATACGTTTCCACAAGTTTTTTTAAGTTTGCACTGGGCGGCAAAAACTTACGTAAAGTTGAATTTGCATAAATTGAGTATTACGTAAGTTGGGGAGTTATTGTATATGGTCTTATATTGCAATGTAGGTAACCTACTTTTACTGATCTGGGTGGCTTCAGTGTGTTAAAAGTGAGTATAAGACTCCTGGTGGGGGTGATTAAAAAAGAAGGGATATTACCCCTTCTTTTTTTAACTGTAATTCTTTTAACACTGATGACTACTTGTTCCTGAAGCACAATTTGAATTTCCTCTTCAGTCACATTTAGAAGGTTCCATTCCGTAGTGACACTTTGAGGTATTTTATATATATATATATAAAATACCTCAAAATTTAGCTGGAGATTTTGTAGGTTACTACTTAATACATGTAGAATCTTTATGCTGTTCACTTCTCCTTATTAGTATAGTATATTAGATCCTCATGGCATAGTGTAAAGTATATCTCAAACATGATGGTGCATGGTATAATGTAAAGCTAGATAGCATAATATGTAGAAATGCATTTAGAAATCTGTTAGCTTAGTGTAATATCACAATGAACTAATGAGACTCGTGAAAGAGAAGAAAAATGCATGGGATGCATAAAATTATCAAGCGACTCAGAAGCCTATGTGCAGATATAAGCTAGTCTGTAATCAGGTCACAAAGGGGGTTAGGCAGGCGAAGGCAGATTACGAGAAATCTTTGGCAAAAGATGCTAAGAAAAACAGCAAGGATTTCATTACTTATATAAACTCTAAAACGAAGGGGATGAATCTGATTGGTCCACTTGATATCGATGGTTCGACTGTTGATGATCTTGCTCAAATAGCAAACAAACTGAACGAGTATTTTGCATCTACATTCACACATGAGGAGTTATTAAGGTTTGAAAATGGCAGAAGGTTATCAAATTGTAGCAGGGTGCTTAATGATTTTGTAATAACTGAGATAAACGTGGAGGAGAAATTGTTGAAGTTAAACATAAGAAAGTCACCTGGGGTGGATGGGATCTATCCAGTTATATTAAAGGAGGTGGCAAAGCATTAGCATTAGTAGAGGCATTTGATGCAAGAAAGCAAGCTTATGCAGCATCAGCCAAAAAAAAAAAAAAAAAACCCACTTCCACTTCACCCCTCAGTTCGTTCAAAATACCTGTCCAGCTGAGCCTTAAACTTATTTAGGCTATCAACCTCCACCACAAGGGATGGAAGTCTGTTCCACCAACCAACCACCCGCTGGCTAAAGGCAAATTTCCGCACGTCTATCCTACATCTGTCTTTCCTCAATTTGAATTTATGCCCTCTCAGGTGATTTTTCTGAGCTAGAGGAAGAATCCCATCAGCATTGAGCATGCTTAAACCATTCAAGGTTTTATACTCCTCTATCAGATCACCTCGCTGGTGCCTATTCTCCAGACACTGTAATTTGCAAAACTTAAGCCTTTCTTCGTAAGAGCACCCCTTTGTTCCATTCACTAATCTTGTTGCCCTTCTCTGTACTCGTTCCAGCAGCTCTACATCCTTCTTGAAATGAGGCCTCCAGACCTGTATACAGTACTCTAGGTGTGGCCTGACCATTGCCTTATACAATGGAATAATCACCTCCTTATCCCTGCTGGAAAAATTCCTGTATATCATTGACAATACTCCATGAGCTACTCTTGCAGCCCGTCTGCAGTGCTCAGAGAACTTCATATCTGCCTGCACAACCACCCCCAAGTCCCTTTCATTCTCTACCACTGTCAGTGTAGTACCACAGAGTTGATATGTTGCTCTGGGGTTGCTGTTTCCCATGTGTAGTACTTTACATTTGTCAATGTTAAACTTCATTTGCCACCTCTCAGCCCATCTGCTCAACCTTTCCAGATCCTGTTGCAGCAGCATAGTGTCAGTAGTGTCCTTGACAACCCTGCCAACCTTTGTATCATCTGCAAACTTGGACATTAAGCTTGATATACCATCATCAATATCATTTATAAATACAGAAAACAATAATGGACCCAACACTGAGCCCTGAGGGACTCCACTAATAACATTAGTCCACGATGAGCAGTGTCCATTGATTACCACTCTCTGTCTTCTCCCCCTCAACCACCCCTTTATCCATAGCAGCAATTTGCCTCCAATGTCACACTGCTCCAATTTGTGTAGCAGTCTTCCATGTGCAACAGTATCAAAAGCCTTTCTAAGATCCAAGTATATAATATCAAATTTATTCCCTGCATCCAGTTCTTTTGTGACTGCATCATAGTATCCAATCAAGTTGGTCAGGCAAGACTTCCCCTTAACAAAACCATGCTGTGTCTGAGCTATAACTGAAGTCTTGTCTAAATGATCCTGCAGTGCTTCTTTAACCAGTGCCTCCATTAATTTTCCTGGAACAGAAGTTAAGCTCACAGGTCTATAATTACTTGTGTCAGCCTTTGATCCTCCTTTGTGAATTGGGGTCACATTTGCACATTTCCAGTCTATGGGTACCTCCCCTGAGTCCAAGGAAGCTCTTATAATTATGGCTAAGGGTTTGCTTACTTCCTTCGCTGCCTCCTTTAATATAACTGGATAGATCCCATCCACCCCGGGTGACTTTCTTGTGTTTATCTTCAACAGTTTCTCCTCCACTTTACTCCCAGTTATTTCAAGATTCTGTAGCTTACTGCTAGAGTTGAATACACCTCTGGCATTCCCCTTGCTGAATAACTCCTCATGTGTGAATGTCGATGCAAAATATTCATTTAGTTTGTTAGCTACCTGAGCAGGATCATCAACAGTTGACCCATCAATATCAAGTGGACCAATCTGATTCATCCCCTTCCTTCTAGAGTTTACATAAGTAAAGAACTCTTTGCTGTTTTTCTTTGCATCCCTTGCCAAGGATTTCTCGTAATCTGCCTTCGCCTGCCTAACCTCCTTTGTAACTTGGTTGCATATCAACTTGTATCTATCATAGGCTTCTGTGTCATGTGTTAATTTGTAAGTATCCCATGCATTTTTCTTCTCTGCCATATGCCTCATTAGTTCATCTGACATCCATTTTGGCCTAAACCTTGAACAATATTTCTTAGTTGGTATGTAAAGCCTAGTAGCTTACAAGATAAGTTCTTTGAATGCTTCCCATTTTGAATTTGCTGTTGGTAACATCATCAGTTGGTCCCACTGTATAGAATTTAAATACTGTCTCAGTCCATCGTTGTCGCCTTTACGGAAGCAATAACCCTTCCCTTTACCCCTAATGGTAGTTACCTCTTTGAGTAAATCCCACTTCAGCACACTGTGATCACTGCCACCTAGTGGTTCATTTATCTGCAGATTCTTAATGCATGAAGAATCACTGCTGATAATCAAATCAAGAGTATTACTCCCTCTAGTTGCCTCCCGAACATGCTGATGTAGAAAACAATCATCCAATAAATCCACAAAAGCCCTGCTAGTGTGTGAGTAACCAGCCCCCAAATTCCAGTCAATATCTGGGAAATTAAAATCCCCCATTATAAGACTCTCTGATTTACTGGCCCACTCTATTTCCCTGTACAGTTCCTTATTATACTCATCAGAGTCAGAAGCAACTAAGCAAACCCTTAGCCATAATTATGAGAGCATCCTTGGACTCGGGGGAGGTCCCCACAGACTGGAGATGTACAAATGTATCCCCAATCCCAAAGGGGGAGATCGAAGGGTGACACTAGTAATTACAGACCAGTTAGTTTAACTTCTGTTCCGGGTAATATGATGGAGTCAATGGTTAAAGATGCATTGCAGGACCATCTAGACAAGACTGCAGCAATAATTCAGATACAAGGGAAAGTCTTGTCTGACAAATTTGATAGGATATTATGATGTGGTTACAAAGGAACTGGATGCAAAAAATTATTTTGATATCATATATTTGGATTTCAGGAAAGCTTTTGACACTGTTGCGCATTGAAGACTATTGTACAAATTGGAGCAGAATGGTATTAAGTGTAAGTTGCTACAATGGATAAAAGGATGGTTGAGTGGGAGAAGACAGAGGGTGGAAACCAATGGGTTCTGCTCTTCGTGGACTAATGTTATTAGTGGAGTCCCACAGGGTTCGGTGTTGGGTACTCTGTTGTTTTGTATATTTATCAATGATATTAATGAAGGTATATCAGGCTTAGCGTAGAAGTTTGCAGATGATACAAAGGTTAGCAGGGTTGTTAATGACAGTAATGGCAGTGTGCTACTGCAACAGGATCTAGATAATTTGGGCAGATGGGCTAAGAAGTGGAACTGAAGTTTAAACCTGACAAATGCAAAGTACTGTATATGGGTAGAAGTAACCCCAGAGAAATATACCAACTGTGCGGTACTACACTTAAGGTGGTAGAAAATGAAAAAGACCTGGGAGTAATTGTGCAGTGAGATATGAAGTTTTCTGAGCAATGCAGACAGGATGCCAGGGCAGGTCATGGGGTTTGGTCAATGATATACAGGAATTTTGCTAGTAGGGAAAAGGAGGTGATTGTCCTTCTGTATAAGGCAATGGTCAGGCCATTCCTTGATTACTGCGTACAGGTCTGGAGGCCTCATTTCAGGAAGGATGTAGATTTGCTTGAGTGTGTACAGAGAAGGGCAACAAGATTGGTGAGGAGAATGAAGGGATCCTCTTACCAAGAGAGGCTTAAGTTCTGCAAATTGCAGTGGCTGGAGACTAGGCACCTGTGCGGTGATCTGATTGCGGTGCATAAGGCCTTGAATGGGTTGAGCACCTGAATTCTGATGGGATCCTTCCACTTGTTCAGATTACGAACCTAAGGGGGCATAAATTCAAATTACGAAAAGACAGATGTAGAATAGATGTGTGGAAACTTACCTTTAGCCAGCGGGGAGTTAATTGCTGGAACAAACTTCCATCTGTCATTGTGGAAGTCGATAGATTAAATAAAATTGAGGAGGAACTGGACAGGCTTTGGAGGGAATGGTGTGATTTTTTTTTTGGTTGATGCTGCATAAGCTCATACACTTGCTTTCTTGCATCACATGCTATTAATACTACTACAATTAATCAATTAAATTTATTAATCTTATTAATTTTCATTATTAATCAATTAAATTGTATTCAAATGGAAATTATGCCCCAACGAGAGCAGCAAAGCAATGGGCACAGTATCACAATTAATCAACTAAATTTATTAATCTTATTAATTTTCATTGATAATCAATTAAATTATATTAAAATGGGAATTATGCCCCAACAAGAGCAGCAAAGCAATGGGCACAAAGTAGCAGAATTACTGTGGCTCACTGGAGAACCGAAGAGGATGATTCCCCAAGGCATCACATTCTAAAAGAATGTGCAAGTTTGAAACGTTTGCAGACCTCTCTAGAAAAGGATATGAGCTAGCCAAGAGGGATGTCTTTGTGTGTTAGGTACAGAGGGTATGAAGAAATTAGGTGCCAACTCATCGTTCTGATGGATATCAATAAGAGTTTGAGGGGTATTACCATTAGCAAAGGCACATTTTTTTTTTTTTTTTTTTTTATGAGAACCCCAAACACGAGAGGAATTAGAAAATATAGTACTTAGTACCGTGCTTGGGTTGGAGGTTGAGAAGACAAAAGAAGATAATTGTTGATATTGGACTTGAACTTCTGTAGATTGTAATTTTCAGGAAATACGTATGAAGGAAGGTTGTTCCAGAAAACGGCAGTTGAATGAATAAATAAGGAAGATGAAAAGTTGGTTCTGTGGGTTTGAAGTTGGACAGTAAATGGATGTTGGCTGGTGGCAGCACGTGTTCGGACTGTTTTGAAAGAGAGAGCGGGAATTATAGAAGCCATTTCAGAAGAACAGTGCCCATGGAAGTATCTGTAGAAGAGGCATGCAGCAGAAACAGTACATCTATGAGAAAGCGAGTGGAGAGACTCTGTTAGAGATGAATCATTAATTAACCTAACTGCCCTCTTCTGAATGGAATCAAGAAGCCTGAGAGAGGTTTTCGGGGCACCACCCCAGATGTGGGAACAATATTCCATGGCAGGGCGGATTTGCGATTAATACAGAGTGAGGAGCTGTTTGGAAGAAAAGTAACGCCGACAGCGAAAGAGAAAAACCAAGTTTTTTAGATGCAGAGGAAGCAATATTTGTAATGTGCTTGTGCCAAGAGAGATTAGAAGTCAGGGTAATCCCCAAAAGAGATATATCATTTTGCCTAGAAATCGGAGTGTCACTAAAGATAAGCATAGGAGCAGAAGAATCCTTTTTGCGAGATATAAGACAAGATTGAGTTTTAGAAGGGTTGAAATCAACAAAGTTGTCTTTGCCCCACTGGCGAATTACCTGAAGATCGGCATTTAAGGAATTGGCAGCAGATTTTCGAGAACTTGAAACTGATTGAGCTGGACAAGGTTTCTCAAAATGGAAAGTTGAATGGAGTGGGGGAGAGAACTGAACCTTGGGGAACACCGGCATTAGTGGAGAAGTTAGAAGACAGAGAGCCATCTACCATCACCCTCAGTGAGCGATCAGAGAGAAAAGTGGATAACCAATTACTAAAAACAGTTGGCAAACCATAAGATGGAAGCTTGTTTAGAAGACCTTTATGCCAAACACGATCAAAAGCCTTTGAGATGTCATGAGCAACTACTTGTGTTTCACCGAACCTTTCCATTGAATTAGTCCATAAATGGGTAACAAAAGCCAGAATATCACCAGTGGATCGACAGTGACGGAATCCATACTGGCGTTCGTTGATCAGACGGAAGGTTTCTAGGTAGTTTAAGAGTTGGCGGTTAATTGATTTCTCCATTACTTTAGAAAGAGTAGAAGTAATTGCAATGGGACGATAATTGGATGGGAGGGATTTGTCACCCTTTTTAGGAACTGGCTGGATATGAGCAAATTTCCACACAGAAGGAAAAACACCTTTGGAATAAGAAAGTGAAAAAAGGCGGTAAAGAATAGGAGTAAGTTCAGGAGCACAGGTTTTGAGAACAAGTGGAGAAATACCATCAGGACCTGGAGCTTTCTTAGCATCAAGATTCATCAAAATCCTTCTGATATCCTTTTGATGGAAGACCACAGGAGGCATTGAATGGAGTGTGTTGGGAATGGTGGGAGGTGTTTTACCAAGATCATTAATTCATGAGCTCGAAGAAAAATGGGATGCTATCAGGTCAGCTTTATCCTTGGCTGAAGTGACAACAGAACCATCTGGTTTGGACAGAGGTGGGAGCAGAGATGGGCAAAAGTTGCGGCCAATAGCTTTGACAAGAGACCAGAATGCTCGGCTACCATTAGGGCAAGAAGCAAGTTTTCTACTCTTAGCCTGTTCAAACTCTAGTTTGGACTGATTAATAACTGCTTTACAATTGTTGTGAACTATGGTGTAGGCAGAAAATGAAACTGAAGAATTAGAAACAAGCCAATTAGATATGCAACATTCTTCTCTTGGACAGCCTTAGCGCATTATTGGAAAACCAAGGTTTAGATAAAGGACGAGATTTTAAAGTGGAGTGTGGGATAAAGGATTCCATTCCTGCAAGAATAATTTCACTGACACGATCTGAGCAAACGTTGACATCAGAAGTTTTGAAACAGTAATCAGACCAAGGAAAAGCAGAAAAGAAGTCTCGCAGGTCATCCCATTTTGCATTCTTGTAATGTCAAACAACACGAGGTTGGGAATAGCCATCAGATAAAGGTTCCATTGGAGAAGAGACAATCACCAAGTTGTGATCTGAAGTGCCTAAAGGACCTCTCACTTCAACCTTGTACTTAGAAGGGTTGTTTGGGAGAAAAAGATCAAGCGTATTGGCTGTATGATTAGGATTGTCCGGTATTCTTGTAGGTAAATGAACAATCTGTGCTAGGTCATTAGTAATTGCAAAAGCCTCAGCATCTCGACCTGCTGGGTCGGTGTGACTAGAAAACGGAAGCCAGCTGGAGTTGTGAACATTAAAATCACCAAGGAAAATTACCTCACTGTTAGGAAAGCTGGACTGGAGAAAGTCAAGTTGCAAAGAGAGGAACTCAAAGAGCTCCAAGTGATTAGTGGAGTTGGGAGAACGGTAGAGACAACAGATGAATTTTACACAATGAGGTAGAGAGATTTTAAGCCAGAGAAGATCAAAGAGAGGAGATTCCAAATTGCCAAGTCTCTGACAGGGAATGTCAGAACGGACATATGCACAAGTACCACTTTTGAGGTGAAAGGAATCATACAACAAATAATTTGGACATCTGAGATGAGCAGTAATTGAATCAACTGATAACTGAGATTCAGTCAGAAAAAGTACATGGGGTTTGGAAGACTGCAAGTGGAAATGGACATTGTTGAGATTGGAATTGAGACCACGTATATTTGTGAAATGAATTAGGAAGTCCTTGGGAGGTTTAGATCTTTTCGCAGATAAGCTTGCTCTATTATTTTGACAATTCATGGTGTATTCAATAGTAAGAAAAAGTGGGTGGGGCATGCTGTATGAAGTAATGAAATTTTTGTATATGGCGTACATGTGGTAAGAATATACCCAGATCCTTGACATAACGTGGCCTCGACAATGCTCCCCACATACACACTACTCGGATTCCCTCCAGTCACTATCTGCCAGAGTAGAGGTAGCAAGATTATACACTAGCTGATCTGGAAGCCTCCTAGAGAGTTACCAATAGGTTTGGTCCAGTGTACTATCTAGCGGCCGGCCTGCGAACACCGTTTTAGAGCTGTACCCTCGAAATGTAAGGAATATTGGATCTCGCCACGACATTCATCATAACCACAAAAATTAGTCCATGAAGAGCAGTTTCCATTGATTACCACTCTGCCTTCTCCCACTCAACCATCTGGCATTCCCACAGCAGCAATTTGCCTCCAATGCCACACTGCTCCAATTTGTGCAGCAGTCTTCCATGTGCAACAGTATCAAAGGCTTTTCTAAGATCCAAATATATGATATCAAAGTTATTCTTTGCATCCAGTTCCTTTGTGATTAAATCATAGTATCCAATCAAATTAGTCAGACAAGACTTCCCCTTAACAAACCCATGCTGTGTCCGAGCTATAAATGAAGTCTTGTCTAGATGATCCTGCAATGCTTCTTTAACCAGTGCCTCCATCAATTTCCCTGGAAGAGAAGTTATATTAACAGGTCTGCAATTTATCCTCCTTTGTGTATTGGGGTCATATTTGCACATCTCCCTTTGATCCTCCTGTGTGGATTTGGGTCATATTTGCAAATCTCCAGTCCATGGGTATCATCCTGAGTCCAAGAAAGCTCTCATAATTATGGCTAAGGGTTTGCTTACTTCCTTTGCTGCCACCTTTAATATAACTGGATAGATTCCATCCACCCCAGGTGCTTTTCTTGTGTTTATCTTCAACAATTTCTCCTCCACTTTACTCTCAGTTATTATAAGATTATCTAGCTTACTGCCAGAGTTAAATACACCTCTGGCATTCCCCTCCCTGAATAACTCCCCATGTGTGAATGTCAATGCAAAATACTCATTTAGTTTGTTAGCTACCTGAAAAGGATCATCAACAGTTGAACCTTCGATATCAAATGGACCAATCTGATTCATCCCTACCTTCTAGAGTTTACATAAGTAAAGAACTCTTTGGTGTTTTTTTTTTGCTTCCTTTGCCAAAGATTTCTCGTAATTTGCCATCGCCTGCGTAACCTCCTTTGTAACTTGGTTAGAGACCAGCTTATATCTATCATAGGCTTCTGTGTCACATGGTAATTTACATGTATCCCATGCATTTTTCTTCTCTGTCACATGTCTAATAAGTTCATCTGACATCCATTTAGGCCTAAATCTTGAACAATATTTTTTTGTTGGTATGAAAAGCCTAGTAGCTTCCAAGATTAATTCTTTGAATGCTTCGCATTTTGAATTTGCTGTTGGCAACATCATCAGTTGGTTCCACCATACAGAATTTAAATACTGTCTCAGACCACAGTAGTCACCTTTACGAAAGCAAAAACACTTCCCTTTACCCTTGATGGTAGTTACCTCTCTGAGTAAATCCCAATTCAGCACAGTGTGATCACTGCCACCTAGTGGTTCCTTTATGTGCAGATTCTTACTGCAGGAAGAATCACTACTGATAATCAGATCAAGAGTATTACTCCCTCTAGTTGTCTCATAAACATGCTGCTGTAGAAAACAATTATCCAAATCCACAAAAGCCTTGCTAGTGTCTGAGTGACCAACCACAAATTCCAGTCAATATCCATGAAATTAAAATCCCCCATTATAAGACACTCTAATTTACTGGCCCACTCTATTTCTCTGCACAATTGCTCATTATACTCATCAGATTCATTAGGCCTATAAACACAGACCCATTCTCATTTTTCCTTTCCCAGTACTCAAAGAGGTAACTTTACCCCTAACTACCATTAGGGGTAAAGGGAAGGGTTTTTGCTTTCGTAAAGGCAACTATGATGTTCTGAGACAGTATTTAAATTCTATACAGTGGGAACAACTGATGATGTTACCAACAGAAAGTTCAAAATGGGAAGCATTCAAAGAACTTATCTTGGAAGCGCATTACATACCAACTAAGAAATACTGTTCAAGGTTTAGGATTAAATGGATGTCAGATGAATTAATGAGACATATGGTAGAGAAGAAAAATGCATGGGATACATATAAATTAATGGGTGACATGGAAGCTATGATAGATATAAGCTGGTCTGTAACCAAGTCACGAAGGAGATTAGGCAGGCAAAGGCAGATTATGAGAAATCCTTGGCAAAGGATGCAAAGAAAAACAGAAAAGAGTTCTTTACTTATGTAAACTCTAGAAGGAAAGGGATGAACCATATTGGTCCACTGGATATTGATGGGTCAACAGTTCAGGATTGTGCTCAGGTGGCTAACAAACTAAACGCATATTTTGCATCTACATTCACACATGATGAGTTATTCAGGAAGGGGAATGCCAGAGGTGAAGTTAACTCTGGCAGTGAGCTAGATGATTTTGTAATAACTGAGAGGAAAATGGAGGAGAAATTTGTTGAGGATAAACATAAAAAAGGCACCCGGGATGGAGGGGATCTCTCCAGTTATATTAAAGGAGGCAGCAAAGGAAGTAAGCAAACCCTTAGCCATAATTATGAGAGCTTCTTTGGACTCAGGGGACGTACCCATATACTGGAGATGTGCAAATGTGACCCCAATTCACAAAGGAGGATCAAAGGCTGGCACAAGTAATTATAGACTTGTGAGTTTAACTTCTGTTCCAGGAAAATTAATGGAGGCACTGGTTAAAGAGGCACTGCAGGATCATCTAGACAAGACTTCAGTTATAGCTTGGACACAGCATGGTTTTGTTAAGGGAAAGTCTTGCCTGACCAATTTGATTGGACAGTATGATGCAGTCACAAAAGAACTGGATGCAGGGAATAACTTTGGTATATACATTTGGATCTTAGAAAGGCTTTTGATACTGTTGCACAAATTGGAGCAGTGTGGCATTGGAGGCAAATTGCTGCTATGGATAAACGGATAGTTGAGGGGGAGAAGACAAAGAGTGATAATCAATAGACACTGCTCATCATGGAATAATGTTATCAGTGGGGTCCCCTCAGGGTTCAGTTTTGGGTCGACTGGTGTTTTCTCTATTTATAAATGATATTGATGGTATATCAAGCTTAATGTCCAAATCTGAAGACGATACAAAGGTTGGCAGGGTTGTTAAGGACACTTCTGTTGCTATACTGCCGCAACAGGATTTGGAAAGGTTATTGTTATTTGGATTTTTAGGAGCATTAGCAACTAAGGCCATATTGCTCCGGGATATGCGGTGGTCATTCTCTGACCTTCCCGCATCCTCCATATTTGGTGGTGACGGGCTCGAACCCTGGTCTAATCAAGAAGCATGTGCTAGGCACTGCTGCTCCTTCCCACCTGGCTACGGAGGCGCCGATTTGGAAAGGTTGAGCAGATGGGCTGAGAGGTGGAAAATGAAGTTTAACATTGACAAATGTAAAGTACTACTTATGGGAAACAGTAATCCCAGAGCAATGTATCAACTCTGCGGTACTACACTGACAGTGGTAGAGAATAAAAAGGACCTGCGGGTAATTGTGCAGGTAGATATGAAGTTTTTGAGCAGTGCAGATGGGCTACAAGAGTAGCTCATGGTGTCTTGTCAATGATATACAGGAATTTTTTAAGCAGGGATAAGGAGATGATTATTCCCTTGTATAAGGCAATGGACAGGCCACACCTTGAGTACTGTATACAGGTCTGGAGGCCTCATTTCAAGAAGGATGTAGAGCTGCTGGAACGAGCACTGAGAAGGGCAACAAGACTATTGAATGGAACAAAGGGTTGCACTTATGAGGAAAGGCTTAAGTTTTACAAATTGCAGTGTCTGGAGACTAGGCACCGGCGAGGTGATCTGATAGAGGTGTATAAAGCCTTGAATGGTTTGAGCATTCTCAATGCCGATGGGATTCTTTCTCTTGCTCAGAATAATCACATGAGAGGGCATAAATTCAAATTAAGTAAAGACAGATTAGCATTAGCATTAGCAGAGGCATTTGATGCAAGAAAGCAAGCTTATACAGCATCAGCCAAAAAAAAAAAAAAAAAAACCCCACTTCCACTTCACCCCTCTGTTCGTTCAAAATACCTGTCCAGCTGAGCCTGAAACTTGGAGGAGCCTTAAAGATGTAGGATAGCTGTGCAGAAATATGCCTTTAGTCAGTGGGTAGTGAGTTGGTGGAAGAGAATTCCATGCCTTGTTGTGGAAGTTGATGGGCTAAAAATATTAAGGCTCAGCTGGACAGGTATTTCGAACGAACAGAGGGGTGAAGTGGAAGTGGGTTTTTTTTTTTTTTTTTTTTTGGCTGATCCTGCATAAGCTTGCTTTCTTGCATCATATGCCTGGACTAATGCTAATGTGTGAATGTAGATGCAAAATACTCATTCAGTTTGTTAGCTGTCTGACAACCTGAATGAGTATATTACATCTACATTCACATGTGAAAAATACTCATTCAGTTTGCCAACTATCTGAGTTGGATTATCAACAGTTGAACCACAGATATCAAATGGACCAACATTATTCATCCTAGAGTTTATATAAGTAAAAATGTTCTCGCTATTTTTCTTAGATTACTTTGACAAAGATTTCTTGTAATCTGCCTCACTTGCCTAACCTCATTTGTGACTTGATTACAGACTGGCATATATCTATCTGAGACTTTTGGTATCACCTGATAATTTATATGCATACAGTGCATTTTTTTTTCCTACAAAGAGTTTCTTTAGTTCATCTGACATCCATTTAGGTCTAAACCTTGAACAGTATTTCTTAATCAGTATGAAAAGCCTAGTAGCTTCCAAGATTCAGCCCTGGAAAGATTGTGCAAGGCTCAAGGGATAGAATTTTGTTTCAGCCTGGACTGTACATGTTACCAGGAAAGACTGCTTCTACAGGGATGGGATACACTTAAATAGAAAGGGTGCAAGAATATTTGCTGATGTTATCGAGGCAGTGTTAGGTGGGTCGGAAAACTGCTAGCTTGGGGGGAGACAAAGACTAATAGATTAACAGTAGCCACTGGCAGAGGTGTTAGTGTCTCTTGCACTGCTTCTGTTCGAATGAGCAGCAGCCTGGAAAACAAGATGCAGGATATTTCAGAGACTGCTGGAAGTCATTGCAGTAAATGGGTTGTGTTGGGTTAGCAAAGAATAGGAACAGGTGCATGTATATTTGCATATACACCAATGCTAGGAGTTTGGTAAATAAATTTGATGAATTTGAGGTATTGCTCAAAACATCAAAGGCAGATATTGTTGGGATATCAGAGACATGGTTTGATTTTGATTTTTTTTTTTTTAGGAGCATTAGTAACTAAGGCCATATTGCTCCGGGATATGCTGTGGTCATTTCGTGACCTTTCCGCATCCTCCGTATTTGTTGGTGACGGGCTCGAACCCCGGTCTAATCAAGAAGCATGTGCTACGCACTGCTGCTCCTTCCCACCTGGCTACGGAGGCGCCTCAGAGACATGGTGTCACACAGATATAAGCATTAGCATTAGTAGAGGCCTTTGATGCAAGAAAGCAAGCTTATGCAGCATCAGCCAAAAAAAATAAAAATAAATAAAAATAAAAAAGAAACCACTTCCACTTCACCCCTCTGTTCATTCAAAATACCTGTCCAGCTGAGCCTTAAACTTATTTAGGCTATCAACTTCCACGACAAGAGATAGAAGTCTGTTCCACCAACCAACTACCCGCTGGCTAAAGGCAAATTTCCGCACGTCTATCCTACATCTGTCTTTCCTCAATTTGGATTTATGCCCTCTCAGGTGATTATTCTGAGTGAGAGGAAGAATCCCATCAGCATTGAGCATGCTCAAACCATTCAAGGCTTTATACACCTCTATCAGATCACCTCGCTGGTGCCTAGTCTCCAGACGCTGTAATTTGCAAAACTTAAGCCTTTCTTTGTAAGAGCACTCCTTTGTTCCATTCACTAATCTTGTTGCCCTTCTCTGTACTCGTTCCAGCAGCTCTACATCCTTCTTGAAATGAGGCCTCCAGACCTGTATACAGTACTCTAGGTATGACCAGACCATTGTCTAATATAAGGGTATAATCACCTCCTTATTCCTGCTAGAAAAATTCCTATATATCATTGAAAATACACCATGAGAGATACTCTTGCAGCCCGTCTGCACTGCTCTGAGAACTTCGTATCTGCCTGCAACCCCCCCCCCCCCAGGTCCCTTTCATTCTCTACCACTGTCAGTGTAGTACCACAGAGTTGATACGTTGCTCTGGGGTTGCTGTTTCCCATATGTAGTACTTTACATTTGTCAATGTTAAACTTCATTTGCCACCTCTCAGCCCATCTGCTCAACCTTTCCAGATCCTGTTGCACCAGCATAGTGTCAGTAGTGTCCTTGACAACCCTGCCTACCTTTGTATCATCTGCAAACTTGGACATTAAGCTTGATATACCATCATCAATATCATTTATGAACACAGAAAACAATAATGGACCCAATACTGAGCCCTGAGGGAGTCCACTAATAACATTAGTCCACAACGAGCAGTGTCCATTGATTACCACTCTCTGTCTTCTCCCTCTCAGCCACCCCTTTATCCACAGCAGCAATTTGCCTCCAATGTGTGCAGCAGTCTTCCATGTGCAGCAGTATCAAAAGCCTTTCTAAGATCCAAGTATATAATATCAAAGTTATTCCCTGCATCCAGTTCCTTTGTGACTGCATCATAGTATCCAATCAAATTGGTCAGGCAAGACTTCCCCTTAACAAAACCATGCTGTGTCTAAGCTATAACTGAAGTCTTGTCTAAATAACCCTGCAGTGCTTCTTTAACTAGTGCCTCCATTAATTTTCCTGGAACAGAAGTTAAACTCACAGGTCTATAATTACTTGTGTCAGCCTTTGATCCTCCTTTGTGAATTGGGGTCAGATTTGCACATCTCCAGTTTGTGGGCACCTCTGCTGAGTCCAAGGAAGCTCTCATAATTATGGCTAAGGGTTTGCTTACTTCCTCTGCTGCCTCCTTTAATATAACTGGATAGATCCCATCCACCCCGGGTGCCTTTCTTGTGTTTATCTTCAACAATTTCTCCTCCACTTTACTCTCAGTTATTACAAGATTCTCTAGCTTACTGCCAGAGTTGAATACACCTCTGGCTTTCCCCTCGCTAAATAACTCCTCATGTGTGAATGTCGATGCAAAATATTCATTTAGTTTGTTAGCTACCTGAGCAGAATCATCAACAGTTGACCAATCGATATCAAGTGGTCCAATCTGATTCATCCCCTTCCTTCTAGAGTTTACATAAGTAAAGAACTCTTTGCTGTTTTTCTTTGCATCCCTTGCCAAAGATTTCTCATAATCTGCCTTCGCCTGCCTAACCTCCTTTGTAACTTGGTTACAGCTCAACT
This sequence comes from Mastigoproctus giganteus, assembly GCF_048544385.1. Lineage (NCBI taxonomy): Eukaryota > Metazoa > Arthropoda > Arachnida > Uropygi > Thelyphonidae > Mastigoproctus > Mastigoproctus giganteus. The sequence goes on from NC_143585.1 coordinate 175,648,184, forward strand.
TGTATCTATCATAGGCTTCTGTGTCATGTGTTAATTTGTATGTATCCCATGCATGTTTCTTCTCTGCCATATGCCTCATCAGTTCATCTGACATCCATTTAGGCCTAAACCTTGAACAATATTTCTTGGTTGGTATGTAAAGCCTAGTAGCTTCCAAGATAAGTTCTTTGAATGCTTCCCATTTTGCATTTGCTGTTGGTAACATCATCAGTTGGTCCCACTGTATAGAATTTAAATACTGTCTCAGTCCATCGTAGTCGCCTTTACGAAAGCAATAACCCTTCCCTTTACCCCTAATGGTAGTTACCTCTTTGACTAAATCCCACTTCAGCACACTGTGATCACTGCCACCTAGTGGTTCATTTCTCTGCAGATTCTTAATGCATGAAGAATCACTGCTGATAATCAAATCAAGATTATTCCTCCCTCTAGTTGCCTCCCGAACATGCTGATGTAGAAAACAATCATCCAATAAATCCACAAAAGCCTTGCTAGTGTGTGAGTGACGAGCCCCCAAATTCCAGTCAATATCTGGGAATTTAAAATCTGCCATTATAAGACTCTCTGATTTACTGGCCCACTCTATTTCCCCGTACAGTTTCTTATTATACTCATCAGAGTCATTAGGCGTATAGCACACTCCTACTCTCAATTTTGATCTCCCAATGCTTATGTCACACCAAACTGACTCGACACTGCACTGTCCAGCGATGTCCACTGGCTTCACTTCCTTGGATTTTATGTATTTCTTAACTAATAGCATAACCCCTCCTCCCTTCCTATCCAGTCTATCCTTTCTGTGGACGTTGTACTCCTCAAATTCCAGTTCTGCATTCCTTATATCTGTGTGACACTACGTCCCTGATATCCCAACAATATCTGCCTTTGATGTTTTGAGCAATACCTCAAATTCATCAAATTTATTTACTAAACTCCTAGCATTGGTGTACACGCAAGTATACATGCACCTGTTTCTATTCTTAGCTACCCTAACACAACCCATGTGTTTACTTGTACCACAATGACTCCCAGCAGTCTCTGAAATATCCTGCATCTTGTTTTTCAGGCTTCTGCTCATTCGAATAGAAGCAGTGCAAGAATCCCTTTCACCTCTGCCAGAGGCTACTGTTAATCTATTCGTCTTTGTCTCCCCCCCAAGCTAGCAGTTTTCCGACCCACCTAACACTGCCTCGATAGCATCAGCAAATATTCTTGCACCCTTTCTATTTAAGTGTATCCCATCCCTGTAGAAGCAATCTCTCCTGTTAACAAGTACAGTCAAGCTGAAAAAAATTCTACCCCTTTAGCCTTGCAAAATCTTTCCAGGGCCGAATTGATCGACAAGGCTCTCATCATATACTCCCTCCTATCATGTCTGGGCAGAATTGCAGACACTTTCAATTTCAACCCTATTTCATGGCTTTTTTTCAACAGTGACTTGTACTTGTTAAGCAATTCTGCCAGTCTCCTACTCTTGATATCATTATTGCCAACGTGTACAACTATATCACCTTTTGTGCCCTTAAAAGATGATATCTGCTCTACAACGTCATCAACCTTTGCCCCTGGCAGACATACCCTGGTCCTGTTCCACCTATCCTTTTTACAAAGCATGTTCCCCGTTTCCCTGACAATAGAGTCACCAACAACTACTAGTTCCTTTGGGACCAGCACATTCTGCCTTGGGAGTTGCCGCTGTGTTGCGCGACGACCAAGTGCAAGCTCTGGCGTTGATATGGTCAGCTGAGAGCTTGATGGGCCCTCAATTTAGTTCCTTCGAGGGCATCCACCCTGTCCTTCAAGCTCTCATATAGGCCCATTAGAACGCTGAGTTGTTGCCTGATTTCGATACATTCCTTGCATCGTGCACACACAAAGACATCCCCCATGGCAATATCATGCCCCGTACCTGAATGCTCCACAAACATCATGCAAGCTGTGCATTTTAGAAGGCTGTGATTCAGAAGGCAACTGCCCCCCCCTCAGTTCTCCTCTGAGCCACAGCACTTCCATTAGCTTGAGCCTTTTGTTTTGCTGCTCTGGTCTCAGTCATGATTTCTTTTAATTTAAATAAAATTTCAATTTCAGTTTATAACCCTAACTTATCTCCCAACACAGTTATAACGGAATATATATTTTTTAGTGTCAAGTATTAATTATCTCCGAGTTCCCTTTATATAACTTCCGTATCAGTTATGTATTAATTAATTATGTTACGTTTGTAATCTAAGTCGGTATATGTATTTAGTTAAAAGTTCAATTTAAATGCCAACGAAGTTCAACAATTTAATAGATTTTACCGATCACTGAAAATATTATAACCTATACTATACTAACTCTAACTAGGTTCGATATATAACGTTCGTATGACAAAGACAACGGCGGGAAATTACGAACGGTAAATCTATGGACACTTAAGTATGAATTAACTTTTAAATCTCGCTGTCTCAATTCAGAATAAACTAACGATCCTTTCTAGGTCTATAAGCTACTTACAAAAAATAATTTGATGTAAAAAATATTCAATAGGCGGCTAAATATAGCTAAAAAACTTCTCGTTCAGCGGAGTTGCGACTTGTAACACGTGGATACCCTTACCGATACTTTTATGCAATTTCAAGGCCGAGTAAAGAATAAATACACCAAATTTCTCAGAAAATCACAAAATAATGCTTACTACTAAATTTAAATCAAAAGTTTTAGAAAAACAATAATTTCAAATCAATAAATAAGAAAAATCCACTTAGCGGCTTTGAACGCGTCTGGCCCCTACTAGCCTCGTCAGCAGACTCACTGAGGAGTACAATGTGTACAGAAAGGATAGACAAGACAGGAAGGGAGGAGGGGTTATGCTATTAGTTAAGAAACACATAAAATCCAAGGAAGTGAACCCAGTCGACATCGCTAGACAGTGCAGTGTCAAGTTAGTTTGGTGTGAGTTAAGCATTGGGAGATCAAAATTGAGAGTAGGAGTGTGCTATAGGCCTAATGACTCTGATGAGTATAATAAGAATCTGTACAGGGAAATAGAGTGGGCCAGTAAATCAGAGAGTCTTATAATTGGGGATTTTAATTTCCCAGATAATGACTGGAATTTGTGGGTTGGTCACTCACACACTAGCACGGCTTTTGTGGATTTATTGGATGATTGTTTTCTACATCAGCATGTTCGGGAGGCAACTAGAGGGAGTAATACCCTTGATTCGATTATCAGTAGTGATTGTTCATGCATTAAGAATCTGCAGATAAATGAACCACTAAGTGGCAGTAATCACAGTGTGCTGAAGTGGGATTTACTCAAAGAGGTAACTACCATTAGGGGTAAAGGGAAGGGTTATTGCTTCCGTAAAGGCGACTACGATGGACTGAGACAGTATTTAAATTCTATATAGTGGGACCAACTGAAGATGTTACCAACAGCAAATTCAAAATGGGAAGCATTCAAAGAACTTATCTTGGAAGCTACTAGGCTTTACATACCAACTAAGAAACATTGTTCAAAGTTTGATTTATTTACTATACTCCTAGCACTGGTGTACATGCAAGTATACATGCAGCTGTTCTTACTCCTAGTTACTCTAACACACGTCATGTATTTATCTTTTCACACCAACGTTAGGAGTATAGTAAAAAAACTTGGTGAATTTGAAGTGCTGGTCATATATTGTTGGGATATCAGAGATATGGTGTCCCACAGCATAAGGAATGAAGAATTGAATTTGGGGAGTAAAATATGTATGGAAAGGATAGACAGGATAGGAAGGGTTATGCTGTTTGTTATTATTGTTTTGTTAAGTATTTTGGCACAAGGGGCTGCTGGGCCATATTGTGCCTGTTCATGATTGACATATGACCGAATCTTTTATATTATGAATTAGAGATGATTATATAGATTTATGCATTTCAAGTATTGAAGCAGTGCTTCAAAGTCTGCATTATTGTCCAGAATGTGTAATGAAGTTAAAGGTTCCTACAAGTTCAATAGAGAAGAAAACCCGGATTTCTGGATACTTGAATATTGAGGACATTATGTTAGGATATGTTTTTTTTTATTGTTAGTTCGGAGTGACAGAAGAAACGTTGAGGAGGGTTCTCTCCCATACGGAAGAGCAGATGAGTTGTATAGGAATGACCAATTCCAAGTCTTGCCAAAAATCACTTCTCGCTTGCTGCTCCTTAAGCTAGAAGTCCACATGCTGTTAGTTAAGAAACACAAAATCTAAGGCAGCGCATCCAGTTTACATGGGTGGACAGTGCAATGTTGAGTCAGTTTGTTGTGACATAAGCTTTGGGAAAAAATGAGTAGCAGTGTATTATAGTCCTAATGACTCTAATGAATACAGCGAACAATTGTACAGAGGAATAGAGAGGGCCAGTAAATCAGAATGTCTTATAATGGGGGATTTTTAACCTGGAATATTGACTGGAACTTGTGGGTTGGTCACTCATACACCCTAATGGTTGGTTGGTTGTTGTGGCGGTTTAATGGTGCACAAGCTACTTTGGCTATAATGCGCCTATTCTTTTATTATATAAAGAAATCAGATATTCTGACATGGTCAGAAAAATCTGTAATCAAAAAAGATTAAAAAACTGAAAGATTTGCTTTGTCACCAATCAGATTCTCTAGCGTTATTGGTTTACAAAGATCAACCAGTGATAGCAAGGTTGAAGTTGTCTTCTTCTTTATAGTAGGGGCAGTCAATCAAAATATGTTTCACAGTAAGATTTATAGAATAATGTGGACACTGTGGTGGATCATGTGAGTAAATGAAGGTGGGTCAGATGAGTATGACCTATTCTTACTCTTGAAAGGACTACTACTTCTTGTATTGATGTATGGACACTGGAGTGCCAAATTTTCAGATCCTGTTTAAATTGAAAGAGTTTGTTATTAGTCTGAGAGTGCCAGCGTGCTGTCCATTCTGATAGGCATGCAGCATGAATGGTTAGTGCATAGTCTGATGGATATCAGACTATGCACAAGGGATATTGATTAAATCTAAGATGGTTGAATTTTTTTTTACAGCTTTATTAGCCAGTTCATTTCCCAAAATACCTGAATCTGCTGGAATCCAACAGAAGGTGACCAGTTGATGCTTCTAATAAGCTTCTAATTTCTTCTAGAAAAGGATGAACTGTATCTGAGGAATTAGATAGTGCCATGATTGACTGAGGGAATCAGTGTAAATAACAGATTTTAAAGAACAGTCAGAACACAAATTTTCTAAAGCTAATTTGATTGCATATAATTCAGCTGAGAAAATACTGATTTCAGACAGAAGGGTTGCCGAAATAATGATATTTGAAAACACTGCTGCTGCTCCAACATCTGTATAAATTGGAGAAAAATCAGTATATCTTTGAGTGTGAGCTGCATAAAGTTGTCTGACATTTGATGCTTTTAAAATATTCTTTCCCTATTGAAAGAGATAAGTGTCACAGGTTGGTACAGGAGGAAGGGCCCATAGTGGTTGAGAGTAAGTTGCTATCTGTTGTACAGAATGAATAGAAATATTCCAAACCTGTGACAGTTAAAGAAGGTGAAGACCAGCTGGTTTTACTATGCTAGGTTTATTTCTGTAGAGGTTTTCTAAAGGTGTATTGAAATGGTATGACTGAATGGGATGCTGGGCACAAATTTGTATCTTAACAGCATATTTTAGTAACAGTGTTTTTCTATGTAAAGTTAGTGGGGGCTCATGAGCATCAATGTAGAGACTGTGTAGGTGATTTTCTGAGTGCATAAAGTGCAATCCTCAAAGTACTGTGTTGAATGGGATCAAGCCAGTGTAATACACTCATTCTGGCAGAATCATAGATGGGATCTGATTAACGGCATGTATAACTGAAGTAAGGAGGTACGATCTGCACCCCATGTTGGGGCAGATAAAGTTCTGAGTATGTTTAACTTTTTTAGACAGGAAGTACGTATATTTTTAATATGATATAGGAAATTTAACTTGTTGTCAAGGGTTAATTCAAAAATCTGATGTTATTTGCGACTTGGATGGGGACGTTAGAAATTTGAAGTTCAGGATCCGGATGAGGTTTGCGTTGTCTACAAAAATGGATAGCAACTGTTTTCTGCTGCGAGCATCGATAGCCATTGATGCTGGCTCACTGTTTTATTTTATTAAGTGATATCTGAAGCTGTTGTTCAATGGATCTCATGTTTTGGGAATGGCAGGAGATGGAAAGGCCATCTGCATAAAGGTAAGTGTCAACTGTATTTGGAAGCTGTTTAGTGATATAATATCTATTCTAAGAGCAAAAAGATGACACTCAGTACTGATCCCTGTGGGATACCTTTTTCCTGAATGAATGTTGTTTAGAGGGCATGTTGGTATTGAACTTGAAATGATCTAGTATGTAGAAAGTTTTGAACAAATATAGGAAGGTTGCCCTGTAAACCAAGAGAGTAAAGATCTTTAAGTAGTAAATGTTGCCAGGTGGTGTCAAAAGTCTTCTCTATATCTATTGAAACTATTATTAGATGTTCATGCTTAACAAAGGCATTACGAATAGCCAATTCAGCTTTCACCATGAGATTGATGAACAACCTATTTTGATGAAAGCCATATTGACTATGGCTCATTAGATGTTCAGACTCAATGATCCAGATGAGTTTTCTGTGTACAATTTTTTCAAGGATTTTGTTGAGGCAACTTGAGAGAGAGATATTGGTCTATAGCTATTAGGGTTGGTTGGATCTTTTCCAGGCTTTAGAAATGCCAAAAACAGTAGAGTGATGCCAAGAAGCTGGAAAAACATTTTCTACCTATATACAATTGTAAAAAATCAAGAGCAGGTGCAAAACTTTGTCACCAAGATGTAGCATTACATAATAAATCCCATCTGGTCCGACAGCACCATTGTGGGCTGTTTTAATGGCAGGCTGAAGTTCAGAATATTGCAGAGGTTTGTTATACGGAAGAAGGCGGGCAGAGTGAAAGTTAATAGCATGCTTTTCTGTAGTGGTTTTAATTCATTGGAATGATGTTGTATAGGCTGATGCTGCTGAGATTTCAGCAAAAGTATTGGCCGAAGCAATACTTTTGCTTCGGGCAATGTTTCGGGCAATACTTTCGAGCAATACTTTTGCCCCAATGGGGGATTTTAATTTCCCAGATATTGACTGGAATTTGTGGGTTGGTCACTCACACACTAGCAAGGCTTTTGTGGATTTATTGGATGATTGTTTTCTACATCAGCATGTTCGGGAGGCAACTAGAGGGAGTAATACTCTTGATTTGATTATCAGCAGTGATTCTTCATGCATTAAGAATCTGCAGATAAATGAACCACTAGGAGGCAGTGATCACAGTGTGCTGAAGTGGGATTTACTCAAAGAGGTAACTACCATTAGGGGTAAAGGGAAGGGTTATTGCTTCCGTAAAGGCGACTACGAAGGACTGAGACAGTATTTAAATTCTATACAGTGGGACCAACTGATGATGTTACCAACAGCAAATTCAAAATGGGAAGCATTCAAAGAACTTATCTCGGAAGCTACTAGGCTTTACATACCAACTAAGAAATATTGTTCAAGTTTAGGCCAAAATGGATGTCAGATGAACTAATGAGGCATATGGCAGAGAAGAAAAATGCATGGGATACTTACAAATTAACACATGACACAGAAGCCTATGATAGATACAAGTTGATATGCAACCAAGTTACAAAGGAGGTTAGGCAGGCGAAGTCAGATTAAGAGAAATCCTTGGCAAGGGATGCAAAGAAAAACAGCAAAGAGTTCTTTACTTATGTAAACTCTAGCAGGAAGGGGATGAATCAGATTGGTCCACTTGATAATGATGGGTCAACTGTTGATGATCCTGCTCAGGTAGCTAACAAACTAAATGAATATTTTGCATCGACATTCACACATGAGGAGTTATTCAGCGAGGGGAAAGCCAGAGGTGTATTCAACTCTGGCAGTAAGCTAAAGAATCTTGTAATAACTGAGAGTAAAGTGGAGGAGAAATTGTTGAAGATAAACACAAGAAAGGCGCCCGGGGTGGATGGGATCTATCCAGTTATATTAAAGGAGGCAGCAAAGGAAGTAAGCAAACCCTTAGCCATAATTATGAGAGCTTCCTTGGACTCAGGGGAGGTACCCATCGACTGGAAATGTGCAAATGTGACCCCAATTCACAAAGGAGGATCAAAGGCTGACACAAGTAATTATAGACCTGTGAGCTTAACTTCTGTTCCAGGAAAATTAATGGAGGCATTGGTTAAAGAAGCACTGCAGGATAATTTAGACAAGACTTCAGTTATAGCTCGGACACAGCATGGTTTTGTTAAGGGGAAGTCTTGCCTGACCAATTTGATTGGATACTATGATGCAGTCAGAAAAGAACTGGATGCAGGGAATAGCTTTGAAATTATATACTTGAATCTTAGAAAGGCTTTTGATACTGTTGCACATGGAAGACTGCTACACAAATTGGAGCAGTGTGACATTGGAGGCAAATTGCTGCTATGGATAAAGGGGTGGTTGAGGGGGAGAAGACAGAGAGTGGTAATCAATGGACACTGCTCATCGTGGACTAATGTTATTAGTGGAGTCCCTCAGGGCTCAGTGTTGGGTCCATTATTGTTTTCTGTATTTATAAATGATATTGATGATGGTATATCCAGCTTAATGTCCAAGTTTGCAGACGATACAAAGGTTGGCAGGGTTGTCAAGGACACTACTGACACTATGCTGCTGCAACAGGATCTGGAAAGGTTGAGCAGATGGGCTGAGAGGTGGCAAATGAAGTTTAACATTGACAAATGTAAAGTACTACACATGGGAAACAGCAACCTGAGAGCAACGTATCAACTCTGTGGTACTACACTGACAGTGGTAGAGAATGAAAGGGACTTGGGGGTGGTTGTGCAGGCAGATATGAAGTTCTCTGAGCAGTGCAGACGGGCTGCAAGAGTAGCTCATGGAGTATCGTCAATGATATACAGGAACCTTTCCAGCAGGGATAAGGAAGTGATTATTCCCTTGTATAAGGCAATGGTCAGGCCACACCTAGAGTACTGTATACAGGTCTGGACGCCTCATTTCAAGAAGGATGTAGAGCTGCTGGAACGAGTACAGAGAAGGGCAACAAGATTAGTGAATGGAACAAAGGGGTGCTCTTACGAAGAAAGGCTTAAGTTTTGCAAATTACAGTGTCTGGAGACTAGGCACCAGCGAGGTGATCTGATAGAGGTGTATAAAGCCTTGAATGGTTTGAGCATGCTCAATGCTGATGGGATTCTTCCTTTAGCTCAGAAAAATCACCTGAGAGGGCATAAATTCAAATTGAGGAAAGACAGATGTAGGATAGACGTGCGGAAATTTGCCTTTAGCCAGCGGGTGGTTGGTTGGTGGAACAGACTTCCAACCCTTGTAGTGGAGGTTGATAGCTTAAATAAGTTTAAGGCTCAGCTGGACAGGTATTTTGAACGAACAGAGGGTCGAAGTGGAAGTGGGTTTTTTTTTTTTTTTTTTTTTGGCTGATGCTGCATAAGCTTGCTTTCTTGCATCAAATGCCTCTACTAATGCTAATGCTATATCTGAGGGACTGGATAGATCATGCCTTTTCCAGGAAAGGTTTGGAGAATGTGTGGTAGGAAACTTACAAGAAAGCTTTCTAATTTTTTTCCATATGATTTTGGTGTCAGTACTTCTGTTAATGCTTGATGCAAAATGTGTCCAGGATTCTTTCTTGGCTTGCCTTTGTATGAAACGTGCTTTTGCCCTTCATCATCATCTGCCATTTTCAATCCACTGCAAGATGAAGGCCTCTCCAACAACTTTCTAGTTCCTTCTGTTTGGGCACTGGCCATCCATTTACTACCCAAAAACTCATGAATTTCATCTATCCATCTCCGCCTTTGTCTTCCAGGTTTTCTTCTAGCTCCTCTTGGGTACAATTCTGTTATTTTCTTAGTCCATCTGTCATCATGTCTTCGAGCTATGTGTCCTGACCAAGACCATTTTAGTTCTTTAGTTTTGATAAGAATGTCCTTTACTTGAGTTTGCTGCCTAATCCATGTGTTTCTCTTCTTATCTAACAGTCTGATTCCCAATATAATTCGTTCCATTCTTCGCTGTGTAGTTCTCAGCTTCTCTTCCATTCCTTTGGTGTGTGCCCAAGTTTCACTTCCATAAGTCATGGTGGGGAGTATACATTGGTTTCCTTATTTTACATTTCAGACAAACTGGGATATTGCTCTTCAGTATGTGACTATATTTCCTGAATGCTATCCATCCAAAATTTATTCTTCTCTTGACTTCCAGCCATTTATCATTATTACATCTAATAACTTGTCCCAGATAAGTATATGACTCCACCTTTTCAATTACTGCTCCTTCAATCATTGTTTTCCTTTCTGTAGCATACTTGTTCATCATTACTTTTGTTTTAGCCATATTCATCTTTAGTTCGAAATCCTTACTAACTCTGCATAACTGATTAAGACATTGTGGCTTATGACCACAATGTCATCTGCAAGTCGTAAATGGTTTAGGTACTCTCCGTTCACATTGAATCCTTTCTGTGACCAGTCTAATCTTCTGAAAGCTTCCTCAAGGGCAGCAGTAAACAGCTTCGGAGATACTGCATCTCCTTGTCGAACTCCTTTCTTGATTTTAAATTTCCTACTGTCTTTGTCTAGTCTGATAAAGGAGGTAGCACTCTCATATATTTTCTTCAAAATCATAATATATGGGGTATCTATGCTTTGTCTTTCCAGTGCCCGAAACATTGCCTTATGCTGTATGGAGTCAAATGCCTTTTCATAATCCACAAATGCCAGGCATAATGGTGTTTTATATTCATTTGCTTTCTCCATTAGTTGTGATATTACGTGAAGGTGATCCACGGTTGAGAATCCTGTCCTAAAGCCAGCTTGCTCTTTCGGTTGATTCTCATCAAGTATTCTTTCTAATCTATTAGTAATGACCCTTGTGAACAACTTGTAGATGTGGAACAACAAGCTAATTGGTCTATAATTTCCAATTTCTGATTTATCTCCTTTCTTATGCAGCAAAACTATGATTGCATTATTCCACTGCTTAGGCATCACACCTTTTCTAATGCACTTTGTGAAGAGCCTTGCCAGTTTTTGTGTTATGTCTCTTCCTCCCAATTTTAACAACCCTACAGTAACTTCATCTTCCCCCGGGGCTTTCTGATTCTTCATTTTCTTCAACGCATGTTCTACCTCATCAGGAAGAATATCGGGTATGTCGTATGTGTTGCTACTTTGCAAACCATCTTCCCCACTGCTGGCATCATTCCCTCGCTCCTTGTATAATTCTCTATAGTAGTCTTCTGCTATTTGAATTATGCCTTCTCACCTGTTTATAAGTACACCATCGCTATTCTTCAGTTTCAATATCATTTGTCTTTCTCTATTACTGCTCATGGCTGCTGTTTTAAATCCTCTGTTTTCCCTTAATGTTTGTTCTACTTTTCTTGTGTTAAATCTTCTTGTGTCCTCTCTGAGTCTCTTTCTAATGGCTTTGCATAACTCAGTATACTCAATTTTCTCCCTGTCAGTGTTTTTCTTGCTCTTCATTTGTCGTCTTCGGTTCATCATGACAAGTGTTTCTTGACTAATTTTTTCTTCTTTGGATTTCTTTTTCCCTATAGGTTTCTTGGGGTTTATCACTTTCAGAAAGTTGTAGTATTCCTCGTCGATATCTTGGTCCTGAGCAGTCTGCAGAAGCTCAAACTTGTTCTTAAGTTAGCATTAGCATTAGCATTAGTAGAGGCATTTGATGCAAGAAAGCAAGCTTATGCAGCATCAGCCAAAAAAAAAAAAAAAAAAAAACCACTTCCACTCCACCCTGTCCAGCTGAGCCTTAAACTTATTTAGCTATCAACTTCCACGACAAGGAATGGAAGTCTGTTCCACCAACCAACCACCCGCTGGCTAAAGGCAAATTTCCGCACGTCTCTGCTACATCTGTTTTTCCTCAATTTGAATTTATGCCCTCTCAGGTGATTATTCTGAGCGAGAGGAAGAATCCCATCAGCATTGAGCATGCTCAAACCATTCAAGGCTTTATACACCTCTATCAGATCACCTCGCTGGTGCCTAGTCTCCAGACATTGTAATTTGCAAAACTTAAGCCTTTCTTCGTAAGAGCACCCCTTTGTTCCATTCACTAATCTTGTTACCCTCTTCTCTGTACTCGTTCCAGCAGCTCTACATCCTTCTTGAAATGAGGCCTTCAGACCTGTATACAGTACTCTAGGTGTGGCCTGACCATTGCCTTATACAAGGGAATAATCACCTCCTTATCCCTGCTAGAAAAATTCCTATATATCATTGACAACACACCATGAGCTACTCTTGCAGCCCGTCTGCACTGCTCAGAGAACTTCATATCTGCCTTCACAACCACCCCCACGTCCCTTTCATTCTCTACCACTGTCAGTGTAGTACCACAGAGTTGATACGTTGCTCTGGGGTTGCTGTTTCCCACTACATTTGTCAATGTTAAACTTCATTTGCCACCTCTGAGCCCATCTGCTCAACCTTTCCAGATCCTGTTTCAGCAGCATAGTGTCAGTAGTGTCCTTGACAACCCTGCCTACCTTTGTGTCGTCTGCAAACTTTGACATTAAGCTTGATATACCCTCATCAATATCATTTATGAATACAGAAAACAATAATGGACCCAAGACTGAGCCCTGAGGGACTCCACTAATAACATTACTCCTCGACGAGCAGTGCCTATTGATTACCACTCTCTGTCTTCTCCCCCTCAGCCACCCCTTTATCCACAGCAGCAATTTGCCTCCAATGCCACACTGCTCCAATTTGTGCAGCAGTCTTCCATGTGCAACAGTATCAAAAGCCTTTCTAAGATCCAAGTATATAATATCAAAGTTATTCCCTGCATCCAGTTCCTTTGTAACTGCATCATAGTATCCAATCAAATTGGTCAGGCAAGACTTCCCCTTAACAAAACCATGCTGTGTCCGAGCTATCGCTGAAGTCTTGTCTAAATGATCCTGCAGTGCTTCTTTAACTAGTGCCTCCATTAATTTTCCTGGAACTGAAGTTAAACTCACAGGTCTATAATTACTTGTGTCAGCCTTTGATCCTCCTTTGTGAATTGGGGTCACATTTGCACATCTCCAGTCTGTGGGTACCTCCCCTGAGTCCAAGGAAGCTCTCATAATTATGGCTAGGGGTTTGCTTACTTTCTTTGCTGCCTCCTTTAATAAAACTGGATAGATCCCTTCCACCCCGGGTGCCTTTCTTGTGTTTATCTTCTACAATTTCTCCTCCACTTTACTCTCAGTTATTACAAGATTAACTAGCTTACTGCCAGAGTTAAATACACCTCTGGCTTTCCCCTCGCTAAATAACTCCTCATGTGTGAATGTCGATGCAAAATTCATTTAGTTTGTTAGCTACCTGAGCAGGATCATCAACAGTTGACCAATCGATATCAAGTGGACCAATCTGATTCATCCCCTTCCTTCTAGAGTTTACATAAGTAAAGAACTCTTTGCTGTTTTTCTTTGCATCCCTTGCCAAAGATTTCTCGTAATCTGCCTTCGCCTGCCTAACCTCCTTTGTAACTTGGTTACAGATCAACTTGTATCTATCATAGGCTTCTGTGTCATGTGTTAATTTGTATGTATCCCATTCATGTTTCTTCTCTGCCATATGACTCATCAGTTCATCTGACATCTATTTAAGCCTAAACCTTGAACAATATTTGTTAGTTGGTATGTAAAGCCTAGTAGCTTCCAAGATAAGTTCTTTGAATGCTTCCCATTTTGCATTTGCTGTTGGTAACATCATCAGTTGGTCCCACTGTATCGAATTTAAATATTGTCTCAGTCCATCGTAGTCGCCTTTAGTAAAGCAATAACCCTTCCCTTTACCCCTAATGGTAGTTAACTCTTTGAGTAAATCCCACTTCAGCACACTGTGATCACTGCCACCTAGTGGTTCATTTATCTGCAGATTCTTAATGCATGAAGAATCATTGCTGATAATCAAATCAAGAGTATTCCTCCCTCTAGTTGCCTCCTGAACATGCTGATGTAGAAAACAATCATCCAATAAATCCACAAAAGCCTTGCTAGTGTGTGAGTGACCAGCCCCCAAATTCCAGTCAATATCTGGGAAATTAAAATCTCCCATTATAAGACTCTCTGATTTACTGGCCCACACTATTTCCCTGTACAGTATCTTATTATGCTTATGTCACACCAAACTAACTCGACACTGCACTGTCCAGCGATGTCCACTGGCTTCACTTCCTTGGATTTTATGTATTTCTTAACTAATAGCATAACCCCTCCTCCCTTCCTATCCAGTCTATCCTTTCTGTAAACGGTGTACTCCCCAAATTCCAGTTCTGCATTCCTTATATCTGTGTGACACCACGTCTCTGATATCCCAACAATATCTGCCGTTGATGTTTTGAGCAATACCTCAAATTCATCAAATTTATTTACTAAACTCCTAGCATTGGTGTACACGCAAGTATACATGCACCTATTTCTATTCTTAGCTACCCTAACACAACCCATGTGTTTACTTGTACCGCAATGACTCCCGGCAGTCTATGAAATATCCTGCATCTTGTTTTTCAGGCTTCTGCTCATTCCAATAGAAGCAGTGCAAGAATCTCTTTCACCTCTGCCCGTGGCTACTGTTAATCTATTCGTCTTTGTCTCCCCCCAAGCTAGCAGTTTTCCGACCCACTTAACACTGCCTCGATAGCATCAGCAAATATTCTTGCACCCTTTCTATTTAAGTGTATCCCATCCCTGTAGAAGAAATCCCTCCTGTTAACAGGTACAGTCCAGGCTGAAAAAAATTCTACCCCTTGAGCCTTGCACAATCTTTCCAGGGCCGAATTGATCGACAAGGCTCTCATCATATACTTCCTCCTATCGTGTCTGGGCAGAATTGCAGACACTTTCAATTTCAACCCTATTTCATGGCTTTTTTTCAACAGTGACTTGTACTTGTTAAGCAATTCTGCCGGTCTCCTACTCTTGATATCATTATTGCCAACGTGTACAACTATATCACCTTTTGTGCCCTTAAAAGATGATATCTGCTCTACAACGTCATCAACCTTTGCCCCTGGCAGACATACCCTTGTCCTGTTCCACCTATCCTTTTTACAAAGCATGTTCCCCATTTCCCTGATAATAGAGTCACCAACAACTACTAGTTCCTTTGGGACCAGCGCATTCTGCCTGTGTTGCGCGACGACCAAGTGCAAGCTCTGGCGTTGATGTGGGCAGCTGAGAGCTCGATGGGCCCCTCAATTCAGTTCCTTCGAGGGCATCCACCCTGTCCTTCAAGCTCTCATATAGGCCCATAAGAACGCTGAGTTGTTGCCTGATTTTGATACACTCCTTGCATCGCGCACACACAAAGACATCTCCCATGGCAATATCATGTCCCGTTCCTGAATGCTCCACAAACATCATGCAAGCTATGCATTTTAGAAGGCTGTGATTCAGAAGGCAACTGCCCCCCTCAGTTCTCCTCTGAGCCACAACACTTCTATTAGCTTGAGCATTTTGTTTTGCTGCTCTGGTCTGAGTCATGATTTCTTTTAATTTAAATAAAATTTCAATTTCAGTTTATAACCCTAACTTATCTCCCAAAACAGTTATAACGGGATATATATTTTTTAGTGTCAAGTATTAATTATCTCCGAGTTCCCTTTATATAACTTCTGTATCAGTTATGTATTAATTAATTATGTTACGTCTGTAATCTAAGTCGGTGTATGTATTTAGTTAAAAGTACAATTTAAATGCCAACGAAGTTCAACAAGTTTAATAGATTTTACCGATCACTGAAAATATTATAACTTATACTATACTAACGCTATCTAGGTTCAATATATAACGATCGTATGACAAAGACAAAGGCGGGAAGTTACGAACGGTAATCTATGGACACTTAAGTATTAATTAACTTTGAAATCTCGCTGTCTCAATTCAGAATAAACTAACGATCCTTACTAGGTCTATAAGCTACTTACAAAAAATAATTTGAAGTAAAAAATATTCAATAACCGGCTAAATATGGCTAAAAAAAAACTTCTCGTTCAGCGGAGTTGCGACTTGTAACACGTGGATACGCTTACCAATACGTTTATGCAATTGCAAGGCCGAGTAAAGAATAAATACACCAAATTAATCAGAAAATCACAAAATAATGCTATACTACTAAATTTAAATCAAAAGTTTTAGAAAAACAATAATTTCAAATCAATAAATAAGAAAAATCCACTTAGCGGCTTTGAACACGTCTGGCCCCTACTAGCCTCGTCAGCAGCTAGTTCCAGTTCAAATTCCAGTACATACTGCTTTTTATTCTCCTCTGTTATCTCAAAGACCTTTGTATTATTTACTCAAGTCATTTTTTCCTTTCCTTTCCTACATCTATATCAAGTGTACATCTTACCGTTTTGTGATCACTTCCAACATTTACCTTATTCAGGATGGTAACATCATTCACAATATATCTTCTGTTAGTGAGGATGAAGTCGATTTCATTAGTTGTTAATCCATTTGGACTCTTCCATGTCCGCTTTCTGTTCACCCTTTTATTGAAAAAAGTGTTCATTACTGACAGCCCTTGAGATTTTGCAAATTCTACAAGTCTTTCACCTCTTTTGTTTCTTTCACCAATTCCAAAATTTCCTATAGTTCCTCTTTCTGCGCTGTTTTGCCTTTTTCCAACCTTAGCATTGAAGTCCCCCATAATAATAGTGTAGTGGGTTTTCTGCTCATCTAGAAGACTCTCAATTTCGGTGTACATTTCTTCAACCTCTTCATCATCATGGCCCTTAACTAACATTTGCCCTTAACTTCTTATAATTAATGAGGTTGGCTGTGGTTGGACGTTGTCGAAATAAATTCCAGGCTTTATATTTGGTTTCTTTTCTTTTGTGCATTCCTTATTCCACCAGTTATTATAATGCTTTTTGCCCGGAGGATTTGATACTGGTATTGCGACTTTTAGCCAG
Organism: Mastigoproctus giganteus; assembly: GCF_048544385.1. Classification (NCBI taxonomy): domain Eukaryota; kingdom Metazoa; phylum Arthropoda; class Arachnida; order Uropygi; family Thelyphonidae; genus Mastigoproctus; species Mastigoproctus giganteus. The sequence goes on from NC_143585.1 coordinate 175,665,207, forward strand.
TTTTAAGAGATGTGATGTGATGTAAGCTGTCACATTATCAATATGCTGGAGGCAGATTTTTTGCTCATGAAGAGAGAGAGAGAGAGAGAGAGAGAGAGAGAGAAAGAGAGATCAGGACTGAAAATTTGCCCAGTTTGCTTGGACAAGTTTTCATTTCCAGCAGGATTTAGTTGAATGGGTCTGTGCTATTAGAAAGTTGCATATGATTAGAAAATGGTCAGTGCCCATGGGATGATTTATAACGTACCCATTCTATGGTTGGGACCAGCACTGGAGAGCAAATTGAGAGATCTATTACTGAGATGTGTCCATATGGAAGCTGTACGTGAGTCTGTGCGCTAGTATTGAGTATTGTCAGATTCTGATATTGTGAGAAAGCATTCAATGAATCAACCACATCTGTCTAGTTTAGGATTGCCCCATAAGGGGTGGCACCCATTAAAATCACCTAATATACAGATTCTCTGTATATTAGGTTCCCAGTTTGAAAGGTATGCAGATATCTCCACCTAGCAAACCCAGTTTGCTAGGTGGAGGTGTCTGCATGAAGAAATCTTCAAGATCTTTTAAAGAGTAATTATGGTTTGGTGGTAAGTAGATTGACATATGAAGAATTATCCGTACACAACAGCTTCTAATTCAGTCTGAAATGGGATATGTTTAGTTGGGATCTTTGAATTTATCAGGATTGCTACACCACCAATGGCAACATCTGCTGTATTACAATCTCTTCGATAAAGGCAATAGTTCTTTATTGAAGGAGAATTTTGCAAGGTTAGGTATGTTTCCTGAAGACAAATGGCAACTTGTGAATATTGCTCAATTAAGTCATTAATACTGTCTGCGTTGCAACGAAGGCCTCTACAGTTCCATTGTAAAATGATGTGCATCATTTTGGTTTAGCTGAGAATGATTCATCCGACTGTTTTTTTATTTGAGGAGCATTTTCTCCAGTCTTTTTTGGGAAGGTAGGGCATCCAGTATCCATGTTGTCATTTACATGAAGTTCTAGTTTGGGTTCTCAGAATCTGAATGTTCATCTATTTCCATACTATTGGTGGATGATTCAGTTTTCTTGCTGTCTTTCGCTTTCAGTTTTTATTTGTCATGTGTGACCATCACAATGTCAGTTGGGATACTGATTAGAGTGTTGGTTGCTTCGCTGGTTTCAGTTATGTCTTTTCCAGAGTTTGATAGTGTACTTTTAACCCAGTTTGCTAGAGATATTGCTGGGTGGTATTGTTACATCTGTTTGAACTGCTGTTGAATGAGAGCTTCGAGTGTGAGATGCATAAGAATGACTGGGCAAGGTCGACATAACTTGCTTGCATGCCTCATGGTAAGTGATTTTATGTTCTATTTTATATTTCTGTATTCTCTTCCATTTTCCACATTTCACATGATTTAGAGAAGGCTGGATGAGTTTCTTTACAGTTAGGGCAAATGGGAGTTGAGGCTGAACAATCTGTTTGTGTATGCTCCTTGAAACTACCAACAGGACATACAGCATCATCTCTACACGCCTGCTGTGAGCGTCCATATTTCTGGGCACAAATCTTTTAAGGGCACAAAAGGTGATATAGTTGTACACGATGGCACTAATGATATTAAGAGTAGGAGACCGGCGGAATTACTTAACAAGTACAGGTCACTGATGAAAAAAAGCCGTGAATTAGGGTTGAATTTGAAAGTGTCTGCAATTCTGCCCAAACACGATAGGAGGGAGTATATGATGAGAGCCCTGTCGATCAATTCGGCCCTGGAAAGATTGTGCAGGGCTCAAGGGGTAGAATTTTTTTCAGCCTGGTCTGTACTTGTTAACAGGAGAGACTGCTTCTACAGGGATGGGATACACTTAAATAGAAAGGGTGCAAGAATATTTGCTGATGCTATCGAGGCAGTGTTAGGTGGGTCGGAAAACTGCTAGATTGGGGGGATACAAGGACTAATAGATTAACAGTAGCCACTGGCAGAGGAGAAAGTGATTCTTGCACTGCTTCTATTGGAATGAGCAGCAGCCTGGAAAATAAGATGCAGGATATTACAGAGACTGCTGGGAATCATGGGGGTACAAGTAAACACATGGGTTGTGTTAGGGTGGCTAAGAGGAAGAGCAGGTGCATGTATACTTGCGTGTACAACAATGCTAGGAGTTTAGTAAATAAATTTGATGAATTTGAGTTATTGCTCAAAACATCAAAGGCAGATATTGTTGGGATTTCAGAGACGTGGTGTCACACAGATATAAGGAATGCAGAACTGGAATTTGGGGAGTACAATGTCTACAGAAAGGATAGACAGGATAGGAAGGGAGGAGGGGTTATGCTATTAGTTAAGAAACACATAAAATCCAAGGAAGTGAAGCCAGTTGACATCACTGGACAGTGCCGTGTCGAGTCAGTTTGGTGTGACATAAGCATTGGGAGATCAAAATTGAGAGTAGGAGTGTGCTATAGGCCTAATGACTCTGATGAGTATAATAAGAAACTGTACAGGGAAATAGTGGGCCAGTAAATCAGAGAGTCTTATAATGGGGGAATTTAATTTCCCAGATATTGACTGGAATTTGTGGATCGGTCAATCACACACTAGCAAGGCTTTTGTGGATTTATTGGATGATTGTTTTCTACATCAGCATGTTCGGGAGGCAACTAGAGGGAGTAATACTCTTGATTTGATTATCAGTAGTGATTCTTCATGCATTAAGAATCTGCAGATAAATGAACCACTAGGTGGCAGTTATCACAGTGTTCTGAAGTGGGAGTTACTCAAAGAGGTAACTACCATTAGTTTGGCATCTCATTGCACTGCGCTTCTCTTTGAAGTCTTTTGGGTTGATTAGTGTCATTGACATTGGAGATTTCCGATCTTAAGCTTGAAGGCTCTAACGGCGGAAAATTATTCGGATCCATGCTTGCTCCTTTTAGCCCCAGGAGAAGAAGGATATTCTTCTCCAAGGTTACTGGGACCCACCACCTAACCTAACGTAACCTAACCTAACCTACCCATCACATGGAGGCAGGAGCGGTGCCAACCAGTGACCAAGCAATCAGCAGAAGAGGAGAGAGAGCAGTACATTGCTAGCGATAGCAGTAATGTTGCAAGATGTCAGCAGAAACGTTGTGAGCAGTGGAGAGTTTATGAAAGCACTAGTATTATTATTATTAGCTATATGGTGCAAGGAAGCCTGAGGATTATGCTGCACCAGCCAAAAAGAAAAAATTCCCCAGTTACCCTAAGAGAGAGAGAGAGAGAGAGAGAGAGAGAGAGAGAGAGAGAGAGAGAGAGAGAGAGAGAGAGAGAGAGAGAGAGAAAAGTAAAAGGGAATCACCAAGAAAGGGAAGAATGATGATATTCAGCTCAGGACCCTGGGTGTGCCAAACCCATACTCACCAGATGTGAGCCCCTGGGGTTAGTACTCATCCTAGTAAAATGCTAGAAAATCGCACTAGAAAGATTGCTTGGGAACTATTGCTTAGCACTCAGGGCCCATACACCCAGACTTTTATGGATTTATTGGATGGCTGTTTTCTATAGCAGCATGTTCAAGAGGAAAGCAGAGGGAGTAATACACTTGAAGTCATTATCAGCAGTGATTATTTGTGTTAAAGATCTGCAGATAAAGGAACCAATTTAGCATTACCATTAGTAGAGGCATATGATGCAAGAAACAAAGCTTATGCAGCATCCCCAAAAGAAAAAAAAAAAAAAAAAATGCTCCAAATTCACCCCTCTGTTTGTTCCAAATACCTGTCCAGCTCAGCCTTAAATTTATTTAGGCTATCAACTTCCACAAAAAAGGATGAAAGTCTGTTCCACCTATCAACTACCTGCTGGCCAGAGGCAAACTAATCTACATCTGCCTTTCCTCAATTTGGATTTATGCCCTTTCAGGTGATTATTCTGAGAAAGAGGAAGAATCCCATCAGCATTGAGCATGCTCAAACCATTCAAGGCTTTATACACCTCAATCATATCACTTCGCAGGTGCCTAGTCTCCAGACACAATAATCTGCAAAACGTAAGCCTTTCTTAGTAAGAGCAACCCTTTGTTCCATTCACTAATCTTGTTGCCCTTCTCTGTACTCGTTCCAACAGCGCTCCATCCAGTGGCATAGCTACCATGTAGGCAGGCAAGGCAATTGCCTCTGGGCACGGCATCTTTGGCTGTCTCCTCTTTTTGCAATTTTCATTAATTAAGTAGGGGCCCGAACATGTTCTTTGCCTCCAGGGCTCGAAAAAGCGTAGCTACGCTACTGTCTACATCCTTCTTAAAATGTGGCCTGCAGACCTGTATACAGTACTCAAGCTGTAACCTGACCATTGCCTTATACAAGGGGATAATCACCTCCTTATCCCTGCTAGAAAAATTCCTCTATATCATTGACAAGACACCATGAGCTACTCTTGCAGACCGTCTGCACTGCTCAGAAAACTTCATATCTGCCTGCACAATTACCCCCAGGTTCTTTTCATTCTCTACCACTGTAAATGTAGTACCACAGAGTTGATACATTACTCTGAGGTTACTGTTTCCCATATGTAGTACATTTGTCAATGTTAAACTTCATTTTCCACCTCTCAGACCATCTGCTCAATTTTTCTGGATCGTGTTGCAGCAGCGTACTGTCATTAGTGTCCCTGCCAACCTTTGTATCGTCTGCAAACTTGGACATTAAGCCTGATATACCATCATCGATATCATTTATAAATACAGAAAACAACAATGGACCCAACACTGAACCCTGAGGAACTCCACTAATAACATTAGTCCACGAAGAGCAGTGTGCATTGATCAACACTCTGTCTTTTCCCATGCAACCATCCTTTTATCCGTAGCAGCAATTTGCCTCCAATGTCATACTGCCAGAAGTTGTGCAGCAGTTTTCCATGTGCAACACTATCAAAAGCCTTTCTAAGATCTAAATATATGATATCAAAGTTATTCCCTGCATCCTGTTCCTTTGTGACCAATCAAAGAATCCAATCAAATTGGTCAGACAAGATTTTCCCTTAACAAAACCATGCTATGTCCGAGCTGTAACTAAAGTCTTGTCTAGATGATCCTGCAGTGCTTCTTTAACCAATGCCTCCATTAATTTCCCTGGGTCTGTAATTACTTGTGTCTGATCCTCCTTTCTTTCGGAATTGAGGTCACATTTGCATATCTCCAGTCCATGAGTACCTCCCCTGAATCCAAGGAAGCTCTCATAATTATGGCTAAGGGTTTGCTTACTTCCTTTGTTGCCTTCTTTAATATAACTGAAGAAGTGACAACAGTATACTAATATGGGATTTTTTCAAAGATGTAATTGCCGTCAGGGAAAAAGGGACAGGTTTTTGCTTTCTTAAGGTTACATTCTTAAGGTTGACTACAGTTATCTCAGACAGTTTTTAAATTCTATACAATGGAACCAAATGATGATGTTACCAACAGCGAATTCTAAATGGGAAGTATTCAAAGAATTAATCTTGTTCAATGTTTAGGCCTAAATGGATATCAGAAGTACTAAAAAAACTCATGGCAGAGAAGAAAAATGTATAGGATACATATAATTATCAGACAACATAGAAACCAATGGTAGATATAAATTAGTCTGTAATCAAGTCACTATAGAAGTTGGGCAAGCGAAGGCAGATTATGAATTCTGTGGCAAAGGATGCAAATGCAAAGAAAAACTGTGCCCATCAGGAAACAGGCATACAAACTGAAATTCAACTAGGGTCTAATTCTGTAATTCACAGTAAGAGATGGAGAGCAGAAATAAAAACGCTTCTCTGAATTTTCAGAGCTGTTCCAATGATTTTTCCATATATTTACAAGCCCATAATATATTCTTCTCCACTCCACTGCAACCTGTCACCTCAAAACCTCCCCCCTCCCACCTTCTGGGCTTGATATCGATGGGTCAACTGTTGATGATCCTGCTCAGGTAGCTAACAAACTAAATGAATATTTTGCATCAACATTCACACATAAGGAGTTATTTAGCGAGGGGAAAGCCAGAGGTGTATTCAACTCTAGCAGTAAGCTAGAGAATCTTGTAATAACTGAGAGTAAAGTGGAGGAGAAATTGTTGAAGATAAACACAAGAAAGGCACCCGGGGTGGATGGGATCTATCCAGTTTTATTAAAGGAGGCAGCAGAGGAAGTAAGCAAACCCTAAGCCATAATTATGAGAGCTTCCTTGGACTCAGGGGAGGTACCCACAGACTGGAGATGTGCAAATGTGACCCCAATTCACAAAGGAGGATCAAAGGCTGACACAAGTAATTATAGACCTGTGAGTTTAACTTCTGTTCCAGGAAAATTAATGGAGGCACTGGTTAAAGAAGCACTGCAGGATCATCTAGACAAGACTTCAGTTATAGCTTGGACACAGCATCGTTTTGTTAAGGGGAAGTCTTCCCTGATCAATTTGATTGGATACTATGATGCAGTCACAAAGGAACTGGATGCAGGGAATAACCTTGATATTATATACTTGGATCTTAGAAAGGCTTTTGATACTGTTGCACATGGAAGACTGCTGCACAAATTGGAGCAGTGTGACATTGGAGGCAAATTGCTGCTGTGGATAAAGGGGTGGCTGAGGGGGAGAAGACAGAGTGGTAATCAATGGACGCTGCTCTTCGTGGACTAATGTTATTAGTGGAGTCCCTCAGGGCTCAGTGTTGGGTCCATTATTGTTTTCTGTATTCATAAATGATATTGATGATGGTATATAAAGCTTAATGTCGAAGTTTGCAGACGATACAAAGGTAGGCAGGGTTGTCAAGGACACTACTGACACTATGCTGCTGCAACAGGATCTGGAAAGGTTGAGCAGATGGGCTGAGAGGTGGCAAATGAAGTTTAACATTGACAAATGTAAAGTACTACACATGGGAAACAGCAACCCCAGAGCAACATATCAACTCTGTGGTACTGCACTGACAGTGGTAGAGAATGAAAGGGACCTGAGGGTGGTTGTGCAGGCAGATATGAAGTTCTCTGAGCAGTGCAGATGGGCTGCAAGAGTAGCTCATGGTGTATTGTCAATGATATATAGGAATTTTTCCTAGCAGGGATAAGGAGGTGATAATTCCCTTGTATAAGGCAATGGTCAGGCCACACCTAGAGTACTGTATACAGGTCTGGAGGCCTCATTTCAAGAAGGATGTAGAGCTGCTGGAACGAGTACAGAGAAGGGCAACAAGATTGGTGAATGGAACAAAGGGGTGCTCTTACGAAGAAAGGCTTAAGTTTTGCAAATTACAGTGTCTGGAGACTAGGCACCAGCGAGGTGATCTGATAGAGGTGTATAAAGCCTTGAATGGTTTGATCATGCTCAATGCTGATGGGATTCTTCCTCTCGCTCAGAATAATCACCTGAGAGGGCATAAATTCAAATTGAGGAAAGATAGATGTAGGATAGACGTGCGGAAATTTGCCTTTAGCCAGTGGGTGGTTGGTTGGTTGGTGGAACAGACATCCATCCCTTGTCGTGGAAGTTGATAGCCTAAATAAGTTTAAGGCTCAGCTGGACAGGTATTTTGAACGAACAGAGGGGTGAAGTGGAAGTGGGTTTTTTTTTTTTTTTTTGGCTGATGCTGCATAAGCTTGCTTTCTTGCATCAATAGCCTCTACTAATGCTAAGGACCGAACGCACATCTCCACAGGGATACCTCACCTTAGGCAATACATAATTCCAACAAGAATGACCAACAGGTTAGCAGGCAATTTGCCAGATAACACCTGAATAGCATATGTAGATATGGTGTTACAAGCATGGGTAACCCCCAGAAGAGTGAATCTCTGTGCCGAAAGAAGATGCTTCTTTATTATTGAATTTTCAGCCTTCATAAAACAAGCTCCGAAGGTATAAGTGATTATGGGAAAAAAACATTTCATATATTAAATTTAAAGGCCAGCCCTTAATTCTCCATTTCACCCTAGTATCCCTCCAAAGCTTGGCATACAATAACTTAACTTTCTATTTCAATATTTGACATGTGTAACCCCAGTGGCTCGCAGCTGGTGAGTATGGGCTTAGCACACCCAGTGTCCTGAGCTGGATATCATCTTTCTTCTCTTTCTTGGTGATTCCCTTCTACTTCTCTCTCTCTCTCTCTCTCTCTCTCTCTCTCTCTCTCTCTCTCTCTCTCTCTCTCAGGGTATCTAGTGAATTTTTTTTGCAGCATAAGCTTCAGGATTCCTTGCACCATATAGCTAATAATAATAATAATTATAAAAACAAATGCTCTTCCAGGTACAAACCCAAATACCTGACACACTTTGCATACCTCAAGGAAATGCTCCACAGCATACAAGAGATGGCCTGGTCAAACTCAGCTTACTCTTTATTAAAAGCATAACCACGGTTTTTTCTTTGGAAATCTGTAGATTATGGAAATTTGACCAATTTAGGAGATCCTGAAGTACGGAACTAGCCTTTTCTTCGATTGTTTTCTGAGAATCACCTACAACAATTAAAAGTAAGTCATCCATGCATGGCAGATGGCACAAGTGTCACCCATATCTTGCTCCAAAAACTCATCCAAAACATATTTCCAGCACATTCCACATATAATGCCCGAAGATCGATCCCTGGGGACATCCACACTCCACGAAACAGAACCAGTCTTTACAACAGGACAAAACCATTAACCTGCTGTCAGAAAAGTAATCCCTAAAGATGTAAAAGAGATCTCCGGGACAGAGGGCAGTTCTAGCCCTGTGTAGGATACTATTACTATTCTCACCACAGGACATCGAACCCACCCCTGAAGTCCATAAACAAGCACACATCGACGTGACTCGTCATGAACAGTTGAAATTAGTTTACTGATTGCATCCTCAGTAGAATTACCCTTTTTAAATCCATATTGTTTTGAGGATGACAAGCCCAAGGATTCATATCTTGCCTGATTTCTTAGGATGAGCAGTCTCTCATACACTTTGCCTAAAATTGGCAAAAGAGCAATCAGGCAATATGACATCGGTTCATTCAGTGGTTTCTGCGGACTCTTAAGGATTACTTTCAGAACACAGTTTTCCAGATCTTATGATTAATGCCTGCCTTACAACACGCATTATATATGTCCAACAAGATCAGAGGAAACTTCAAATTAAAGCACTTAATAATGCAAACCTCCAGGAAATTAATCCCTGGAGTGAAGGCTCCAGGGATTAATCCAGGGAACTTTAACTAAATTTATGGCTGCGTTAAGGTCCACAAGATGTAGGTGTTATGATATTAAGAGTAGGAGACCGGCGGAATTACTTAGCAAGTACAGGTCACTGTTGAAAAAAAGCCGTGAATTAGGGTTGAACTTGAAAGTGTCTGCAATTCTGCCCAGACACGATAGGAGGGAGTATATGATGAGAGCCTTGTCGATCAATTCGGCCCTGGAGGGATTGTGCAAGGCTCAAGGGGTAGAATTTTTTTCAGCCTGGACTGTACTTATTAACAGGAGAGATTGCTTCTACAGGGATGGGATACACTTAAATAGAAAGGGTGCAAGAATTTTTGCTGATGCTGTCGAGGCAGTGTTAGGTGGGTCGGAAAACTGCTAGTTGGGGGGGGATACAAGGACTAATAGATTAACAGTTGCCAGTGGCAGAGGTGGAAGTGATTCTTGCACTGCTTCTATTGAAATGAGCAGAAGTCTGAAAAACAGGATGCAGGATATTTCAGAGACTGCTGGTAGTCATTGCGGTACAAGTAAACACATGGGTTGTGTTAGGGTAGCTAAGAATAGAAACAGGTGCATGTATACCTGCGTGTACACCAATGCTAGGAGTTTGGTAAATAAATTTGATGAATTTGAGGTATTGCTCAAAACATCAAAGGCAGATATTGTTGGGATATCAGAGACGTGGTGTCACACAGATATAAGTAATGCGGAACTGGAATTTGGGGAATACAATGTGTATAGAAAGGATAGACAGGACAGGAGGGGAGGAGGGGTCATGCTATTAATTAACAAACACATAAAGTCCAAGGAAGTGAAGCCAGTCGACATCGATGGACAGGGCAGCGTCGAGTCAGTTTGGTGTGACATAAGCGTAGGGAAATCAAAATTGAGAGTAGGAGTGTGCTATAGGCCTAATGACTCTGATGAGTATAATAAGATATTGTACAGGGAAATAGAGTGGGCCAGTAAATCAGAGAGTCTTATAATGGGGGACTTTAATTTCCCAGATATTGACTGGAATTTGTGGGTTGGTCACTCGCACACTAGCAAGCCTTTGTGGATTTATTGGATGATTGTTTTCTACATCAGCATGTTCGTGAGGCAACAAGAGGGAGCAATACTCTTGATCTGATTATCAGTAGTGATTCTTCATGCATTAAGAACCTGCAGATAAATGAACCACTAGGTGGCAGTGATCACAGTGTGTTGAAGTGGGATTTACTCAAGGAGGTAACTACCATCAGAGGTAAAGGGAAGGGTTTTTGTTTTCGTAAAGGCGACTATGATGGTCTGAGACAGTATTTAAATTCTATACAGTGGGACCAACTGATGATGTTACCAACAGCAAACTCAAAATGGGAAGCATTCAAGGAATTAATCTTGGAGGCTACCAGGCTTTACATACCAACTAAGAAATATTGTTCAAGGTTTAGGCCTAAATGGTTGTCAGATGAACTAATGAGACATGTGGCAGAGAAGAAAAATGCATGGGATACATACAAATTAATGGGTGACATGGAAGCCTATGATAGATATAAGTTGGTCTGTAACCAAGTCACAAAGGAGATTAGGCAGGCAAAGGCAGACTATGAAAAATCCTTGGCAAAGGATGCAAAGAAAAACAGAAAAGAGTTCTTTACATACTTGAACTCGAAAAGGAAAGGGATGAATCAGATTGGTCCACTGGATATTGATGGTTCAACAGTTGAGGATCCTGCTCAGGTGGCTAACAATCTAAACGAGTATTTTGCATCTACATTCACGCATGAGGAGTTATTCAGGAAGGAGAATGATGTAGGTAAAGTAAACATTGGCAGTGAGCTGGATGATTTTGTAATAACTGAGAGGAAAGTGGAGGAGAGATTGTTGAGGATAAACATAAAAAAGGCACCTGGGGTGGATGGGATCTATCCAGTTATATTAAAGGAGGCAGCAAAGGAAGTAAGCAAACCCTTAGCCATAATTATGAGAGCTTCCTTGGACTCAGGGGAGGTACCTATGGACTGGAGATGTGCAAATGTGACCCCAATTCACAAAGGAGGTTCAAAGGCTGACACAAGTAATTATAGACCTGTTAGTTTAACTTCTGTTCCAGGTAAATTAATGGAGGCACTGGTTAAAGAAGCACTGTAGGATCATCTAGACAAGAATTCAGTTATAGCTCAGACGCAGCATGGTTTTGTTAAGGGCAGGTCTTGCCTGACCAATTTGATTGGATACTATGATGTAGTCACAAAAGAACTGGATGCAGGGAATAACTTTGATATTATATATTTGGATCTTAGAAAGGCTTTTGATACTGTTGCACATGGAAGACTGCTGCACAAATTGGAGCAGTGTGGCATTGGAGGCAAATTGCTGCTATGGATAAGGGGATGGTTGAGTGGCAGAAGACAGAGAGTGGTAATCAATGGACACTGCTCAACGTGGACTAATGTTATTAGTGGAGTTCCTCAAGGTTCAGTGTTGGGTCCGTTGTTGTTTTCGGTGTTTATGAATGATATTGATGATGGGATATCAAGTTTAATGTCCAAGTTTGCAGATGATACAAAGGTTGGCAGGGTCGTTAAGGACAATACTGACGCTATGCTGCTGCAACAGGATCTGGACAGGTTGAACAGATGGGCTGAGAGGTGGCAAATGAGGTTTAACATCGACAAATGTAAAGTGCTGCATATGGGAAACAGTAACCCCAGAGCAACGTATCAACTCTGCGGTACTACACTGACAGTGGTGGAGAATGAAAAGGACCTGGGGGTAATTGTGCAGGCAGATATGAAGTTCTCTGAGCAGTGCAGACGAGCTGCAAGAGTAGCTCATGGTGTCTTGTCAATGATATACAGGAATTTTTCTAGCAGGGATAAGGAGGTGATTATTCCCTTGTATAAGGCAATGGTAAGGCCACATCTTGAGTACTGTATACAGGTCTGGAGGCCTCATTTCAAGAAGGATGTAGAGCTGCTGGAACGGGTACAGAGAAGGGCAACAAGATTAGTATATGGAACAAAGGGTTGCTCTTACGAAGAAAGGCTTAAGTTTTGCAAATTACAGAGTCTGGAGACTAGGCACCGGCGAGGTGATCTGATAGAGGTGTATAAGGCTTTGAATGGTTTGAGCATGCTCAATGCCAATGGGATTCTTCATCTTTCTCAGAATAATCACCTCAGAGGGCATAAATTCAAATTGAGGAAGGACGGATGTCAGATAGATGTGCGGAAATTTGCCTTTGGCCAGCGGGTGGTTGGTTGGTGGAACCGACTTCCATCACTGGTTGTTGAAGGTGATAGCCTAAACAAATTTAAAGCTCAACTGGACAGGTATTTCGAACGAACGGAGGGGTGAAATGGGAGTGGGTTTTTTTTTTTTTTTTTTTGTTTTTTTTGGCTGATGCTGAATAAGCTTGCTTTCTTGCATCATATGCCTCTGCTAATGCTAATGCTAAAGAGATAAGGGTGCTTCCCTTTCTTCTGAGAGATATTCATTGTTCTCTTTTAAAATTTGATTTTGTACACTATTATTTAGAGTTCTGTTATCTTTTAAAAATAATTTTGATGTGACCTGTCGGACAGATTGGGCCCATGTAATATTGTTCTGCTGGCACTTATTTAGGACACTAAGTGATTTCTTCATGGTGAATCCTATCAGTAATAAGGATTACTGACAGGATTCATTAATCCTTATTACTGATTACTGATTAAGATATGGAAAAGGGCTACAAGATTTGTTGGGGAACAAAGGGTTGCTCTTACCAAGAAAGGTTTAAGTTCTGCAAATTCCAGCATCTGGAGACTAGACACCAGCAAGGTTATTTGATTGATGTGTTTAAAGCCTTGAATGGTCTGAGCAAGCTCAATGCTGATGGGATTCTTCCTCTTGCTCAGTAATGCACCTGAGTGAGCATAAATTCAAATAGAGGAAAGACAGTTGTAGAACAGATTTTCAGAAATTTGGCATTAGCTAGCATGTGGTTGATTGCTGGAACAAACTTCCATAGGTCTATGGGATGCACTTAAATAGAAAGGGTGCAAGAATATTTGCTGATGCTATCGAGGCAGTGTTAGGTGGGTCGGAAAACTGCTAGCTTGGGGGGAGACAAAGACCAATAGATTGACAGTAGCCACTGGCAGAGGTGAAAGAGATTCCTGCACTGCTTCTATTAGAATAAGCAGAAGCCTGAAAAACAAGATGCATGGTATTTCAGAGACTGCTGGGAGCCATTGCGGTACAAGTAAACACATGGGTTGTGTTAGGGTAGCTAAGAATAGAAACAGGTGCAGGTATACTTGCGTGTACACCAATGCTAGGAGTTTAGTAAATAAATTTGATGAATTTGAGGTATTGCTCAAAACATCAAAGGCAGATATTGTTGGGATATCAGAGACGTGGTGTCACACAGATATAAGGGATGCAGAACTGCAATTTGGGGAGTACAACGTCTACAGAAAGGATAGACAGGATAGGAAGGGGGGAAAGGTTATGCTATTAGTTAAGAAACACATAAAAACCAAGAAAGTGAAGCCAGTCGACATCACTGGACAGTGCAGTGTTGAGTCAGTTTGGTGTGACATAAGCATTGGGAGATCAAAATTGCGAGTAGGAGTGTGCTATAGGCCTAATGACTCTGATGAGTATAATAAGGAACTGTACAGGGAAATAGAGTGGGCCAGTAAATCAGAGAGTCTTATAATGGGAGATTTTAATTTCACAGATATTGACTGGAATTTGGGGGCTGGTTACTCACACACTAGCAGGGCTTTTGTGGATTTATTGGATGATTGTTTTCTACATCAGCATGTTCGGGAGGCAACTAGAGGGAGTAATACTCTTGATTTGATTATCAGCAGTGATTCTTCATGCATTAAGAATCTGCAGATAAATGAACCACTAGGTGGCAGTGATCACAGTGTGCTGAAGTGGGATTTACTCGAAGAGGTAACTACCATTAGGGGTAAAGGGAAGGGTTATTGCTTCCGTAAAGGCGACTACGATGGACTGAGACAGTATTTAAATTCTATACAGTGGGACCAACTGATGATGTTACCAACAGCAAATTCAAAATGGGAAGCATTCAAAGAACTTATCTTGGAATGCTACTAGGCTTTACATACCAACTAAGAAATATTGTTCAAGGTTTAGGCCAAAATGAATGTCAGATGAACTAATGAGGCATATGGCAGAGAAGAAAAATGCATGGGATACTTACAAATTAACACATGACACAGAAGCCTATGATAGATACAAGTTGATATGCAACCAAGTTACAAAGGAGGTTAGGCAGGCGAAGGCAGATTACGAGAAATCCTTGGCAAGGGATGCAAAGAAAAACAGCAAAGAGTTCTTTACTTATGTAAACTCTAGAAGGAAGGGGATGAATCAGATTGGTCCACTTGATATTGATGGGTCAACTGTTGATGATCCTGCTCAGGTAGCTAACAAACTAAATGAATATGTTGCATCGACATTCACACATGAGGAGTTATTCAGCAAGGGGAATGCCAGAGGTGTATTCAACTCTAGCAGTAAGCTACAGAATCTTGAAATAACTGGGAGTAAAGTGGAGGAGAAACTGTTGAAGATAAACACAAGAAAGGCACCCGGGGTGGATGGGATCTATCCAGTTATATTAAAGGAGGCAGCAAAGGAAGTAAGCAAACCCTTAGCCATAATTATGAGAGCTTCCTTAGACTCAGGGGAGGTACCCATAGACTGGAAATGTGCAAATCTGACCCCAATTCACAAAGGAGGATCAAAGGCTGACACAAGTAATTATAGACCTGTGAGCTTAACATCTGTTCCAGGAAAATTAATGGAGGCACTGGTTAAAGAAGCACTGCAGGATCATTTAGACAAGACTTCAGTTATAGCTCAGACACAGCATTGTTTTGTTAAGGGGAAGTCTTGCCTGACCAACTTGATTGGATACTATGATGCAGTCACAAAAGAACTGGATGCAGGGAATAACTTTGATATTATATACTTGGATCTTAGAAAGGCTTTTGATACTGTTGCACATGGAAGACTGCTACACAAATTGGAGCAGTGTGACATTGGAGGCAAATTGCTGCTATGGATAAAGGGGTGGTTGAGGGGGAGAAGACAGAGAGTGGTAATCAATGGACACTGCTCATCGTGGACTAATGTTATTAGTGGAGTCCCTCAGGGCTCAGTGTTGGGTCCATTATTGTTTTCTGTATTTATAAATGATATTGATGATGGTATATCAAGCTTAATGTCCAAGTTTGCAGATGATACAAAGGTTGGCAGGGTTGTCAAGGACACTACTGACACTATGCTGCTGGAACAGGATCTGGAAAGGTTGAGCAGATGGGCTGAGAGGTGGCAAATGAAGTTTAACATTGACAAATGTAAAGTACTACACATGGGAAACAGCAACCCGAGAGCAACGTATCAACTCTGTGGTACAACACTGACAGTGGTAGAGAATGAAAGGGACTTGGGGGTGGTTGTGCAGGCAGATATGAAGTTCTGTGAGCAGTGCAGACGGGCTGCAAGAGTAGCTCATGGAGTATTGTCAATGATATACAGGAATTTTTCCAGCAGGGATAAGGAGGTGATTATTCCATTGTATAAGTCAATGGTCAGGCCACACCTAGAGTACTGTATACAGGTCTGGAGGCCTCATTTCAAGAAGGATGTAGAGCTGCTGGAACGAGTACAGAGAAGGGCAACAAGATTAGTGAATGGAACAAAGGGGTGCTCTTACGAAGAAAGGCTTAAGTTTTGCAAATTACAGTGGCTGGAGACTAGGCACCAGCGAGGTGATCTGATAGAGGTGTATAAAGCCTTGAATGGTTTAAGCATGCTCAATGCTGATGGGATTCTTCCTCTAGCTCAGAAAAATCACCTGAGAGGGCATAAATTCAAATTGAGGAAAGACAGATGTAGGATAGACGTGCGGAAATTTGCCTTTAGCCAGCGGGTGGTTGGTTGGTGGAACAGACTTCCATCCCTTGTGGTGGAGGTTGATAGCCTAAATAAGTTTAAGGCTCAGCTGGACAGGTATTTTGAACGAACAGAGGGGTAAAGTGGAAGTGGGTTTTTTTTTTTTTTTTTTTTTTTTGGCTGATGCTGCATAAGCTTGCTTTCTTGCATCAAATGCCTCTACTAATGCTAATGCTAAGGTCATTGTGGAAGTTGATGGCTTAAACAAATTCAACAAAAAGGTGGACAAACGTTTGGAGCAAATGGATACGTGATGTGGGATGTGGTTTTTTTTGGGGGGCTGATGCTCTATAAGCTTGCTTCCTTGCATGATAAGCCTCTACTAATGCTAAGGCTGAAATGGGGTTTGGTTGCTCACGAGGTTAGAAACTCCTCCATGAGCATGGCCATCCACAATTCTTATCTTATAATTGTGATGTTATACATGGTGGGGGTCATCATTTGCTTTTAGATAAATCACTTATAAGGAAAAGCAGGTTGGTCCATGCTTTTGCAGGAGGGTCTCGATGTCTTCTGCATTTCAGTTGAAACCATGACAATTCCATTGTAGCAATTTGGCCATTATTTGGGCTTGGTGGATCCACTGATCAGCTTCCCAAGTGCTGGGGGCTTATGCTTTTGTCTTGGATTTAAGGAAGTATGGGTGCTGTTCTGTTGATTTGTTTTAATAGGAGTTTATTGGCACAAGGGCAACTAAGGCCAAATTGTGGTTGTCAGAGTAATTCTGCAAATGATTTTTTTTTTTTTTTTTTCCAGTCATGTGTCAGATAAGTTCATATAAATGAATTTGTTTTAAAAAATTAAATAAGTTGGACAGATTTGCATTATCACTGAGAATATGGTTCATCTCTAATGAATTGTTTTGGGTTAAAGCTGATTTAAAATTTGCTAATTGAGTAGCATGATTGTGAGGACACTCGAGGAGGATATGTTTCACTGTTAGTAGGGCGGGACAATGATGGCAGTGAGGAGGTTCATCACCTGTCAACAAGTGGAGTTGGGTGAGATGGGAATGCCCAATGTGTGTCCTTGCAAGGACAACCCCTTCTCGTCAGTTTAATCATGAACTAGATTTCCAGTATTGTGTCTTTTTTTTTATTTGGAAGAGTTTATTATGGGTCTATAGCTGCCATACTGACGCCCATTGGTCAATATTTTTATGAAGAGTTTGCAGTCCATATAAGGAATCGAGGCAATTGAAGACACAGGGTTAACTGGACTTTTTGCTGCTTGATCTGCTTTCTCATTTTGCTGGATTCCAGGATGCCCAGGAATCCATCAGAATCTTACCTCTGTGTTATATTCTGTGAGATTAATTAATTGTGCTCCGATTTTTTTCAGAATAGGATGATGGTTAAGACATTTATGTTGTAAAGAAGCTACTACTCAAGAGATGAGTATAGATTATTATCTCTTCATTAGACCTGTTGTTGATGTTTTCAATAGCCATTTTTATTGCATGGAGTTCAGCTGTGTAAATACTGCAACTAGGGAAAAGTTTTTCAGAGATAGCACAAGTGGGAAAAACCACTGCAGCACCTACACCTGTATCACATTTTGATCCATCACTACATATTTGCAGACAGTGTGTGTTTGCTGATGCATAGGCTGAATGTAGCTGCTGTATATTTTGATCCAGCTCCTGTTTTCCCCCACTTTTGAAAAAGGTAATCACATAAAGGTTTGAAAGTGGACCATGGAGGCTACATTTCTCCAGTGTCTGGGTGGATATTGTCTAGTGGGACACTCCAATTCTGTGCAACACCCTTCAATCTGATTCCAGCAGGTTTTCATTTGGTTTATTCCTGTAGAAATTTAGGAAAGACGGGTTAAAGAGGTAAGGACAGATGGGAATCTGTCCTTACCTCTTTAAGGGCATACTCTGAAGTCTGGCTGCATACGTAAGCAGTAGAATCTGTCACCAAAAGGATAGAGGTTCACGTGCAGAATATATAGACCCTGGACTGGCGACATTCAGAAGGCACCTAGAGCTATTCTAAGTGCATTGTGTTGAATGGTATTTAGGGACCGATTGTAATACTGATTTTCTAACTGAGTCATATACGGGTGCACCATAATCTAGTCTGGATCAGATTATAGTTTTACACAGGTGAAAGGAGTATTGGTCAGCTTCCCAGGTAATCGCAGAAAGCACGCAAAGGATATTAATTTTCTTCAAACAAATAGTTTGTACATGCTGTATGTGTTTCAGGAAGTTTAATTTCCTATCTAATATTAAACCTAGGAATCTAATGTTGTCATTGACTGGAATAACATGATTTCCCAGGCCCAATTCCGGATCAGGGTGCAGTTTTTGTTCCTTGCAGAAGTGTATAGCAAACGTTTTTTGTGGCGATAGTCAGTAACCATTCTCTAACATTCATGATTGTGTTTTGTTTATTGACAGTTTGAGCTTCCTTTCAATGGAGAATATATCTGGTGAGCATGGGCTTGGCACACCCAGGGTCCTGAGCTGGATATCATCATTCTTCTCTTTCTTGGTGATTCCCATCTACTTCTGACTCTTTTTCTCTCTCTCTCTCTCTCTCTCTCTCTCTCTCTCTCTCTCTCTCTCTCGGGGTAATTCAGAATTTTTTTTTTTTTTCAGCTGGTGCAGCATAAGCCTCAGGCTTCCTTGCACCTTATGGCTAATAATAATAATAATAATAATAAAATAATAATATATTTTGTGAGTGACTGGACACAGTGAGGTCATCGACATAAAGATAAGTTTATACTGGATTTGGGATGGTTGTTGTTGTTAGAGTGTGTATTCTAATTGCGAAGAGTGTGCCGCTGAGGACTGACCCTTGTGGGACTCCTTCCTCCTGTATAGAGATTTTTGAGGGTGCACTTCTATAATGAACCTGGAAAGTTCGATATTCGAGAAAGCTCTGAATTAATGATGGTAAATGTCCTCTTAATCCTGGGGCATGTAGGTCATGAAGGATGCCATGACACCACGTGGTTTCAAAGGCTTTCTCTATATCTAAGCTCACCATCACCAAATGTTCGTTCTTTATGAATGCATTTCAAACATTTGCCTCAGCATTTATCATAAGGTTTAAGGTAGATCTGTTTTTATGAAATCCACACTGATCATTGTTCATAGTAGTTTGAGTTTCCAGGTGAGGAAACGGTGTATCATTTTTTCCAGTCTTACCCAAGCATCTAGTAAGTGAGATTGGTCTATAACTATGGGGGTCTGATTGGTCTTTTTCTGGTTTTCGAATGGGTAGAACAACTGAATGTTGTCAGGAAATGGGAAAGTAAATTGAGACAAATATTTGGTTGAAAAGTTTTAGGAGAGAGTTCTCTCATTTAGATTCTTTAACATTAGGTAGTATATGCTGTCTGGACCAGGTGCACTATTGGCTGATTTTTTTTAAAGATTCTTCTAATTCGTACATAGTTAATGGTTCATTATAAGAGAGGACTGACTTCGTTCTGAAATTTATTTTATATTTTTCAGCTACTGATTTGGCTTTTAGGAAATTTGGATCATATGCGGTCGACGCAGAATAGTGAGCAAAAGGTTCCACAAGGATGTTTGCATTATCCTTGGGAAGGGTTATCTCCTGTCCTTTATAGATGATGAATGGGGAAGGAACTGATGGAAACTTACCAGCAAGGCATCTTATTTTCTGCCAGATTAGTCCTGCTCTTATGTCTTTAGTGACAGATGAGGCAAAACAAATCCAAGATTCTTTTTTAGATTTTTGCTGGATGTAACGGGCATGGGCTTTAAGTTTCTTGTAGATAATGAGATTGGTAGTGGTTGGATTCTTTTAAAACTGATGCCATGCCTTGTTCTTTTCTCTCTTAGCAGTGTTATATGCTGAATTTCACCAGTCGTTTCGGCACTTTGATCCTTTATTTGAAGTTTGAGGAATGGCAGTAGCAGCAGCTGCTAACATTTGTTCTGTGATGTGTTTAATGGCTTCATCTATGGAATGATGCTGAATAACATCATCATCTTGTGTAATGCTGGATGCATATTTATTTCAGTCAGCTTTCGAGAATTTCCATTTAGTTCGAGACATTACTGGTAAGTTTCTCCTTGTGCAGAGCTTACAGATTATAGGAAAATGATCACTATTTAATGGGTTGTCTGAAACTCTCCAATCGAAGTGTGGAAATAATGTGGGATAGCATATCGACAGGTCTATAGCAGAGGTTGAGGCAAATTGCTGCTATGGATAAAGGGGTGGTTGAGGGGGAGAAGACAGAGAGTGGTAATCAATGGACACTGCTCATCGTGGACTGATGTTATTAGTGGAGTCCCTCAGGGCTCAGTGTTGGGTCCATTATTGTTTTCTGTATTTATAAATGATATTGATGATGGTATATCGGGCTTAATGTCCAAGTTTGCAGATGATACAAAGGTTGGCAGGGTTGTCAAGGACACTACTGACACTATGCTGCTGCAACAGGATCTGGAAAGGTTGAGCAGATGGGCTGAGAGGTGGCAAATGAAGTTTAACATTGACAAATGTAAAGTACTACACATGGGAAACAGCAACCCCAGAGCAACATATCAACTCTGTGGTACAACACTGACAGTGGTAGAGAATGAAAGGGACTTGGGGGTGGTTGTGCAGGCAGATATGAAGTTCTCTGAGCAGTGCAGACGGGCTGCAAGAGTAGCTCATGGAGTATTGTCAATGATATACAGGAATTTTTCCAGCAGGGATAAGGAGGTGATTATTCCATTGTATAAGGCAATGGTCAGGCCACACCTAGAGTACTGTATACAGGTCTGGAGGCCTCATTTCAAGAAGGATGTAGAGCTGCTGGAACGAGTACAGAGAAGGGCAACAAGATTAGTGAATGGAACAAAGGGGTGCTCTTACGAAGAAAGGCTTAAGTTTTGCAAATTACAGTGTCTGGAGACTAGGCACCAGCGAGGTGATCTGATAGAGGTGTATAAAGCCTTGAATGGTTTAAGCATGCTCAATGCTGATGGGATTCTTCCTCTAGCTCAGAAAAATCACCTGAGAGGGCATAAATTCAAATTGAGGAAAGACAGATGTAGGATAGACGTGCGGAAATTTGCCTTTAGCCAGCGGGTGGTTGGTTGGTGGAACAGACTTCCATCCCTTGTGGTGGAGGTTGATAGCCTAAATAAGTTTAAGGCTCAGCTGGACAGGTATTTTGAACGAACAGAGGGGTGAAGTGGAAGTGGTTTTTTTTTTTTTTTTTTTGGCTGATGCTGCATAAGCTTGCTTTCTTGCATCAAATGCCTCTACTAATGCTAATGTTGAGCCTGTAAGTGTGGAAGCCCGTGTTAAGCAGTGTCAGAATATGCTTTACAAGAAAGGCCTCTATCATGGCCGACCGGGCTAGCCGAGTAGGTAAAGTACCTGCCCGGCAACCCAAAGGTCGCGGGTTCGATTCCCGCCTCGGGCTTGGATCAAAGTACTGCAAAAACCTTGGGAGGTGCAATATGGCCACAGAAGCCGATGCGCCAACAACTACCAAATCAAAAAAAAAAAAAAAAAAAACCTCTATCATGCAACCATGGTTGTCTGTCTGTAAAGATTCCCATAACTGGTGATGCACATTAAAATAGTCCAACATGCAGAAAGGAGAGGGTAGTTGTAGGATAAGATCATCTAGTTCAATTATCGAGCAGTTCTGATTTGGTGAGATATATTGATACAAACGTTGAGCAAGGCATACTGCAACTACAGCCACTCCTCAGCTTATGTAATACTCAACTTTATGTAAGTTTTTGCTGTAATGTGAACCCAATGTGTTATTGAGTTCATGTTATGGTGCAAACTTAAAAAAAATTGTGGAAGCGTATTTTGCATTCTGTAGAAATAAATTAGGTATCGTGAAAATATTGTAATGTGAAGAACCCAATAACACATTGTTTTTTTTGGTTGTTCATTCCAAGACCTTGGAAGTTGAAATTTTCGCTATATAACTAAGCTATTTACCTCTCTAAAAGGTCATTTTTATAATGGAAATTGCACTACACTTTCATCATTATCATATGTTCTATTATAAGAATCAATTTTAAACGCTTTTGTGATAATTTTATAAAACTCATTTCTGGAGGTTACTACCATAAAGCAATAAAAACAATTTGCACTCTCTGGTTTATTGGGCTTTTCTGTTAGTGCAATCTATTATAAATGGGTAGTAAACTCCATCTTATTGTATTTGTGATAATACTGATAGCTGGAATTCTGTGGGTTTTTAAGTTATGGTATTATGGTGAAATGAGTTCCCCTTCACTGAAATCTTAAATCATATAAAAAACATAAATAAATTTTCAGATTCTTCTCTTCATTCTTATTTACTTATTACAATGGTGAAGGGAAAGGGACCAATGGAAAGTGCAAGTGCTGGCAGTGCCAGATCAAGGTATTTTTGCACCCCAGGCAGAAAGATTTTTTGGTACCCCTTTACTAAGGATATATATATATTTTCTTTTTCCTCATGATTTGTAAAATTTGGGACCCCTTAAAGAATGGTGCCCCAGGCAAGGGCCCTGCTAGCCCATGCACTAATCCACCACTGGTGCTAGGAAACAAAACAAAATTGATTTAGAAATGAAGACGATTAAGAAGTACGAAGTAGGACAAAGTTTGTCATCTATTGCATGGAATTTGGTCTCGCTGCTTCAACAGTGAATACTATTTTAAGGGACAGTGTGAGTATAAAAGAACATGTTAAAGGATCAATACATTTAAGATCAACAGTGATCACAAAACAGCGTTCAGGTGCTATATCAAATATGGAAAAACTATCAATTGCAACAGGATCTGGAAAGGTTGAACAGATGGGCTGAGAGGTGGCAAATGACGTTTAACATTGACAAATGTAAGGGAAACAGTAACCCCAGAGCAACGTATCAACTCTGCGGTACTACACTGACAGTGGTGGAGAATGAAAAGGACCTGGGGGTAATTGTGCAGGCAGATATGAAGTTCTCTGAGCAGTGCAGACGAGCTGCAAGAGTAGCTCATGGTGTCTTGTCAATGATATACAGGAATTTTTCTAGCAGGGATAAGGAGGTGATTATTCCCTTGTATAAGGCAATGGTTAGGCCACATCTTGAGTAATGTATACAGGTCTGGAGGCCTCATTTCAAGAAAGATGCAGAGCTGCTGGAACGGGTACAGAGAAGGGCAACAAGATTAGTGAATGGAACAAAGGGTTGCTCTTACGAAGAAAGGCTTAAGTTTTGCAAATTACAGAGTCTGGAGACTAGGCACCGGCGAGGTGATCTGATAGAGGTGTATAAGGCTTTGAATGGTTTGAGCATGCTCAATGCCAATGGGATTCTTCATCTTGCTCAGAATAATCACCTCAGAGGGCATAAATTCAAATTGAGGAAGGATGGATGTCGGATAGATGTGCGGAAATTTGCCTTTGGCCAGCAGGTGGTTGGTTGGTGGAACCGTCTTCCATCACTTGTTGTTGAAGTTGATAGCCTAAACAAATTTAAAGCTCAACTGGACAGGTATTTCGAACGAACGGAGGGGTGAAATGGGAGTGGTGTGTGTGTGTTTTTTTTTTTTTTTTTGGCTGATGCTGAATAAGCTTGCTTTCTTGCATCATATGCCTCTACTAATGCTAATGCTAATCTAACATTTCTTTTTTTGCTTTAATCAAATTTGCAAGTGCTGCATAAGCATTTAGGGAAATTCCAACTTATGTAGAGTTCTGCGGAATGCAACCCTTAAGTAAGTCGGGGAGTGGCTGTACTAAAGTGGTTTGTAGAGGAATACATCTGGAAGGGATTTTACTGTCAATTTTACTATACACCACCATGTGGTTCACATGGTGGTGTATAGCTACACTACCATGTGAACCACAGGTATAGATCCAGTCATGCCTGAACAATATATAGTTTTTAACTGAAAGTGTCACTTGAAGAGAAAGATTTGTTTCTTGTACAATGAAACAGATGCCTTGCTGATGCTGATTAATCAAATCGTGAATATCGTCTATGGTGCTACAGAGCCCTCTATAAATCCATTGAATCAACTGGTTCATTATTTAACTTCTGAAGTAGAAGGTGTTTCTGACTGTTTTTTAGAAACATCTTCTACTTCAGAAGATAAATAATGAACCAGTATCCATGTCTTCCTCAGCATGTGTTTCTAAAACGGTTTCATCATTGTTAGTTGTGTCATCAATTTCCATATCTGTGGTTAGAGTCTTTTGAGGTTTAAGATTTCTAAGACTCTCAGTATCTGAACGTGATCGAGTAATAGTTGGTGGTACAGTGGCTGGAGTATTATTTGCTTGGTCTTTTACATGTTCTTTAAGGAACTCCTGCGGACTCGCTAGAACAGCCCGAGCCTAGTCAGAAATGGATGTAGTCGGTGGTATGGACACTTCAGTTTGAATTCCTTCCGATTTGATTTGTATTTTTGTGTTGCAGCTGCATATAGGAGTTTTGATACAGTGAGTAAAACTTGTTTCCTTGCTTCATGGTAAGTCACTTTGTTTTCTATTTTGCACTTTATTTCCTGTTTTCCAGGTTTCACAGATTTTTGAGTAAGCTGGCTGGTTACCCTTACAGTTTAGACATACTGGTGTTTATTCTGGGCAGTCTTTCTGCCTGTGTGTTCCTTGGATCCACAGTTGGGGCACATTGAAACTCCTCTACACACTGTTTGAGCATGGCCAAATTTTTGGCACTTGAAGCATCTGAGAGGATTGGGGATATGAGGTCAGATATGGCAGTTCAGATTTCCAACTTTAACTGTAGCTGGAAGGATTGGAGTTGAAAAGATAAGTATAACACTGCATGTCGGAACCAGTTCACCGTCTTTCTTGATTTTAATTTGCTTTGCCTGTACAACTTTTTGGTCTTGTAGCTCTTGGACTAATTCCTCCTAAGTAACATTTATTAAGTCCCATTCAGACAGCACTCATTTGGAGTATTTAGGGTGGCACGTGGAGTTACTGTGACAGGAATATTCGCAAATTTTGTGATTCTTAACAGAGCTTCAGAGTGCCTACTATTCATTGTCTCTATAAGTAGATCTCCTGGGCTGAGTTTTTTACCATTTTAAGTGGTCCGGCAGCATTCTCAAGACATTTCTGGATAAGAAATGGAGAAAGTGCACCAATGGTTGACTTCTTTGGGAGTGTATAATAAGAAACAGTGGCGATTCCTTTTTGGATCCTTCTGTTCTTTGTCTCTTGGGATGGGAAGTGTCAAAGTCAGTTTGGCCTGTCCTTGAACAAGTTGAGCCATTAGGCTCAACAGATGGATTATGAAGACCGTTATCCAACGGTCTTCATAATCCATGTTAGCTCCTTTTAGCCCTTGGCAGAGAACCTTTTCTGCCAAGATTACCAGCCCCGCCACGGGAAGGCAGGAGCAGTGCCACTAGAGTGACCAAGCGATGTAAGGTTAGTTTGTTAGTTTTAAGGGAAAAAAAAAGAAAGGTGATTTTCCTTTCTGTACCTTACTTCCGATTCGTAAGAATAAGTTAACAGTAAATTACTTTAAATAAGAAAAACTTTGCAAATTAACAAGAACTATTGCAGTGAGGAAATGCTCTATAAATGACTCAAATAATCGCTCGATCACAATAACGTTTGGCGCCCAGGGCCATGCTATCCTGTGTCCATTTCTTCCTCCACAAAGAGTTCTAGTTCCAAGCCCATTTCATCAGATACATTCTTAGTTTCAACATCCATTTTTTCTTGTAATCTGTTGGTTGGGTTTAGGTGCTGTTACATTATTGCTGGATTTTTGTAGAACAAGGAGGTATCAACATTGGAGTGGCAGCTGCTGACCAAATTTTCTGTGTTGGTTTTTCTGAACACAGTAACAGCAGGCAACAGAAGTAAATGACTCTTTTGGTGGTACAGTCATTTCTGTTTGAGTCCCAATAGAACACTTCTTGGCAACCTTTTCAGCATATGTTGCTTTATTGCTATTTACTGGTTTAACTGCTTTTTTGGCCTCCTGGTATGAGATGCTATGTTCTGCTTTAAGTTGTTGCATTTCTTTTTCTTCCTTCCACTTCTGACAGTTGACTTTTGTAGTATAAGTGACAACGTAATTTCATGGTCCATTGAACCACATCAAGCGCCGCCACAGGCCTTTTGTGAATGTCTGTATATCCGGCACTTGAAGCACCTTAACGGGTTTGGAACATATGAACATATTGTACACTTCAGATAACAAGCTTTAACCTCATTATGAGACAGTATTAAAAGTAATGATGATGTTTCTAGTTGAGACTAGATTTCTATCCCAAAGTATGAACATTCACTTGCAGCTGTCACTACTTGCAATTTCAGTTCTGAACAAATCTCCTCTTCAGACACTTCCAGAAGATCCCACTTGGAGTTCATGCCTCTGAATGAGTTCAGTGTCTTGTTAGATGTTACCATTATTGATATTCCCCCGATAAAGATGGCACAGAGGAGCTGTTCTGAGTGTATAACACACTTCATTTCTATAAGTATATCCCCAGAATACAGCCATTTTACAGATTTAGGGGAGCCTGCCAGCCCTTCCAAACCCTTCTGATTAAAAAATGTTGACCTTTTCTCTATAGGCTTTGCTCTGGTGGAATGGGTTATCAGATATCTAGATGTTGGACCTGATATCGTTTCTGTTCTGAGCCTCTTTGCTAAAGCGGTGTCTGTACTCATTTTGATAACTTCTGGCAGGAACCCTGTTGGCCCCCCCCCCACAAGATTACCGCTAATATCAAGATCACTATGATCACTGAATATTCCATATTACCAGTGTGCGTTGAAAGTTTTTTCAATGTCAAATCAGATCACAACTAGACATTAATTTCTAAGGAAATCATTTTGCATTACATTTCTCTTATGATGATTAAGTCTAAAACAAACCTGTTTTATTCAAAAACAATATTTGGCCAGATTTTGAATTTTTTAAGAAACAGGAAACCAAACTAAGTGTGAAGTTATAATTTTTTCTGGTAATTTTCTCAAGTGCACGGGACAATAGTGGCTCAGATTTGTAGGGACCATGTTTAGTTTAGACAAATTCTCCTGTACAGTTGTGAGAATGTATTGAGCGAGTTATCATTGAGTTTCTTATTGAACAGATAACAATTCCACTGGAGCCTGCAGCACTGTTCTTCATCTCAGCTAAAATCTTACGTAGTTCAGTTAGTAATAATATTAGCTTAGAAATGGAGTAATTACTTCTATGATGTCTTGTAGAACACTTCAGTGCTGATACTCTCCATTGTCTGATTGAGGTGTATAAAGCCTTGAATGGTTTGAGTATGCTCAATGCGGATGAGATTCTTCCTCTTGCTCAGAATAATCGCCTGAGGGCATAAATTCAAATTGAGGAAAGAAGGTTGTAGGATATATGTGCGGAAGTTTGCCTTTAGCCAGCGGGTGGTTGATTGCTGGAACAAACTTCCATATGTCGTTGTAGAAGTTATAGCTTAAATAGCTTCAAGGCAGAACTTGACAAATATTTGGACCGAGTGGGATGGGTGAAATAAGGGTTTTTTTTTTTTTTGGCTGATGCTGTATAAGCTTGCTTTCTTGCATCATGTGCCTTTGTAATGCTCTACAAATAGATTACAGGCAATTCCCGCTTTACGAGGTTTTGCTTTATAAGTTCCTGGGTTTACGAGTTGTTTTTTTTTTATCCAATATCAACAAATTCAAAAATATGAACATTAATTGCAAAAAAATGAATGTTAAAAGTTCATAAATGCCTCATTTCAAACCATGCATGTAGCTATACAATACAGTGCACCCCGCTTTACGATTTTAATCCATTCCAGAGACCATTGTATCGTGAAAATATCGTAATGTGAACTCAATAACACATAATGGAAAAAAAAAAAAAAAGAAATGGGAACAACCAGCTGGGTCAATGTGATTAGAAAATGGAAGCCAGCTGGAGTTGTGAACATTAAAATCACCAAGGAAAATTAACTCACTGTTAGGAAAGTTGGACTGGAGAAAGTCAAAGAGCTCCAAGTGATTAGTGGAGGTGGGAGAATGGTAGAGACAACAGATGAATTTGACACAATGAGGTAGAGAGATTTTAAGCCAGAGAAGATCAAAGAGAGGAGATTCCAAATTACCAATTCTCTGACAGGGAATATCGGAATGGACATATGCACAAGTACCACCTTTGAGGTGAAAGGAATCATACAGTGAATAATTTGAGCAGCTGAGATGAGCAGTACTTGAATTAACAAATAACTGAGATTCTGTCAGAAAAAGTACATGGGGTTTGGCAGACTGCAAGTGGAAATGGACATCGTTGAAATTAGAATTGAGACCACATATATTTGTGAAATGAACTAGGAAGTGTTTGGGAGGTTTAAGTCTTTTTGCAGATAAGCTTACTCTATTAGCTTGGCAATTCATAGTGTATTCACAGTAAGAAAAAGTGGGGGAGGACATGCTGTATGAAGTAATGAAATTTTTGGATATGCCGTACACATGGTAAGAATATACCCAGATCCTTGATATAACGTGGCCTCGACAATGCCCCCCACATACACACTACTCGGACTCCCTCCAGTCACTATCTGGCAGAGTGGAGGTAGCAACATTATACACTAGCTGATCCGGAAGCCTCCTAGAGTTACCAAAAGGTCCGGTCAGGTGTACTAACTGGCAGCCGGCCTGCGAACACCGTTTTAGAGCTGTACCCTCGAAATGTAAGGAAGATCGGATCTCGCCATGACGTTCATCATAACCTCAAAAGTCATCAGTCATACTGCATGATGGAAGAGATGGGGAAGGGTTGACCGGAACTAATGTGGACACTGTGGTGGATCATCTCTTTTGAGTAAATGAAGGTGGGTTAGGTGAGTATGACCTATTCTTGCTCTTGAAAGGATTACTACTTCTTGTCTTGATGCATGGGAACTGGAGTGTCAGATTTTTGAATACTGTTTTGAAACCTGACAGAGTTTATTATTAGTTTGAGAATGCCATAGTGCTGCCCATTCTGATAGGCATGCAGCATGAATCATTAATGCATAGTCTGATGCTGGAACAGGGATATTTATTAAATCTCAGGTGGTTGGGTTTTTTGTTGTATTATTGGCCAGTTCATTGCCCGAAATACCAGAATGTGCTGGTATCCAAAAGAAGGTGACTAGTTGGTGGTGTTCTTCAATCTGCAGTAATAATCTTCCAATTTCATTTATAACAGAGTAAACTATCTGAGGAATTACACAATGCCTTGATTGAGCTGAGGGAATCAGTGTAAATTGCAGATTTTAAAGACCAGTCAGAAGAGCGATTTTGTAAAGCTAGTTTAATTGCAAATAATTCAGCTGAAAGGATACTGAGTTCAGATGGAAGGGATTCTGACACAATTTGATTCGGAAACACTGCATCTGCTCCAACGTTTAAATTGGATTTAGAGACATCTGTGCATATTGGTAAAAATTCAATATATCTTTGAGTATGAAGTGCATGAAGTTGTCTGATATTTGATGCTTGCAAAATATTCTTTCCCCATTGATAGAGGTAAGTGTTACAGGTCGGTATAGGAGGTGGAACCCATGGTGGTTCAGTACAAATTGCTACCTGTTGTACGGAATGGATGGAAACATTCCAGACCTGCATTAGTTCAAGGTGGCAAAGACCAGCTGGTTTTACTATGCTAGGTTTATTTCTGCACAGATTTTCTAAAGGTAGATTGAAAATGTATGACTGAATGGGATGCGAGGCACAACTTTGTAACTTGACAGAGTACTTCAGCATTAGTGATTTCCTTAATATAGATAATGAGGGCTCGTGAACATCAATGTAAAGGCTATATGCCGGCGATGTTCTGAATGCACCAAGTGCAATCCTCAATGAACTGTATTGAACTGGATCAAGCTAGTGTAATGCACTCTTTCTGGAAGAATCATAAATGGGAGCTCCATAATCAAGATGGGATGTGATTAATGCCCTGTATAATCGAAGTAGAGAGGTACGAACTGCACCCCAGGTTAGGGCAGATAGTGCTCTAAGTATATTTATATTTTTTAGACAGGCCGTATGTAATTTTTTAATGTGCTCTAAGAAATTTAGCATGTTGTCCATGATTAATCCTAGAAATCTGATGTTATTAGCTACAGGGGGTGGAGATATTAGAGATATGAAGTTCAGGATCCGGATAAAACTTACATTGTCTACAAAAATGGATAGCAACCGTTTTCTGCTATGAAAGTCTATAGCCATTAATTCTGGCCCATTGCTGTATTTTATTTCGTGATATCTGAAGTTGTCGTTCAATAGATCTCATGTTTTGGGAATGACAAGATGGAAAGGTCATCTGCATAAAAAGGTAAGTCTCTATGGTATTTGGAAGTTGTTTAGTGATAGAATCTATTTTAGGATTCTGTCACTAAACATAGTGATAGAATGTCATTATCACTAAACAATCACTAAACATAGTGATAGTGATTTAGTGATAGAATCTATGTTGACTGGAATTTGGGGGCTGTTCACTCACACACTAGCAAGGCTTTTGTGGATTTATTGGATGATTGTTTTCTACATCAGCATGTTCGGGAGGCAATTAGAGGGAGGAATACTCTTGATTTGATTATCAGCAGTGATTCTTCATGCATTAAGAATCTGCAGATAAATGAACCACTAGGTGGCAGTGATCACAGTGTGCTGAAGTGGGATTTACTCAAAGAGGTAACTACCATTAGGGGTAAAGGGAAGGGTTATTGCTTTCGTAAAGGCGACTACGATGGACTGAGAAAGTATTTCAATTCTATACAGTGGGACCAACTGATGATGTTACCAACAGCAAATGCAAAATGGGAAGCATTCAAAGAACTTATCTTGGAAGCTACTAGGCTTTACATACCAACTAAGAAATATTGTTCAAGGTTTAGGCCTAAATGGATGTCAGATGAACTAATGAGGCATATGGCAGAGAAGAAATATGCATGGGATACATACAAATTAACACATGACACAGAAGCCTATGATAGATACAAGTTGATCTGTAACCAAGTTACAAAGGAGGTTAGGCAGGCGAAGGCAGATTACGAGATCTCTTTGGCAAGGGATGCAAAGAAAAACAGCAAAGAGTTCTTTACTTATGTAAACTCTAGAAGGAAGGGCATGAATCAGATTGGTCCACTTGATATCGATTGGTCAACTGTTGATGATCCTGCTCAGGTAGCTAACAAACTAAATGAATATTTTGCATCGACATTCACACATGAGGAGTTATTTAGTGAGGGGAAAGCCAGAGGTGTATTCAACTCTAGCAGTAAGCTAGAGAATCTTGTAATAACTGAGAGTAAAGTGGAGGAGAAATTGTTGAAGATAAACACAAGAAAGGCACCCGGGGTGGATGGGATCTATCCAGTTATATTAAAGGAGGCAACAGAGGAAGTAAGCAAACCCTTAGCCATAATTATGAGAGCTTCCTTGGACTCAGGGGAGGTACCCACAGACTGGAGATGTGCAAATGAGATCCCAATTCACAAAGGAGGATCAAAGGCTGACACAAGTAATTATAGACCTGTGAGTTTAACTTGTGTTCCAGGAAAATTAATGGAGGCAATGCAGGAACATTTGGACAAGACTTCAGTTATAGCTCGGACACAGCATGGTTTTGTTAAGGGGAAGTCTTGCCTGACCAATTTGATTGGATACTATGATGCAGTCACAAAGAAAGTGGATGCAGGGAATAACTTTGATATTATATACTTGGACCTTAGAAAGGCTTTTGATACTGTTGCACATGGAAGACTGCTGCACAAATTGGAGCAGTGTGACATTGGAGGCAAATTGCTGATGTGGATAAAGGGGTGGCTGAGGGGGAGAAGACAGAGAGTGGTAATCAATGGACACTGCTGATCGTGGACTAATGTTATTAGTGGAGTCCCTCAGGGCTCAGTGTTGGGTCCATTATTGTTTTCTGTATTTATAAATGATATTGATGATGGTATATAAAGCTTAATGTCGAAGTTTGCAGACAATACAAAGGTCGGCAGGGTTGTCAAGGACACTACTGACACTATGCTGCTGCTGCAACAGGATCTGGAAAGGTTGAGCAGATGGGCTGAGAGGTGGCAAATGAAGTTTAACATTGACAAATGTAAAGTACTACACATGGGAAACAGCAACCCCAGAGCAACGTATCAACTCTGTGGTACTACACTGACAGTGGTAGAGAATGAAAGGGGACCTGGGGGTGGTTGTTCAGGCAGATATGAAGTTCTCTGAGCAGTGCAGATGGGCTGCAAGAGTAGCTCATGGTGTATTGTCAATGATATATAGGAATTTTTCTAGCAGGGATAAGGAGGTGATTATTCCCTTGTATAAGGCAAGAATACAGGACAATCCTAATCATACAGCAATACCTGACCTTTTTCTCACAAACAACCCTTCTAAGTACACGGTCAAAGTGAGGGGTCCTTTAGGCACTTCAGATCACAATTTGGTGATTGTCTCTTCTCCAATGGAACCTTTATCTCATGGCTATTCCCAACCTCGTGTTGTTTGGCATTACAAGAATGCAAAATGGGATGACCTGCGAGACATCTTTTCTTCTTTTCCTTGGTCAGATTACTGTTTCAAAACTTCTGATGTCAACATTTGCTCAGATCTTGTCAGTGAAATTATTCTTGCAGGAATGGAATCCTTTATCCCACACTCCACTTTAAAATTTCGTTCTTTATTTAAACCTTGGTTTTCCAATAAATGTGCTAAGGCTGTTCAAGAGAAGAATGTTGCATATCTTAATTGGCTTGTTTCTAATTCTTCAGTTAATTCTTGCCCTAATGGTAGCCAAGCATTCTGGTCTCTTGCCAAAGCTATTGGCTGCAACTTTTGCCCATCTCTGCTGCCACCTCTGTCCAAACCAGATGGTTCTGTTTTCACTTCAGCCAAGAATAAAGCTGACCTGCTAGCATCCCATTTTTCTTCCAGCTCATGTATTAATGATCCTGGTAAAACAACTCCCACCATTCCCAACACGCTCCATTCAATGCCTCCTGTGGTCTTCCGTCAAAAGGATATCAGAAGGATTTTGATGAATCTTGATGCTAAGAAAGCTCCAGGTCCTGATGGTATTTCTCCACTTGTTCTCAAAACAAGTGGAGAAATACCAATCTCAAAACCTATTCTTTGCCGCCTTTTTTCACTTTCTTATTCCAAAGGAGTTTTTCCTTCTGCTTGGAAATTTGCTCATATCCAGCCAGTTCCTAAAAAGGGTGACAAATCCCTCTCATCCAATTATCATCCCATTGCAATTACTTCTACTCTTTCTAAAGTAATGGAGAAATCAATTAACCGCCAACTCTTAAACTACCTAGAAACCTTCTGTCTGATCAACGATCGCCAGTATGGATTCCGTCAGTGTTGATCCACTGGTGATATCCTGGCTTATGTTACACATTAATGGACTAATTCAATGGAAAAGTTTGGTGAAACACATGTAGTTGCTCTTGACATCTCAAAGGCTTTTGATCGTGTTTGGCATGAAGGTCTTCTAAACAAGCTTTCATCTTATGATTTGCCAACTGTTTTTAGTAATTGGTTATCCAGTTTTCTCTCTGATCGCTCACTGAGGGTGATGGTAGATGGCTCTCTGTCTTCTAACTTCTCCACTAATGCCGGTGTTCCCCAAGGTTCGGTTCTTTTCCCCACTCTTTTCCTCTTGTATATTAATGACCTTCTTCCATTGACTGGCAATCCTATCCAGAGTTTTGCCGATGATAGCACATTGCATTCCACTTTCCATTTTGAGAAACCTTGTCCTGCTCAATCAGCTTCGACTTCTCAAAATCTGCTACCAATTCCTTAAATGCCGATCTTCAGGTAATTCTCCAGTGGGGCAAAGACAACTTAGTTGATTTCAACCCTTCTAAAACTGAGTCTTCTCTTATATCTTGCAAAAAGGATTTTTCTGCTCCTATGCTTATCTTTAGGGACACTCCGATTTCTAGGCAAAATTATACATCTCTTTTGGGGATTACCCTGACTTCTAATTCTCTCTTGGCACAAGCACATTACAAATATTGCTTCCTTTGCATCTAAAAAACTTGGTTTTCTCTTTCGCTCTCGGCATTACTTTTCTTCCAAACAGTTGCTCACTGTATAAATCGCAAATCCGCCCTGCCATGGAATATTGTTCCCACATCTAGGGAAGTGCCCCCAAAACCTCTCTCAGGCTTCTTGATTCCATTCAGAAGAGGGCAGTTAGGTTAATTAATGATTCATCTCTAACAGAGGCTCTCCACTCGCTTTCTCATAGACGTACTGTTTCTGCTGCATGCCTCTTCTACAGATACTTCCATGGGCACTGTTCTTCTGAATTGGCTTCTATAATTCCCGCTCTCTCTTTCAAAACAGTCCAAACACATGCTGCCACCAGCCAACATCCATTTACTGTACAACTTCAAACCCACAGAACCAACTTTTCATCTCGTCATTTATTCATTCAACTGCCATTTTCTGGAACAACCTTCCTTCATACGTATTTCCTGAAAATTACAATCTACAGAAGTTCAAGTCCAATGTCAACAAATATCTTCTTTCGTCTTCTCATCCTCCAACCCAAGCATGGTACTAAGTACTATAGGTTCTAATATCTCTCGTGTTTGGGGTTCACATAAAAAAAAAAAAAAAAGAAAAAAAAAAGTAGTTTTCAAGGAAGGAGACATGATTGTAGTGTTTAAATCTTTAAATGGACTGAGTAAACTAAATGTGGATGGCACCCTAACTCTTTTTCAGACAACACATGACAAACGTTATCTAAAACAGAAAGAAAACTGCTGTTTATTTGGACTTAGTACTCTTTGTGAACAATCTGTGGTTCAGATAAGATTTGATAAGTTTACAAGTTTTCAGAGTTTTGGTTTCCATGTAAAATTCAGCCATTTTTTCATTAACTTACATTATAAACCTGGTTGAATACTGCTCCATCTATACTGGTGATTTAGTTTTCTTTCTTTCTTTAAAAAAAATAAAAAAATAAAAAGAGAAAACATCATCACAAAACTTATATCTGACTGGAAAAAAATGAGAAATATTCATATTTGACAGTAACAGTAAACTACCGATATAACCATTCAACTCAAACAATTTTTTTGTTTAGTTTTAAAAAATGTAGACATAATGACATTAATAGCAAAATTTTATAGTTGACAAAGAACTACAGATAAGTAGGAAAAAAATTATATGCAGCCTCAGATACTGAGAGGTGAAATCAGTAACATGAGCACAACCCAGTCAGAAGTATCAATGGTTGGATGAATGCTAGTCAGCTGCCCTGGGTTTGGATGTTGTGTAGGAAGCATCCAACTTGAGGAAGAGAGGAGAAAGGATGGCCCAGTGAGGATGCCACTGCCAGCACTGGCTATTAATATCTCTGAATCCAGTAATTCTAAAAAAGAATGTGATTAGTATAAAACAGAGCTACAATGCTCAATACGTTATACGTTGTATTTCAGTACTTCTAGAAAAATAACAAAAATTTACCTCGATATGATACGTTTCATAAATATCCCTTTTAATTGCTGAAGAGTGTCATAAGGAAGTGTTAGCATTAGCAGAGGCATATGATGCAAGAAAGCAAGCTTATGCAGCATCAGCCAGGAAAAAAAAAAAAAAAAAAACTTCCATTTCACCCCTCCGTTCATTCGAAATACCTGTCCAGCAGAGCCTTAAAATTATTTAGGCTATCAACTTCCACAACAAGGGATAGAAGTCTGTTCCACCAACCAATTACCCACTGGCTAAAGGCAAATTTCTGCACATCTATCCTACATCTGTCTTTCCTCAATCTGAATTTATGCCCTCTCAGGTGATTATTCTGAGCAAGAGGAAGAGTCCCATCGGCATTGAGCATGCTCAAACCATTCAAGGCTTCATACACCTCTATCAGATCATATCGCAGGTGCCTAGTCTCCAAACACTGTAATTTGCAAAACTACAGCTTTCATCATAAGAGCAACCCTTTGTTCCATTCACTAATCTTGTTGCCCATCTCTGTACTTGTTCAAGCAGTTCTACATCCTTCTTGAAAATAGGCCTCCAGACCTGTATATAGCAGTCAAGGTGTGGCCTGACCATTGCCTTATAAAAGGGAATAATCATCTCCTTATCCCTGCTAGAAACATTCCTGTATATTATTGACAAGACACCATGAGCTACTCTTGCAGCTTGTCTGCACTGTTCAGAGAACTTCATATCTGCCTGCACAATTAACCCCACGTCCTTTTCATTCTCTACCACTGTCAGTGTAGTACCACAGAGTTGATATGTTGCTCAGGGGTTACTGTTTCCCATATGTAGTACTTTACATTTGTCAATGTTAAACTTCATTTGCCACCTCTCAGCCATTCTGCTCAACCTTTCCAGATCCTCTTGCAGCAAAATAGCATCAGTAGTGTCTTTAACAACCCTGCCAACCTTTGTATCGTCTGCAAACTTGGACATTAAGCTTGATATACCATCATCAAGTACGGCCTCCGTAGCCAAGTGGTCAGGAGTGAGAGTAAAGTAGCATATGCTCTTTGAGTAGATTGGGGTTCAAGCCCCTGACTATGGCCCAGAAATGGACCAGATTATGGTCCATTTCCCTCAGCATGAATTGTTGAGGAGGCTACCATCCTGCAGTGAGTTGATAATGGCTGCCCTTTACCTTACCATCATCAATATCATTTATAAATACAGAAAACAATAATTGACCAAACACTGAACAATGAGGGACTCCACTAATAACATTAGTCCACGATGAGCAGTGTCCATTGATTACCACTCTCTGTCTTCTCCCCCTCAACCATCCCTTTATCCATAGTAGCGATTTGCCTCCAATGCCACACCGCTCCAATTTGTGCAGCAGTCTTCCATGTGCAACAGTATCAAAAGCCTTTCTAAGATCCAAATATATAATATCAAAGTTATTCCCTGCATCCAGTTCTTTTGTGATTGCATCATAGTATCCAATCAAATTGGTCAGGCAAGACTTTCCCTTAACAAAACCAAGTTGTGTCTGAGCTATAACTGAAGTCTTGTCTAGATGATCCTGCAGTGCTTCTTTAATCAGTGCCTCCATTAATTTTCCTGGAACAGAAGTTAAACTCACAGGTCTATAATTACTTGTGTCAGCCTTTGATCCTGCTTTGTTAATTGGGATCACATTTGCACATCTCCAGTCTATGGGTACCTCCCCTGTGTCCAAGGAAGCTCTCATAATTATGGCTAAGGATAGATCCCATCCACCCAAGGTGCCTTTCTTGTGTTTATCTTCAACAATTTCTCCTCCACTTTACTCTCAGTTATTACAAGATTATCTAGCTTACTGTCAGAGTTGAATACACCTCTGGCATTCCCCTCGCTGAATAACTCCTCATGTGTGAATGTCGATGCAAAATATTCATTTAGTTTGTTAACTGCCTGAGCAGGATCATCAACAGTTGAACCATCGATATCAAGTGGACCAATCTGATTCATCCCCTTCCTTCTACAGTTTACATAAGTAAAGAACTCTTTGCTGTTTTTTTTTGCATCCCTTGGCAAAGATTTCTCGAAATATGCCTTCGCCTGCCTAACCTCCTTTGTAACTTGGTTACAGATCAGCTTATATCTATCATAGGCTTCCATGTCACTGTTAATTTATGTATCCCATGCATTTTTCTTCTCTGCCATATGCCTAATTAGTTCATCTGACATCCATTTTGGCCTAAACCTTGAACAATATTTCTTAGTTGGTATGTAAAGCCTAGTAGCTTCCAAGATAAGTTCTTTGAATGCTTCCCATTTTGCATTTGCTGTTGGTAACATCATCAGTTGGTCGCACAGTATAGAATTTAAATACTGTCCCAGACCATCGTAATCACCTTTACGAAAGCAATAACCCTTCCTTTTACCCTTAATGGTAGTTACCTCTTTGAATAAATCCCACTTCAGCACACTGTGATCACTGCCACCTAGTGGTTCCTTTATCTGCAAATTCTTAATGCATGAAGAATCACTACTGATAATCAGATCAAGAGTATTACTCCCTCTAGTTGCCTCCCGAACATGCTGATGTAGAAAACAATCATCCAATAAATCCACAAAAGCCTTGCTAGTGTGTGATTGACCGATCCACAAATTCCAGTCAATATCTAGGAAATTAAAATCCCCCATTATAAGACTCTCTGATTTACTGGCCCACTATTTCCCTGTACAGTTTCTTATTATACTCATCAGAGTCATTAGGCCTATAGCACACTCCTACTCTCAATTTTTGATCTCCCAATGCTTATGTCACACCAAACTGACTCGACACTGCACTGTCCAGCGATGTCGACTGGCTTCATTTCCTTGGATTTTATGTGTTTCTTAACTAATAGCTTAACCCCTCCTCCCTTCCTATCCTGTCTATCCTTTTTATAACATTGTACTCCCCAAATTCCAGTTCTGCATTCCTTATATCTGTGTGACACCACGTCTCTGATATCCCAACAATATCTGCCTTTGATGTTTTGAGCAATACGTCAAATTCATCAAATTTATTTACCAAACTGCTAGCATTGGTGTTCACGCAAGTATACATGTTTTGTTTGTTGTTGTTATTTGGTTTTTAGGAGCATTAGCAACTAAGGCCATATTGCTCCGGGAATATGCGGTGGTTATTCCCTGACCTTTCCGCATCCTCCGTATTTGGTGGTGACGGGCTCGAACTCCAGTCTAATCAAGAAGCGTGTGCTACGCACTGCTGCTGCTCCTTCGCACCTGGCTATGGAGATGCCAGCAAGTATACATGTACCTCTTCCTATTCTCAGCTACTCTAACACAACCCATGTGTTTACTTGTACCGCAATGACTCCCAACAGTCTCTGAAATATCCTGCATCTTGTTTTCCAGGCTGCTGCTCATTCCAATAGAAGCAGTGCAAGAATCACTTTCACCTCTGCCAGTGGCTACTGTTAATCTATTAGTCCTTGTATCCTCCGAAGCTAGCAGTTTTCCGACCCACCTAACACTGCCTCGATAGCACAGCAAATATTCTTGCACCCTTTCTATTTAAGTGTATCCCATCCCTGTAGAAGCAGTCTCTCCTGTTAATAAGTACAGACCAGGCTGAAAAAAAATCTACCCCTTGAGCCTTGCACAATCTTTCCAGTGCCGAATTGATCGACAAGGCTCTCATCATATACTCCCTCCTATCTGGTCTGGGCAGAATTGCAGACACTTTCAAATTCAACTCTAATTCACGGCTTTTTTTCAACAGTGACCTGTACTTGTTAAGTAATTCAGTTTCTATGTATCATATTAAAATAAATTTCTCTTATTATTCTACAAATAAAAATATAAAAGAATGTGTACCTGCACAATGGATAATGGACTACAAAAACTGATTTCATGATAATATTTAGTTTACAAAAGTAAAATACTTACTGCTAAAAGCGCTTCCTCATGTTCCTGTAAATAAAATATTACAGTCAACAACTTTTCAATAGTATGTTATCTTTAATTGTATCTTTAATCACATTTTACATTAACCCTTCCATATAAATAGATAAATACGAGGTCTGTTCAATAAAGAATAATTATAATTTTTTTTCACAACTGAGGCCTAATGGCCCATAGCTGAGTGATCAGGAGTGGGAATGATGTAGCACATGTGCTTTGAGTAGACAGGGGTTCACGCCCTGATTGCTAAATATGATCAACTGCCAACCTGCACTGGATTACCACGGCTAATTATGGTCCATTTCCTTCAACACGAATCATTGAGGACGCTTCCATCCTGTAGTGGGTTGATAATGGCTGCAGTTTACCTTTATTAATCATCCATATTTTGATGGTCCTTTTCAAAATAGTATTAACAATGGTCACATGGTGCAAGGAAGCCTATGGCTTATGTTGCAAATAGTTCCCATTTGATGAAATGCACTTAATCTGTTTCTGCCTTTCTTAAAAAAAATAGTGAAAGCCATTTTTTGACATGTGTTTGAGATTTACCTCCAATGTCTTTAAAACTTCTTCTGACAATTGCAAATGTTTTCCTTGCAACTCCTTCTTTAATTTTGGAAATAAAAAAAAAAATCACAGTGTACAAATTCAGGGCTATAGGACAGATGAGGAACACATCTTACACTAATGTTGGCTAAGTGCCAACATTAGTATGAGTAATTGGCAGTATGAGCAATCTGAGGTCTTGCCTTGTTGTGATACAGCACCCACCCACCTGCATGAATTGTGGTCATTTGGGATAAATGTGATCCTGCAACATGTGCATTACAACTCTATAGTAAGGTCCTGTAACAGTCATATGACATGGCACAACCATGCTGGTAAAGCAAAAAAAAAAAAAAAAAAAAAAAAAAAAAAAAAGAGATGTAAATAAAAAAAATAACCTTACCTGCAGAAGCCACAACTTTTGCTTTTTTTCAGTGTTGGTGATGGCACAGACTTCCAAACATAGCTTTCTCACTTACTCTGTAGGTCGAAATGATGAAGACATGTCTTCTCCACCAAGTCAACTTTGTGCAAAACCTCACCATCTTCAGTAACCACCTTAACAAACTCCATGTGAACTTGCTGTTGTTCAGGTGTGAGTAGTCTTGGAACCCAACATGCACAAACACACATCATATGCAAATGACATGGAGAATACTGTGTGTGAGCTTTCTACTGATATTCTCAACATCCCTTCGAGTTGCTTTACTGTATACAACAATCTTCTCTTACAATCACAGAAGCAGTGTTCATAGTTTCTGTGGTGACAGCAGTGGTTTTAGTTTTGCCTATGAAACAAAATTTGACAGCAGCACACTGTTCCTCGTGTGTCATGTCCATTGTTACATAGGCAGAACTCTACAGGCATAAACTTGCCTGACTGCATGGTTACCCTGCATTTATGAGTCAACTGTGCAGTTGCTACATGATGCAGCTTGGTTTGGTCTTAAAGTCTGCAGCTCAGATGGAAATAATACAGTTGTTCATGAAAAATTATGATCATTATTGAATTATGAATTATAATCATTTTTATTAAACAGCCCTCTTAAATTAATTAATTAATACACATAAAATATTAAGCATTATTATTATTATTACTATTATTAGCCATACGGAGGCGCAAGGAAGCCTAAGCTTATGCTGCACCAGTACAAAAAAAAAAAAAAAAAAAAAAAAAAATTCCTGAGTTACCCTGAGAGAGAGAGAGAGAGAGAGAGAGAGTCAGAAGTAGAAAAGAATCAACAAGGAAGAGAACAATGATGATATCCAGCTCAGGACCCTGAGCCCCTTGGGTTATTGGCACAACTTTTTCTTCTGTGAGTGTATCCAGCAGTGAAAAGTGTCATTAAATTAAACATGACTAATCAACTTCAATGTTTGTTTATACTGGCATGACCACATAGGTCAGAGAAGCTGATAAGCAATCATTCTGACAAGGATACCACCAATAATTATATTTAGCAGTCATGTGGGCTCAAACTATAGTCAACTCAAAGAGACTTGCTACTGCACTCCCACATTGACTCAGCTATGTTATGACAATGAAGGCTATGAAAAACAGTCTTCACATGATAGTAAGACACATAAGTGTTAGCAAATAAAAAGTTACTTGCTATTTTGTTTCTTGTTATTTCTATATTGAATACAGACATACATTCTAATTCATTTTATATATTCATATATCTGTAATTAATAACTGGGAAATATTACTATTGCTGAAACAAAAATGTGGATTGTTCATTATTTAAGGTTAGATTAGTCACTTAAACAGCAGAGTGCTGCTAAACCTTTACATTTCAGGAAAGTGGACATATTTCTTGCAGTATGCACAGTTTGAGTTCATTCACTTCTAATATCACTTTAAGTTTGTTTGTTTGTTTGCTTGCTATTTGGTTTTTAGGAGCATTAGCAACTAAGGCCATACTGCTCCGGGAATAGACGGTAGTCATTCCCTGATCTTTCCACATCCTCCGTATTTGGTGGTGACGGGCTCGAACCCCGGTCTAATCAAGAAGCGTGTGCTATGCACTGCTGCTCCTTCCCACCTGACTATGGAGGCGCCAATCACTTTAAGTATTGTTCTTTAAAAAAGATTGAGGCACCTAACCTAACTCAATCAATGTTGGTGAAATTTAAGAGATCTTTTATTATTGAAATTGCTGGTCAATTAGATATATTTTTTGGATATTTTGGTTATTTAGATTGTTTTTGAATGAATGGAAAACAATATAGGGTAATACACTTTTAAAAATATATAAAGATAAAATATAAATAAAAACTTAATAATGCCCTTCTAGTAGTTTATTAATATATTAATGTGCATGACATACAACAATAACATTTGTATTCACATTTATTATTTTTCACTTATGCTCTGCACATGATTTGACAAGAGACAAATTAATTTCTGTCTACGGATTCTTCACATACAAACAGCAGGTTGTCATAGTCTTGCCTGAGACTGTCTTCACACACACACACACACACACACACACACACACACACACACACACACACACACACACACACACCAACAGGTTAAACTACATAAATTTGATCTAGCTCAAAACCAAATGGTTAGCAACAAGAAAACAGAACCATTTTTATTCTTTAAAATTCAGTGGTTCAGATTAATGAACCTTATATAAGATTAATATATAAAAATGAAATGTAAACGTCAATTTCTGAAAAACAGAATTCTATAATTTCTCTTTCAAAATTATTACAAAACTGTTCTGTTACAAAATTGCTAATTTCAGTTACAAAAAAAAAAAAAAAAAAAAAAAGAACAAAACAAATGATTGAAAACTAAAGACTACAACAACTAAAAATATTCAAAATAAAGTTACACAAACTTTAAAACTGCATTCTTTTCTGGTTTTGTTATTAGTATTGGAAAAATGATGCAAGGAAGTAAGCCCCCAACACCTGATGGAAGTTTATTACAAAAATATATACACTCTGCTGAAGACAAATTTCAACATCTAATCCACAAAAATCCTATTTTAATTTAAACATGCTCCTTTTATGTCCATGGGGGCAAAGTTCCAATATATGCAGGCTGATCAGACCTTTTGGCAACCAAAGCAGGTGACTTGGTTACAACGCATCTTTGAGATATATCATGTGCCGGAATTTTAAAAGTTATGTACAAAGCCATGGTATATATGGATTATCTGTATAACATAATGTACCTGGCAAGCTAACTAAACCAAGAGCAAAATTTAAACCCCTAAGATCAGAGGGAAATTTTTAATTTTACAAGTGTGAATTCAGGGAGAGCTTTTGATTGCATAATAAAATAATTATGCTTTTTGCTAATTAAGAAAAACTAAAATAATGCCAGAAATTACATTTGAATAATTTTATTTGGTGATAAAGTACATTCACTAAATCTGAATAAACAGAAATGAAATAACTCAGAATATTAGAATGTAAAACACAACAGATGCACCCACCTGCCTCCCACGTCTATGCTATGTCATCTTCACACCACATCACAGCTAGAAAAAATACAGTACAACGTAAAAGTCTACAATTTAATTCAAACTCATTAAAAAAATCGTTCAATAGTTGACGAATTAGGAATAAGTACTTTGGAAATTTGGGGCATACCCAG
Source organism: Mastigoproctus giganteus (assembly GCF_048544385.1). Lineage (NCBI taxonomy): Eukaryota > Metazoa > Arthropoda > Arachnida > Uropygi > Thelyphonidae > Mastigoproctus > Mastigoproctus giganteus. Next base: position 175,708,891 of record NC_143585.1, read on the forward strand.
AATAAAACTGTTGCTTTGATATAAATTCAACACCTGAAAAGAAGTATTAAAACTCCATAGAATGTGAGAGTGAGGCAGCATTTTCAGTTGTGGAAATGGGAGGGGTAGTGCAGGTAGGCATTTTTCTTGAAAATATCACACAAACAATATATTCTTGAATATTTTCTTTGAATATCTTTCCTTCATATTTCTTGAAGGTGTCACACCAAGAAGATTGCTTCATAAATTGTGATCTTTCCCACATAAGTGTACACTTAATATACTAAAAATTCATCATCTCCTTGACGACTAGATCTCTGTCCTAAATCCAGTTATTATGTAAATGAACCAACTGAATGCATCATTCTATTGACAGTTTTTCTGTTGCTATGCAGTGATCATTATCATTTTCACTTCATTTATGAATAGATAACAAAACTATTTCACTATTTTATCATTAGATAGATTATGTACAACGGATCAATACTGACAAACTCAACTGTCAGTATCAATTCACTTTTCTATGTCATCTGCTTTCAGACTCTCCATAATAGATTCATTCACTAATCCCTTGACAGCTTTAGTAAATTCATAAACCAATCCACTTTTGTCACAAACTGTGTGTCATTTTATTCATGCTTACATGCCATAAATTATGGCAGGCATTTTTCAGTGTTGTGGATCAGTGTTACATCAGTTCACATATTAGCTTTAGACTAAGTTGTAACCTTGATATTGAATTCCCTTTTGAATCAATAAACGCCATTTCATTAAGTGCAAGCAACCACAACGTTCTGATGAATTGTTAGGCATATCTGCAAAGATATGTATAGGCCTATTGTTTTCACCATGTCTGTCTGTCTGTCCATCCATCCATCCTTCCACATATAACAACTAAAACTGCCAGTGGATGGATTTTCATGAAATTATATATTTAGTTTTTTTTTTTTTTTAAATTTGTCAAGTCATCCTAAATTTCATTAAAATGGGACAAATATAAATCTGAAAATTATTTCTTTTTTCCATACGGTTTCTATGGAACAGGGACTCACATCTGGTGAGTATGGGATTGGCACCCCCAGGGTCCTGAGCTGGATATCATCATTCTTCTACCCATATTTGCATATGGGTAGAAGTAACCCCCAGAGGAATGTACCAACTGTGTGGTACTAAACTTAAGGTGGTAGAAAATGAAAAAGACCTGTGAGTAACTGTGCAGTCACATTTGAAATATTCTGAGCAATGCAGACAGGCTGCCAGGGCAGGTCATGGGGTTTTGTCAATTCCTCAAATAGGCCTCTGAGGTTGGGTATATTCATATTACACGTTCTTAGCGTTTTTTCACCAACCTTTCATAAAATAAAATAAATTAAAATAAAATAAGATAAATAAAATAAAACACAACAAATTCCCGATAACTATATTTACAATAACCTGTATTTACAAAATTAATATATACGTATTACAATATTAAAAGTATTAAAACACAAGATTAAAATGCATTAAAATATACTAAGTTAAAAGCGATAAAATTCCGTAGCTTTCAAAGGCTCCAGCCTTCTTCTTCAGCAGTATTCTCTATTATTCAGTACACCTTTAAATATCAGCAGGGTAATGGTAGACATCACATGTTTTCATTCTCACGTGTTCCGCTCTCTTGCATTGTGGAACCGGAAGTGGCTCGAACGGAAGTCGTACGGAACCGTTCATCCTTTTTTAGGATAATAGTCTCTAAAAGGGGGTGAATCCGTACACCCCTATCCCTATTAATGTTAGTTGTAGAACTGATCCGCAAACTCTCGAGCCACTTACGGTCCCAAAACCTATGCGCCCGATTGGTGATAGTGGCATCGTCTGGGGAGATCTGGTGCTGCTTCTCCCAAAAATGCTCGGCCACGGCGGACTTGTCATACTCCGCATTCCTTATTGCTTTTTTGTGTTCCCCCAGACAATCTTTGAGACGACGTTTTGTCTCGCCTACATAACATTCCCCACAATCCGGGCATCTAATATTATATACGACCCCACTAGCATCCTCTTTTTGAATGGGGTCCTTAACTTGAGATACAACTGTGCGCAGTCTTCGTCCCGGAAGCTGCACACAGCGTGTCTGATATTTTCTTAATACTCTAGTTATATAATCCGTCAAGCCCGGATAATAGGGAATGTATGCAGTAGATACTGGTATAAAAGATTCATCTCTCCTCTGATTTTCATTAATAAATTTATCTATAATCCTCTGGGGGTAACCACATTTAGCAAGATCCGCCGTGACACGTTCATACTCTGCTTTCCTATCATCGGGGTTACTGCAATGTGATTTCGCTCTATTAATTAACGTTCTTATCACACTGTTCCTATGATGGCTGGTCAGGGCTGAATCATAATGCGTATATTGCCCTTTACACATCGTTTTTCTAAAGACTTTTGTCTTTAACTGCTGGTCTGCCCTACAGACCAACACATCCAGGAATGGGAGAACTCCTCCATCTTCAACTTCCGATGTAAATTGTATGAATTGGGAGAAGCCATTTAAGATATTCAACACCTGATCTTCACTCCCCTTCCGAATAAATGTAAACGTATCATCCACATACCTTTTCCAAGGGCGCATAGGGAGAACACTAGCATTAAATATTCTGGTCTATTATTTATCTTATTTTATTTTATTTTAATTTATTTTATTTTATGAAAGGTTGGTGAAAAAACGCTAAGAACGTGTAATATAGGGTTTTGTCAATGATATTTTGCTAGCAGGGAAAAGGAGGTGATTGTCCCTCTGTATAAGGCAATCGCCAAGTCATGACTTGAGTACTGCATACAGTTCTGGAAGCCTCATTTTAGGAAGGATGTAGATTTGTTTGAGATTGATGTAGATTTAATGTAAGAAAGCAAGCTTATGCAGCATCAGCCCAAAAAAAAAAAAAAAATAAATAAATAAAAAATAACCACTTCCACTTCACCCCCTCTGTTCATTCGAAATACCTGTCCAGCTGAGCCTTAAACTTATTTAGCCTATCAACTTCCACGACAAGGGATGGAAGTCAGTTCCACCAACCAACCACCCGCTGGCTAAAGGCAAATTCCGCACGTCTATCCTACATCTGTCTTTCCTCAATTTGGATTTATGCCCACTCAGGTGATTATTCTGAGAAAGGGGAAGAATCTCATCAACACTGATCATGATCGAACCATTCAAGGATTTATACACCTCTATCTGATCACCTCGCTGGTGCCTAGTCTTCAAACACTGTAATTTGCAAAACTTAAGCCTTTCTTCGTAAGAGCACCCCTTTCTTCCATTCACTAATCTTGTTGCCCTTCTCTGTACTCGTTCCAGCAGCTCTACATCCTTCTTAAAATGAAGCCTCCAGGCCTGTATACAGTACTCTAGGTGTGGCCTGACCATTGCCTTATACAAGGGAATAATCACCTCCTTATCCCTGCTAGAAAAATTCCTATATATTTGCCAATACACCATGAGCTACTCTTGCAGCCTGTCTGCACTGCTCAGAGAACTTCATATCTGCCTGGACAACCACCCCCAGGTCTCTTTCATTCTCTACCACTGTCAGTGTAGTACCACAGAGTTGATACGTTGCTCTGGGGTTGCTATTTCCCATATGTAGTACTTTACATTTGTCAATGTTAAACTTCATTTGCCACCCCTCAGCCCATCTGCTCAACATTTCCAGATCCTGTTGCAGCAGCATAGTGTCAGTAGTGTCCTTGACAACCCTGCCAACCTTCGTATCGTCTGCAAACTTGGACATTAAACTTGATATAGCATCATCAATATCATTTATAAATACAGACAACAATAATGGACAACATACTGAACTCTGAGGGACTCCACTAATAACATTAGTCCACGATGAGCAGTGTCCATTGATTACCACTCTCTGTCTTCTCCCCCTCAACCACCCCTTTATCCATAGCAGCAATTTGCCTCCAATGCCATACTGCTCCAATTTGTGCAGCAGTCTTTCATGTGCAACAGTATCAAAAGCCTTTCTAAGATCCAAGTATATAATATCAGAGTTATTCCCTGCATCCAGTTCTTCTGTGACTGCATCATAGTATCCAATCAAATTGGTCAGGCAAGACTTCCCCTTAACAAAACCATGCTGTGTCCGAGCTATAACTGAAGTCTGGTCCAAATGATCCTGCAGTGCCTCCATTAATTTTCCTGGAACAGAAGTTAAACTCACAGGTCTATAATTACTTGTGTCAGCCTTTGATCCTCCTTTGTGAATTGGGTCACATTTGCACATCTCCAGTCCATGGGTACCTCCCCCTGAGTCCAAGGAAGCTCTCATAATTATGGCTAAGGGTTTGCTTACTTCCTTCGCTGCCTCCTTCAATACCACTGGATAGATCCCATCCACTCCAGGTGCATTTCTTGTGTTTATCTTCAACAATTTCTCCTCAACTTTACTCTCAGTTATTACAAGATTCTCTAGCTTCCTGGCAGAGTTGAATACACCTCTAGCATTCCCCTCACTGAATAACTCCTCATGTGTGAATGTCGATGCAAAATATTCAATTAGTTTGTTAGCTACCTGAGCAGGATCATCAACAGTTGACCCATCGATATCAAGTGGACCAATCTGACTCATCCCCTTCCTTCTAGAGTTTACATAAGTAAAGAACTCTTTGCTGTTTTTCTTTGCATCCCTTGCCAAAGATATCTCGTAATCAGCCTTCGCCTGCCTAACCTCCTTTGTAACTTGGTTACAGATCAACTTGTATCTATCATAGGCTTCTGTGTCACGTGTTAATTTGTATGTATCCCATGCATTTTTCTTCTCTGCCATATGTCTCATTAGTTCATCTGACATCCATTTAGGCCTAAAACCTTGAACAATATTTCTTAGTTGGTATGTAAAGCCTAGTAGCTTCCAAGATAAGTTCTTTGAATGCTTCCGGTTGTGAATTTGCTGTTGGTAACATCATCAGTTGGTCCCACTGTATAGAATTTAAATACTGTCTCAGTCCATCGTAGTCGCCTTTACGAAAGCAATAATTCTTCCCTTTACCCCTAATGGTAGTTACCTCTTTGAGCAAATCCCACTTCAGCACACTGTGATCACTACCACCTAGTGGTTCATTTATCTGCAGATTCTTAGTGCATGAAGAATCACTACTGATAATCAAATCAAGAGTATTACTCCCTCTAAATGCCTCCCGAACATGCTGATAAAGAAAACAATCATCAAATAAATCCACAAAAGCCTTGCTAGTGTGTGAGTGACTAATCCACAAATTCCAGTCAATATCTGGGAAATTAAAATCCCCCATTATAAGACTCTCTGATTTACTGGCCCCCTCTATTTTCCTGTACAGTTTCTTATTATACTCATCAGAGTCATTAGGCCTATAGCACACTCCTACTCTCAATTTTGATCTCCCAATGCTTAGGTCACAAGGCGCCTCCGTAGCCAGGTGGGAAGGAGCAGCAGTGCGTAGCACACCCTTCTTGATTAGACCGGGGTTCGAGCCCGTCACCACCAAATACGGAACATGCGGAAAGGTCAGGGAATGACCACCGCACCGGAGCAATATGGCCTTAGTTGCTAATGCTCCTAAAAAACCAAATAACATAACAACAGCTTAGGTCACACCAAACTGACTCAACACTGCACTGTCCAGTGATGTTGACTGGCTTCACTTCCTTGGATTTATGTATTTCTTGACTAATAACATAACCCCTCCTCCCTTCCTATCCTGTCTATCCTTTCTGTAGACATTGTACTCACCAAATTCCAGTTCTGCATTCCTTATATCTGTGTGATACCACGTCTCTGAAATCCCAACAATATCTGCCTTTGATGTTTTGAGCAATACCTCAAATCCATAAAATTTATTTACTAAACTCCTAGCACTGGTGTACACGCAAGTATACATGCACCTGTTCTTTTTCTTAGCTACCCTAACACAACCCATGTGTTTACTCGTACCCCAACGATTCCCAGCAGTCTCTGAAATATCCTGCATCTTATTTTCCAGGCTGCTGCTCATTCCAATAGAAGCAGTGCAAGAATCAGTTTCACCTCTGCCAGTGGCTACTGTTAATCTATTAGTCCTTGTATCCCCCCAAGCTAGCAGTTTTCCGACCCACCTAACACAGCCTCGATTGCATCAGCAAACATTCTTGCCCCCTTTCTATTTAAGTGTATCCCATCCCTGTAGAAGCAGTCTCTCCTGTTAACAATTACAGAACAGCCTGAAAAAAATTCTACCCCTTGAGCCCTGCACAATCTTTGCAACCCCACAATGCACAATGCAACCCCACCAAAGCGAGGACCCAAAGCAACAGGACAAACCGCTGGATCCGACTCTCCCTGAGGGCACTGTCCTGGAAAAAAAACCCTGATACTTAGAACTGCCCTGGAAGATATTTTCAAAGACCAATCGAACAGGGTCACAACTGGCGTCAGGGGGCAATTAGTGTCCCTCTGGACAAAACTGGAGACCACGCTCCTCCAGACTGACAAGGCAAGGGAAAATGCTTCGACAAAACTGGAGGCATACCTAGAATGTGGGACAAATCAAATGCTACAGCGTGCTCCCACATACGCACAATCGCTGAGGAACTGAAACACTGCAAATACTACAATCATGAGTGCCCAACCAAGGAATTCCCCACTGATAAAAACCCCAAATGTGGTAGTGATAAGACCTACAGAGACCAGCAAAACCTTGACCAGTGAAGAGCAGAAAAACAAAGTTATGTCGAACCTCAAAGATGACTTCAAAACTACCAAGATGAAGGCAATAAGAAGGACAAGAAATGTAGGTATTGTCATAGAAACGGAGACAGAGAAAGACATGGAGAATATATTGACCAACACCAAGATAACTACCATGGGTCTGACTGCAGAGCCACAAAAGTGGAAAGGACCATCAATTATTATCTTTAATGTAGACAAAGAAGTCACCCCATAAATCCAAATACAGTAAATATATACCAGGAACCTGTCAGGAGCATTGCCAGATCAGGAACCTCAGGCTGTGGTACAGCCGAAGTACTCAACGAAATCGAAGACTGGGACTAACAAAAACTGGGTTGTAGAGATTGCACCAGCCGCCTGGCAAACACTGAAACATCAATCCAGGATCTACATAGAATGGGGAAGTCATGGCTTCCAGGAGTGTGTGGCCGTGCCCAAATGCTATAGGTGCTGTCGGTATGGCCACAACTCCCATACATGCACCCAGGTTGCTGCCACTTGTGGCCATGGCTCAGAAAACGGGCATGAATATAACAATTGTCCGAACAGGGCTAAACCACTGACCTGCGTAAACTGCAAAGCACTGGAGCATATCCACTCAATCAGAGACCCCAAATGCCCTACCTATCTCAAAACAAAGAGTCTTTACCAACAAAGAATAAATTATGGGGACTAGGCCTAAACACTACAATACAGCTCTGCTAAAAATCATGCAAGACAATGTACAAAGAGTTCGAGCAGTAGTCGAGCAACTTCGAAAGAAAGCCAACGAGGAAAACACAGACATACTGATCCTTCAGGAACCGTACACGCATGTTAAAAAGTATGAGGTTATCCAGCCAATTACAAGATCGTCCAAACTGACGAAGATACCCACTGGGCAGCCATCATTATCCGAAACCCAGCCATTACAGTAACGTGAATATCTCAACTATGCACAGCCTGGGCTGCTTGTGCCCATATTATCTATCTCCCCATTGGGCACTTTCTTTGTTGTGTCCCTGTACTGCAGGCCAGGGGAGGATATAACCCTGACAACTAGATCTTCAGACCCTCTTGGACACATTGCCTAATCAGAGGATCATCATAAGGGCAGATGTAAACTGCCACTCCCCGGCCTGGCACAGCATGACCCCCAGACAGGAGAGCCACGAGAAATGGCCAGATCCTGGAAGATCACCTGCAAACACTACATTTGAGATCCTCAACTTGCCACACCAACTGCCAACTTTCTGTAACACTCTGTGGGAGGCCACAATAGATATATCACTCGCAACTGCGAACATCGCCCAATAAATTAAACACTGGATGGTCCAAGGCTCCTGGACCACGTCCGACCACAGAGTGATTACATACCAGATACAGAACCAACTCAGTAGAACCCCGATGACAAAAACATCACTAAACCGCTTCGCAGTTAATAAGGCAAATTGGGAAACTTTGAAGGAAAAACTCACTGCTGAGGTTGGGGAGCATTACCAGACTGTGAGCCGACCCAGAGAGAGGCAAATGACCTGCAAAGAAAAGTAACTGAAATCATCACAAAAGCTAGCGAACAGGCATGAAAAGGAAAATTCCAAAGCCAGGCACCATGCCCTGGTGGACCCCCGACATTGAAAACCTGAGAAATGAAGTAATGAGACGACGAAAGGACTTCCAACGCGCCCGGCGATCTTGGCCGGTCGCTGAGGTCGCAGCCATGAGGGATAGGTATAAAGACGCAAGAAATCGATACACAAAATTAATAAAGGACACCAAGTGCAAATCTTGGGAAAATCTTGTTTCCACAGCAGGGAATGCTAACCCCTGGGGAGTGGTTTATAAAGTAGTCACTAACAGACTCTCTAGAGGAGAAGTCGCAGAAGCAACAATGACCCCACTGGGTACCCTGACCACTACGTGGGATGACTCGGTGACCAATATCCTAAACACCATCTTCCTGGAACAGGTAACTCCTACCCTCCCAGAACAACTGCGGATCTGTCAACAAAATGACTCATACTCCACTGACCAACAAGAAACACCCTTCACTGAGGATGAGCTGCATGCGGCCGCCATGCAAATCAGAAGCAAAAAATGCCCTGGCCCAGACCTAATTGAACCGAAAATTGTTAAGAAAACGGTGGAATACACCCCGGATCTGTTACTCATGCTATATAACACCTGCCTCCAAGAAGGAACCTTTCCTAATGACTGGAAAATTGCCAACATCAAACTTAAATTGAAAAATCCATCAAAGCAGCCAGAAAAACCAGAGTACTACCGTCCGATCGCCTTACTCCCAGTTGTAAGCAAACTATTCGAGAGAATGCTGCACAAGAGGCTATTCCACTATTACGAAAGGGCAAACCTAACAAACACAATGCAATTTGGATTCAAACCTGGCATATCCAAGATCGAAGCTCTCAAGACACTGCTGAATAAAGTAGAAGTCTGTATTACTAAATATTTTCTTGTTATCAGTATTGACTTCGCGGGGGCGTTTGACGCCGTCTGGTGGCCTAGCGTCCTCTCGAGACTTAGGTGGGCTGGAGTGCCTCTAAACCTGTATAACACAATCAGGAGTTACCTAACACAGAGAACGATCGAAGTACATGCACCATATAGGAAGCTAACCAGACAAATCCACAGGGGGTGCCCGCAGGGCTCTGTCCCAGGACCCCTGTTATGGAATATGATTTTAGATGTATTCCTGGCCCTTGATATTGGCGAAGTCGGCGCCCAAGCCTTCGCCGATGATTTGATAATAACTGTTGCTGCTGACTCACGAGCGCAAATCGAAGAAAGAGCTAACCACGCGATAGGAATTTTGCAAAAACTGGGCAACAATCCATTGCCTGTGGAATTCTCCAAGTAAGACCTGCTCGGTACTCCTGAAGGGCAGACTCGACCTTGCCAGACCACCGCAAGTGAAAATCCAAGGCACCACAATAAAACTTGCTACAGAAATCAAATATCTTGGAATCATCATTGACAAAAATCTGTCTTTTCAGCCCCATCTAAAGTACATTAAACAAAAGGTACGGAAATATTCTGCATTGGTCGCAAGAGTGACCAGGAGGGACTGGGGGCTAAACAAATGGACCCTGTCCCTCTACTACAAATCTACCTTCATCCCAGTCATCACATATGCTTCACCAGTTTGGTACAAAAAGGTAACCACAGTGGTAAATAGAAGAACCTAGGACAGCATCCAGCAGTCAATAATTCTGACAATCACACAAGCTGTCTCCACAGTCAGCACGCACGCACTCCAGGTTCTGGCCGGAGTCCTCCCGCTGGACTTGGAAATCATCAGATGCGCCCTGACATATAATATGGCAAAAGAAATACCGTGTACTATCTTGAACTTCATGTTGGATCTAGCCAACAACAGGAAGCTTGAAAAAACCAGACTGCTCGACCACCTACGACAGGAATAGCAGGATCGGTGGACAGAATCCACTAAAGGGGAAATCACCAAGACGTTCCTCCCTAGCGTAAACAGAGTCTTTCCAAAACTCCCGAGTTGGTTCCAACCGGGGCTCCACGCCACCTTTCTGCTCACAGGGCATAGGCCATTTAATGCAAAACTATCTAGCTTCCGAATCGCTGAGGATCCCCGTTGCCTCTGTGGCCACGAGGAGACATGGCAACATCTCATGTATGACTGCAACCAGTATGAGGACCTGCGATGCAGGTTCACCACTGCTATCACCTACTTCCCGCAGAACATGGAACAGCATCTTCTCGACTCGGAACAAGAATACAAAGCCCTTACCATTTTTGCACAGAAACTCTTTGCTAGAAGGCGTGCACTTATAGCAAACCACCACGAACAGCACCCAGAAGCTGATGAATCCCAAAACCAGGACTAGAGAAAACCGGACTACACAAGAAAACTGTACCAAATAACCCATAACCACGAACATGAACATTAGCCTTGTTCACGAGCGAACTGACAACCAGGAAGACCTACGTCTGAACCAGAGACAAACTGACACAGGACTTGATAAGAACTGGCTACAAATTATTTGCACTGGACCACTAACTGGATGACTAAACCAAATGACCAACGCACGAACTAAGAAAATGATATCACCAGGACCCAATGCTGCATCCTCATAACATGTACAATAGGCGACTTGAACAGGTTACATGACCAACCATAGGACAAGACTGCTCATGTATGACCCTGCGACTGGGATTTGATTCCTACATTGATGTTGTTGTTGTTTTGGTTTTCAGGAGCATTAGCAACTAAGGCTATATTGCTCCGGACTATGCGGTAGTCATTCCCTGACCTTTCCGCATCCTCCGTATTTGGTGGTGACGGGCTCGAACCCCGGTCTAATCAAGAAGCGTGTGTGCTACGCACTGCTGCTCCTTCCCACCTGGCTACAGAGGCGCCCGATTCCTACATTGAAAAAGATCATCAAAGAAGATCCGGTTCAGATTGCTTGGACCCCCACGTGCTCCCAACTGTCAATGCCTGATGGCAATCTGTACTGGGCTCCCTTGCCTGGTACCTTTACTCCCTTTCCCCTGGTGGGGAGGAGGAGACAGCCTTGTCTCCTCTCCACCCCTGCCAACCCTGATTCTTCTCCTGGTGGGGCTTGGGCCTGCCTCACTGAAAATCCTGGGGTCACCTTCTCTATGGTCCCCCATACTTCTGTCTTTTCCCCCAGCCTTCAGCCCCCTACTCTGCCTAATACATCAGCGTATAACCCCACACAAACTGTAAAAACTTAACTTCATCCAAATTAAACCGCATACACCTCGATTGGCTTTTCTAATTCCAGCGCTCACCCCTACAGAGTTTTTTTTTTTTTTTTAAGGCCCTAGTCACTGAAATCTCAGGAAACTAGGTGGCAGGGCCTACCAGAGTAAAATTTCATTCTGTGTACCTGGTCTGTTATTGTTATTTGTTTTTTTTTATAGGAGCATTAGCAACTAAGGCCATATTGCTCCGGGTATATGCGGTGGTCATTCCCTGACCTTTCCGCATCCTCCATATTTGGTGGTGACAGGTTCGAACCCCAATCTAATCAAGAAGCGTGTGTTACGCACTTCTGCTCCTTCCCACCTGGCTATGGAGGCGCCATACCTGGTCTGCCTCTACGAGGCCAAGAGTGGGCAACGTTGGGCCTCGGTAGGGGTCCAGCGGCTAAACGGCCAGATGACCAACGATACACAACACTACACATATACAAAATCCACACACTTTTAAAGCTCTGGCCTTCCCAGTGAACTGGTACACCTACAATGAAAGCAACATGGAGATGGAGGAAACCCCTGGTGCCGTTAGACATCAATACACTTTACATGTACTGTTATGTAACTCATAAATGTCGTGTTGCTTGTAACACGACATTTATGAGAGAGAAGAAAAAGAAGAGATTAAAAAAATTAAGTACAGCAATACCCCACATAGCACTGATAATTGGTACTGAAACTGTTCTGATTGAGGTATAATTGAATGTGCACCAGAGAAAGTCTATAAACAAATTATAATAAATCTATAAACAATTTTCTCTTGATAGCCAATTAAAAGGAATTGAAAAAATTTTATTAATGAAAAGGTAACATCAGGAGAGATGAGAAAAAAAAAGCTTTGTTTATTTAGGTAGTTCAATAATAAAGTCTGGTGAAATCGTTTCTTCTTTTTCTCGGCATACAAGCCTTTGTAGCATTAAATCCCATCTTGTAAAATTTGCCGTATCTTGATGCTACGTTCAACATCTGTATCTCCATTTATAATTGCCTCGCAGGCCATGTCAACCCCCGACTGGTTGGTTCTTGGGTTTTATTGGCGCATTAGCAACTAAGGCTATAATGCGCCAAAACCAGGTGATATATAAAAATTTAAATTTCACTGACCTAATTACTTAGGTCACCATGACAAGAACTCCGGTAGGGACGAGATTCCCATCCTTCCGTATCGATATTCTCTTGACAGCTGTGACTTCTTGGTCTTTTAATTCAAAGCAGATCTCTTCTTCAGAAACATGAAGAAGGTCCACTCTGATATAACACCTTGTGAAGAATTCAGAGTTTTGTGGGGGGTTACGGTGATAGGTATTCCCCCTATGGATGTAGAGTTCAAGATTTTTTTCAGCTTGTTTTGTGCTGGAGGCTTCAACCAAAAGGTCGCCAGAACACAGTCGTTTAATGGATTTTGGCGAACCTGCCAACCCTTCTAATCCTTTCTGGATAAAGAAAGGTGACATCTTTCCAATTGACTGCTCTCCGGTGGAATGGAGAATGAGGAAAAGCAGTGTCACTGATGCTGGTGGTGTATCCTCAGTCCTGGCTCTTTTTGCAGAGGTGTTTTCTATGTCATCGTCTCGATTAGGTAGGGGCCTTGTTGGGGCCTCAGAAGAAGAGGGATTTAAATTACTCATAGGAGTAAGATAAAAATTTCAGATGCCCTAAGTACCTCATCCACCACGGAGCCCTACGAGGGGACGCCCACTCGTGAACTAGCAGGTACTGCATACACGAAGGGGACACCAAGTTAGCTTAGAGGCACCATACCCACGTTTCCAATAAGCCTTGATCCCGTCCCAGGACCAAAGGGAGGGAGACTTATTGGAACGCAGTTGACCCTAGCAGTAAGAACCACCCGCCGATTGATCCCAGTCGGGCCGGTCCGGGACCACCCGTCTTGTCGAAGCAGAGGCCAAAGTGGTGTATTAAGGCTGGGCCCCTCAACCACCAGGATCCCCCTTTCCGAATTCCACGGGTCGTGGCGCACGGCTGCACCCGCCGGATTCCAACGATGTAACCCTGTAACCAAGGTATGGGCGTTAGATCCCAGTGATGCTAATCTGGAAAACCAGCAGCATCACTGGGAGGTCCCCTCACCACGTACAGGTGCCCATGTCGAGGGGTCAACCCCCGAAAAACTTTCTCCAATTCTTCTGTTGTAAATTCTCTTGGTGCCACTTCAGAATTGTTTCCCTCTTCTTCATATGCAGTTTTTTGTCAATTTCAAGGAGAGATGCATCATCTATATCATTTGCATGCAAGTCAATGCAGTCATGTACATTGGCAGTGTCCAAAGTTTCGGATCCCAAGTCTTTTCCAATCTTCACAATGTCTTTGGCAATTGTCTGAATTTGCAATTCAATACCTGTGAAAAATCATTTGCCAAATGATGCAAAACATACTGCCGAACAGAACGCATGTTGTGGGCAGTGATTTCTAGCCAAGATGCAAATATATTTTAGATTTTATTTAAAGGGGTAAAAAATAAATTGTGAAATGAAAAGCTATCACATCAGGATGGAATTAGGAATACTGAACACTGTTGCAAATTGCCGCTGACTACCTGAGGGGAGCTATTGGCACATGTGCATGTGAGACAATAGAGTTGGCACTGCAGCATATATGTATGTGTACCTAGACTACAAAAATGCAGCATATATGTAGAGTACATGTCTAGACTATTGAATCAGTCTTGATATGTACAGTAATTTGACTTAAACTTAATTGAAAACTGTGTTATAGTGAAACCCGTGCTGTTTGAAGCCGTGCTAAGCAAGGTATTTCTGTATATGAAAAAGAGTAATATATATTACACAGCTGTAATTAAACTGTGCAAGGCCCAGTTTAATCCCTTCTAGGCTTCAATTTCTAAATCCAAGGTGGGTTTCAGTAGTAGTAGATTTGTGAGCATTAAGGGACTGGTTAAATATTCATTAACTGGTTTAATTTTCATTAGATGTTGCTTCCCTGTGCACTAATGTAAATGCAGACTACGCTCTTGATGTAGTTTGGGAATTGCCTCAAATTACCTAAAAACGAAATTTTCCATTTAATCAAGCTTCTACTTGAAGCTAATTATTTTGCTTTTAAAGACCTATTAATGAAACCAATTAAAAATACTTGATTTCTATTCCGTACGTCGAACAATGGTATAGGCAACTCAGTAAACTCTTTAAAGATATAGAATTCAAAATTATAGCCAGGCCTATGCAGAAGCTCCATAATATATTGAGAAATCACACAGTTCTTCCTTCTCTCTCGATAAAAGTAAATGATACAATATTTCTTGTGGTCAGAGTGATTCATTGTATCAAGGGTCAACTCTGTGTACTCTCAACTTACACGTGAAACAACATGTTACTTAAGTCCGCACTTCACACACAAATGCATCGGAATTGGCATTTCATACCATCAAGAAAGGCCATGTATTCCTATTTAATGAAGTGGAAAGTTTAAACATAATTACATAAAATTATTGATTGCTGAGACACTTGAAAACGAAGCTTCACTCAAATTCTATCAATGTGCACCATCCTTACCCAATTTCAGATTTCTGGTCTTTTTTACACATGCGCCAATACAAATAATCCCTTCATTTAAGAACTTACACACACACACGTTATTTTTGACCTTTGATCAAGACGAATAGTCAAAAAGGTTTGTCTACTTAAGGAGGAAAATACAGTAAATTTCCTTTATTTTGTATGTAAATGTGTTTATCCAAATTTTATAATTGTGATTTTAATTATTTATTCTCAATGTACGGTTTTTCTACTTTAACTATTTTAATTATTCTAACAATGTCTTCCCACACTCATGGTTTTTCCTGTGTTGGCTTGATGTATTTCGGAGTTGGGTTGGGGCTCTTGGCTTTAGATTCCATTGTGCGTCGGATCGGTCATGTCTCTAGGAGTAAGAGAATTAATTTAAACCGTTTTATCCGTTTAGATTTTGAGAGCATCGACTGGAACCATTCTAAGCAAAAGATTGAGGCAATCTCATACTCTTTTAAATATAGTTACAACATAGAAGTTATTGAGTCTAGTAGCTCTAGTAGTTGAAGTTAAACATAAAGAAGGCAGCTGGAGTATATAGGATCTATCCAGTTATATCAAAGGAGGCGGCAAAGCAACTAAGCAAACTCTTAGCCATAATTATGAGAGCATAAATGGACTCAGGTTAAGTTCCCACGGACTGGAGATGTACAAATGTATCCCCAATTCACAAAGGGGGGGGGGAGTTCTAAGGGTTACACAAGTAATACAGACCAGTTAGTTAACTTGTGTTCCAGGGAAAATAATGGAGTCATTGGTTAAAGAAGCATTGCAGGATAATTTAGACAAGACTGCAGTAATAATTCAAACAGCATGGTTTGTTAAGGGAAAGTCTTCTCTGACAAATTTGATTGGTTAATATGATGTTGTTACAAAGGAACTGGATGCGAAAAATAATTTTGATATCGCATACTTGGATTTGAGGAAAGCTTTTGACACTGTTGTGCATGGAAGAATACTGTACAAATTAAAGCAGTAGGGTATTAAGGGTAAGTTGCTATAATGGATAAAAGGGTGGTTGAGTGGGAGAAGACAGAGTGGTTATCAATGGACGCTTCTTGGATTAATGTTATTTGGGCAGTCCACTAGGGTTAGGTGTTGGGCCAACTGTTGTTTAGTATATTTATCAAAGATATTGATAAAGGTACATCAGGCCTAATGTCGAGCCTATTAAGTTTGCAGATGATACAAAGGTTGGTAGTGTTGTTAATGAGCCTAATGGCAGTGTGCTACTGCAACGGATCTAGAAAATTTGGGCAGATGGGCTCAGAAATGGCAACTGTTGTTGTTATTATTTAAAAGCTATTGGCACAAGAGCAGGTTAGGCTATAATGCACCTAGCCAAGGTAGGAGAGTCTCGTATATCAGCATTTTTTCACTTTCCTTCTTGTCATTTAGGACAGAACCAAGATTTTGTTTTATATTCATGTAGCTTCTCTCTAAATGGTACACTATTAATTTTATATGTTTTGAAAGTATCCAGTTAACTTAAGGAAGAAAACTTTGGTAATATTTGGCTGGTCATCTAAAATTGTTTTAAGCATTAAATTGTTTTGTGCATTCATTATTGTTTGAAAGGCTCTTTGACGTTCTCTATGAAATTTTGGACAGTTCACCAAGAAGTGATGTATAGTCAAAGGAACTTGACAGTTTTGGCATTGAGGGGGGGGGGGTCTTCACCTCTGAATAGGTTAGAGAGTCATGTGTGTATGCCCGATTCGATCAAGCGAGGGTCACTTCTTCCTGTCTATTCGATCGGAAGCTAGTAGTCCACAGTCGAAGTGTATCTTTAATTAGACGAAGTTTGTTGTTAGTCTGATCTAGCCAGTGTTGTTGCCATTGTTTTATACTGTTTTGGTGGATTAAGGACTCGTAATCTGTATACAGTATTGTGTGAAAGGCATAATCAGAAATGGAAGCTTTTTTTGCTGCTTTGTCCGCTCTTTCGTTTACAGTTATTCCTGTGTGGCCTGGGATCCAGTAGAATCTGATATTGCGATTTATTTGTGATAGCTTTGATACTGAACATTGGATATGTTGTAGGATTGCGTGTCTTGTGGTATTTGCATTCTGCAAAGCAATAACAGAGCTAAGCGAGTCCGTGAAAATTATGCTGTTTGCTATCTGTTTATGTTTGATTTGGTTTACGGCATGTAATGGCTTGTAATTCGACAGTAAAAATTCTGCATTCTTTTGGGAGTTGTTGGATCAGGGTACTGTCCTCAAAATGAATCACAGCTACTATACAAGTCTCTGTTTTAGACCCATCTGTATATATGAAAGTATGATGTGGATACTGTTCTTTGTATGCCACATGTAACTGTTGGTAGTTTATTTTTGATAGAGTGGTTTTCCCCCAGATTTGAAAATATATATCATATATGGGTTGAACTATGCACATATTTTACAGGCACTGTGGAATGGTCTGTGCAATCATAGTAGCTATGGTGTCATTAATTAATTCTCGGTTTAGTAGTAAATCTTTCAGACGGATGTTAGATTCATCCGTGGATGGGCTTGGTATATGTTTTTCCAATTATATGAAAACAGAAAGTCTATTTGGATGATCACTGATAGATTTTATTTTGACGGCATAGTGTAATAACAAGTTCTGTCATCTAAGCTGTAATGAAGATTCATGGGCTTCTGCATAAAGGCTTTGTATGGGTGAAGTTTGGAAAGCTCCGAGTTGTTGTTGTTGTTTGTTAGTTGTTGGCACATCAACTTCTGTGGCCATAATGCACCTCTCATGGTTTTGTAATTTTTAAGTGTGGTCTCTTGAAATAGTAGTTCACATTAATGCCCCACTTTATTTGGAGATGAAGTTCAGTTGTGTTTATTTTTTTTTTTATATCTGATTATATAAGCCTATTAATCTTAGGTAATGAAAGATTTCTTGTATATTACTTTCTTCACTTAAAATGATTTCCAAAACAAAAGCATCTTGAATATTAGTTTTGGACTTTTTCTTTTATAAACCAAAGAAAAGGCTATTTTTCTTTGGTTTATAAAAGCTGGACAATCTACTATTATATGCTTAACTATTTGTTGTACATGGCATTGATTACACTGAGGCCGTTCTTCGGCTCTAAGTAGATAGGAATGAGTAAGATGTGAGTGTCCTCTCCTTAACCTGGCAAGGGTTACTTCTTCTTTTCAGACCTGTCTTTCACTGGTTTTCCACTGTTTTAAAACTGGTTTAATTTGAAAAAGTTTATTACTGGTTTGTTCATTCCATATTTTTTGCCATTGTTCCTTGCTATTCACTCTTATGCGACATCTGTAGTCTGTAAATGGTACTTTGGTGGTTGATGGCATGATGCCTGTTGCCGATTTTGCTGCATGGTCAGCTTGTTCATTTCCTTTAATTCCTGTATGTCCAGGAATCCAACAAAAGGTAACATTTTGTTTTCTTTTAATCAGTTTGTTAAAGGTGACTTGAATTTGTCTCAAAGTCGGATGGAAATTCTTTGAGTCACACTGTATTGCTTGTATTACACTGAGGGAGTCCATGAAGATTAGACTATGGGTTAATCTTTTGTGCCATGTTCGGTCCACTGCTAACTTCCCTGCCTGTAGTTCAGCTGTAAAGATGCTACATTCTGTTGGGAGAACTTGGGTTATTGTAGTATCAGAGAAAACTGCTGCCGCGCCTACTTTTGTATCAGTTTTCGATCCATCCGTATATATATTTGTGTATAGTGTGGATATTTCTTTAGATAGGCATCATGTAGTTGTTGAAAGCTGTTTCCTGGTAGGGAATATCTTCCCCAGTTATGGAAGTAGGTATCACAGACTGGTGATATTGAATCCCAAGGATGTCTTGGTGCATTTTGTACGACAGCTATTTTTTTTAAATCAAGAGACGAAATTGGAAGTTGGTCCTTGATGCGGATATTTGCTGGTTTGTTTGCTGTTGGATGATTTCTGTACATATTTTCCCATATTGTCGTATATAATGTTTTGTATACAGGATGATTTAGGATAAACTTTATTTTAGCAGCATAAGATAAAAGTAGTACCTGTCTTTTGAGGTGGAGTGGTGGATCATAGGCTTCAGCATAGAGACTTTGGACCGGAGAAGTACGATACGCTCCTAGGGATGTACGTAGCGCATTATGGTGTATAGGATCTAACCGTCTTAAGGCCTTCAGAGCTGTAAACTGGTGCTCCGTAATCCAGTCTGGATCTTATCAAGGTTCTATACAGATGTAACAATGTGTACCTGTCTGCTCCCCCACGTCTTTGCAGATATGACTCTCAGGATATTCAATTTCTTTAGAGAGTTTGTTCTAAGGCATTTGATATTATCTAAAAAGGTCAGTTTCTTATCAAGGGTTAGTCCAAGAAAAGTTGTGCTGGATGTTATTGGGATTAGTCGTTCTCCTAGCTTTAGTTCTGGGTCTGGGTGTAAGTTTCTTTTCTGACAGAAGTGTATTCCAACTGTCTTTTGTTTAGAGAGTCGGAAGCCATTGTTTTGGGTCCATGCTATTACTTTATTGATCGTTGATTACAGTTGGCGTTCTATTGTTCGCATATTTTGCGAGTGACAAGAAATGCTGAAATTATCAACATAAAGTGCTGCATCTATGGTACTCGGTATTTGTTTAGCTATTGAGTTGATTTTTATGGCAAACAGAGTAACACTGAGTACTGATCCCTGTGGCACTCCTTCTCCTTGTATAAAGACCTGCGAAAGTGTGGTTAATATCTTGACTTGGAAGGTTCGTTGTTGCAAAAAATTTTGGATTTATATTGGAAGTGTCCTCTCATTCCAAAATCATAAATGTCTTTGAGTATTCCATATCTCCATGCAGTGTCATAAGCCTTTTCTAGATCAAACATATCATTACTAGATGTTATTTTCTTATGAAAGCATTTCTTATGTTGTTTTCTGCTTTAATCATTAAGTCTAAAGTGGACCTGTTCTTTCTGAAACCACATTGATCTGTATTTAATAAGCTATGGGTTTCTAAAAACCACATTAGTCGGGCATTTACCATTTTTTCCAGTATTTTTCCAAGGCAGCTAGTTAAGGCTATTGGGTGATAGTGGTTTGGATTTGTGGGATCTTTATTTAGTTTTGGAAAGGCTAAGACTATTGCATGATGCCACTGCTTCGGAAATGAATTTTCTAGGTATATCCTGTTATACAACATCATCTGGACCTGCTGCACTTTGCCTCGTCTCTGAAATGGCTTTATTAAGTTCTCTGAGACTGAAAGGTTTGTTATAGGATTCTTTACTTTTACTGGAGAAATTTAATTTATATGTTTCTGTATTTGCCTTATGTTTCTGGAAAGCTGGTTCATAGGAGCTGCTGCTTGATATTTTTTCAAATTTCCTACCAAGAGCACTGGCTGTCTTCGGGTTTTGATATATCTTTTCCATTCCATTTTATAAAAGGAGGAGAAATGCTTTGATATTTGTTGTTTATTTTATTTATTTTATCCCAAACCTTCCTGCTGTCTGTTTTTCTAGTAATTGTAGATGCAAAACGAATCCAAGATTCTTTTTTACTGATCTTAGTGATGCATTTGAAATTTGCCCTTGCTTTTTTGAATTGAATCAGGTTAGTTGTGGTAGGGTATCTTTGGAAATTATTCCATGCTTTGATTTTTATCTCGTTTCGCTAGAGCACATTCATCGTTCCACCAGGGCTTTGGATGTATGGGAAACTTTGAAAAGGTTTTTGGTATTGTTAGTTTTGCAACCTGGAGGAGTTTATCAGTCACAATGTCAATTGACACCTAATGGATTTGCTGTTCTAATATGGCCAGCTGCTTATATCTTGCCCAGTTTGCCTTATCTAATCTCCACTTTGGAGTTCTTTCCGGTTGACAAGGAGTCGGTTCGTTTAAAGCAGGGGTCGCCAAACTTCTTTGACCGTCGACCCCTTCAAGAGTTTCTTGACTTTTTATCGACCCCCTCTATTTTACTATTACGTGATTATAATAGGACAAGCAAAAAAGACACTTATGTGAGTTTTTAGATTGTTTATTTTATAGTTAGTGTTTATTGTATGTATAATATAGTATATATTATTATATTAGCTTAACATCAAAGGGATACGTTTTTGTTTTTGACGTCCTTCTTAAAATCACATATTTGATAGGAGGGATAAATAATATATAAAATATAAAATTTAATTTAGATAACAAAATAACAATAATACAATCTTCCTTATATACATGAAAATAAGACTTTTATTAACTTAGTATACAATTTACTAACGTTCTCAATGTGTGCTTCGTGACTCTTGACAAGATTAGCAATGTTGGGTTCAAAATTAGTTATGCTTCAACCTTAAATCGCCACAGAATTCTATATTTAGCTTATTTCTTTGTTTTGTTAAAATGAAATTAACATGTCTGAAACCAGCTTCAACCATGTACGAGCTTGGAAATGCAAGCAAAAAGGGGAGTACCACTTCAGTGGTACTCCCCTGAGTAACCCCAGTACTCTGGAGTACTCCCCAGAGTAACCACTTCACCATATCACTACAACATTTATATTCATCCAAAAGTAACTTAAAAGTCCTATTTTTAAAAAGCGTCTTAGCTTCAAGATCAACTGACAATTCAATAAGTTCATGTTGTAAGTTACATTCAATATTTTCAATATCTGCAGAAAATGGCGTGATAATCCAATCTGGAATTTGCATGTTTTCAAAATCATCGCTCAAATTTTGAAGACGTTTTGTGTATATTTCTAAGTCTTCATCTTTTACTTCCAATTGCCATAGATTTGAAAAGTACTTAAAATCTTTTAGTAGCAATGATGATTTAAATAAGGCTAATTTAGCTTGGAAGCCTAAAAGAATCGTCCGAGATTGAATAATCGTGACCTCTACGTTACTAAATAAGTCTGCCAAGTAGAAAATAGGATTCTTATTTCTCTTCAGTTCATCACTCAAAAACAAATTAACATCTGTAAGAAACTCTAGGGTTGAGTCGAACAACTCAACAAATCTTTGTAGACTTGCACCTCTAGACAACCATCTTACTTCAGCATGCAAGAGTAATTGGTTTGATATTTCATCATTTTTTTTCACAAAGTTCGGCAAAAAATCGCGATTTAAGAGGATGAGCTCTAATTTGATTAATAGATTTAATACACACTTATGGAAAAACATTTTCATTGTTAGTTTTTTTTTGCCCTTAAGAGGTATTCAGTACCTCAAGATGCCCTTTACTTTTGCCACAGCCCTATATACTTAAGCGTCATTTCAACGGAGCTTAAACTTTTACTTTCATTTTCAATCACCCCAGGGGTGCGGTCGCTGTAATCTTACACTAAAGTGACGTCACCTGTTCTCCTGTGAGCGGACAAGAGCGTCAATCATGCAAGGTCCCAAGAACGGAGTAGATTGTTATAGGAGTAGAAATTAGAGAACAAGACACAGCACGTCTTGAGTAATCAGAACTCTATAAACACATTAATATAACATATCATTTTTAGGTGTTAAATCCCACGAGTTGGCAGTCACAAGTGTAGTGCTTTCCCCCACATTGTTGACGCGTGAGATTAGTAAAAGGTTATGAGAAATTTCAGTTCAGGGGAAGCAGAGATATATATATATTTTGGGAAAGGGTAAGAAGACACACACATTAACTTTGGGTGAGACATGACAGGAAGATGAGAGCAGTGAGAGTCTTGGCCGATTTTTGTCATTGTGTGAAGAAGAAGTAAAATAATAATTACTAGGAAAAGATGAGAAAAGAACCATATTGACGTCTGATACAGATTCCCCCGCCCCACCGAGGCGGTGCAGAATATTTTCGGGTAAGTCAACACTTATTGTTTAATAACAAACTATTAAATTGCCCAAAAGC
Source organism: Mastigoproctus giganteus (assembly GCF_048544385.1). NCBI lineage: Eukaryota > Metazoa > Arthropoda > Arachnida > Uropygi > Thelyphonidae > Mastigoproctus > Mastigoproctus giganteus. The sequence continues at coordinate 175,731,742 of NC_143585.1, forward strand.
CGAACCTACCATCTGCATACGTTTTAATGCATTTATAAGACATCTTTCCTCACATGTATATATATATTTATATATATACATCCAGATAATTGTTGTATCATTTTCTTAGTACTTCGTTTTAATAGATAATGCGACTTATTAATTTAGTTGTAAAAATACTACTAATTACACTATCAAGTTAATATAATTCCCTGTTCTTGTTTTGAACAGTTATGTGTGTTGACAAACACCAATCATTTTGTACTTGCTAGAGAATTAGTGGAAAAGCCACATGAAGAACATTACAGAACTATAATATTGCTAACAGCAAGATAATGCTTGTATTCAGTTAATTTACCTAAAAATCACATACCATTTAATTCAAACTGTGTACCAGTTCTATTGTGCTCATTTGTATACTTATATGTTTAATAAACCTTGTTTTGTTTGTTCTTTTTGCATCCTGACCATTCCTTCTAGTTACATGCAATTCACTGAACAAACTTGTAGAAGAACCATTAATTACGGTCACTCCGGGGCCCGCTTATCTAAGAGGTTCTCTGGGTGAAAATCACAGTGCGTCTAGATGTTGCAATTTGCTCTTTACTTCTCAGAGTAGATTTAGAACATTAGATTTTTGTCCTAATTTAACTGCTAGAAGATCATTCGAAACCCAGGGTTTTCTGGATTCACATGGTATTGTGCGGTCTTGCTGGAAGCCGAGTGATTCACGAATACATTGATAGGCAAGCATAATATGATGGAAAACGCTGTGGAACACTGTTGCTAATCGTGACCAGGATGAAATGTGCTTTTGGGGGATGAAAAGCCTCTTTTTTATATGAAAGCTTGTGAGTTATGAGGATTACTGTAAACTGAAGAGCAGAGTCACACCAGGAGAAACTAGTGAACAGAAGACAACATAAAAGGGATTACTGTTGTAATAGAAAGAAAGGGAAAATGTCCCACTAGTGATTTTGTGTGTATACAGAGAAAGGTTAGAGGCATTTTAATTAATTTTCGTTTTCTTTTTCAGCAATACAAATTACACAGTCCTCAAGTACATACATAGTAGCAACACTTAGCAACCAGAAGCATTTAGAAGTACTTAATTGATGTGTCAAAACAAATAGTAATAATAAATTAAAAAAAACCAAAACACTCTAGTTGCTATATGTTAGAAACTCATTTTGTTTTTAGCATTGCTCAGTACTAACAGTTTAGTTCTATTTCAGCTACGTAAAGGTAAGTACACCATTTTGGAGGGACCCTTCCCACCCCAAAATTTTACTCAAATATTAGTAGTCACTTAATTTAACATAGACACTTATAAATCCAACATGGAAAAACAAATCCCAGAAACTTCAACCGACCTTTCGGCCGCATTGTTTGATACGCAACAAACACAATCCCCTCCAAGATCTGACAGGCCACATGTGGCTAATATCGCAGGTTACCTGGGTCTTGTGCCTACATTTTTTGGTACAGATGAAGGCCCATCTGTCCAATATTTTTTTGAAACTTTAGAAAGTGTAGGGGAATTAGCGGCTTGGCGAAATTCCGAAATGATCGCCATTTCAAAATCAAAATTTCGTTCATTGGCAGCAGAATTTCTAGCACAATCCACGGAATTACATAAGGAAAAAAATTATAACGTGTTCAAAAATGCTTTCTTAGCTCAGTTTGAAAAAACAGAACCTATAGTCACATGCTTAAGCGAATTCGCTAATACTGTGCAAAAACCTATGGAAAATGTGGCTAGTTTTGGCGCCAGAATTACGAATTTGGCAAGAAAGGCGTTCAACATACAGAATGAAATTCACGAGGCAAAAATTATTTTGGATCAGGCAATGTTGGCCCAATTTCTTAGAGGTGTTTCAAATAAAATTAAAAGAATGGTGCTTTCACAAAATCCATTAACTTTCCAGCAGGCAATTGTGATCTCGAAACGCGAGGAGATAAATGAACTTCTTACAGAAACAAAACATAGACCAGTCAATGCCATGTATTGTCAATCTAACAGTGAAGTCAGTAGCCAGCAGGAAAATTATTTCGAAAAATTTATTAAACCTTTGCAAGATCAAATACTAGACTTACAACAGTCATTTAGAGCATTAACTGTAAATAACGCTACCTGTAATAATTTACAAACGCCAGTCAACAAAACGGAACCATATCAAAATCATGATGCGGCAGCTTTCCCCTCTTTTTCCCCACACAGTTACAGAGCGCCCCATAATTGGAATTCGCTGTCTGATGAACGAAGAGACGATATGCCTTCAGGCGTCAAGCACAAGCAAATCGATTGGTCAGAGGGATGCGATTTTGCTCCGTGCTATGCTGGGAATCATGTATACTGTAACCCTAGGTACGAAGCAAGACAGTGGGAAAAACGCTATGCGACTTGCCGTCGTCTGAGCAGCTCCCGACCGACGACAATTTATCCTAACCGTCCGTGCAGAGTCACGGAGCGCGCGAATACATTGTGTTACCAAAATATCGGTCGCCCTATGGTAACAGACAAAGTTGTAATTTTGATGGAATTGGGTTTAGAAATGCAAATAAAATGTATTATAATAATCGAAATAGGACTAATATGAACTCTTACACAGGAGTAAGAAAAGAAATACCTAGAAATGAGTTTAATCAGGTACAAACTCACCCTAAAGCGATTTTTGCTACTACTACTACTACTACATTGCCTACCTGGTTCAATGAACCAGGTAGGCAATGTAGTAGTAGTAGTAGCAGTGGCATTTGATGCAAGAAAGCAAGTGTATGAGCTTATGCAGCATCAGCCAAAAAAAAAAAAAAAAAAAAAATCACACCATTCCTTCCTAATGCCTGTCCAGTTCCTCCTTAAATTTATTCAACCTATCAACTTCCACAATGACAGATGGAAGTTTGTTCCAGCAATTAACCACCCGCTGGCTAAAGACAAATTTCCGCACATCTAATCTACATCTGTCTTTTCTTAATTTGAATTTATGCCCCCTTAGGTTTGTAATCTGAACAAGTGGAAGGATCCCATCAGAATTCAGCGTGCTCAACCCAAGTTACAGACAAGATAAAAAGATAGATATTTCTGACATAAACGGGGTCTGAAGGAAATAGAAGGGACTATCAGTGTCACAGAACTGTTTTACCAGGTCAAAATTATTATAGAGGAGATAAACCTTATGCCAACCACAAAAATATACAACATGGAGTTTTTATTTTAGATAACGATTCTCAATTACCGTTGATCATGGGATCAGTTCAAAATGTTGAGGCTAAGTTTTTGGTAGATACAGGCGTGAGCTTAACATTAATAAGCACAGACTTATTTAATAAAATTAAGCATGATAAATCTCTAAATCCAAGGGCTCCCAATTTGACTGTAACCGGTGTTTTGGGGTATGTGGTGCCTATACATACGGAAGTTACAGCAAACATTAAGCTGGACAGTGCAAGTTTTCAAGATAATGTTTTGGTGGCTAATGGGAATTTCAAAAACCAATATGATATAATTTTGGGATTAAATGTTTTAAGACATTTTTCTTTTATAATAGACCTAGGTAAAAGAATCATATGGTCGCTCCCATTGAAAATTTGTTTAAGAGAAGTAGGTGTCAGGGAACGAATTATGAGTTCTAAACCTGCGGTAGCTAAGCTCACATGTAAACATGTGCTACCAGCATATTCAGAGAGGGTGGTGACAGCATATTATAACCAGCTTGCTGTTTCCACAGAACAACTTGTTTTAACCAAGCCTAATTATAACCTTGGTCGTGAGGACTTAGCTGTCCGTTGTTCAGTGGACAAAGTACAGTCCGGTGGATTGGTATCTGTCCTGGTGGCAAATTTGACGAAGGAGCCTTTACATCTTCCAAAGGGGATGGGAATTGCTAGGTTTGGAAAGGGTTGAAAATAATCCAGTTACTTTTGCAGGTAAGGAAGTAGAGGAAAATAAGACATCTCCTGTGACTTTAAAAGATTTTGATCTTGATCATTTGACTGGTGATCAGACTATCAGACTTGTTGTATGAATATAGAGATGTTTTTGCCAAGTGTCCATCTCAGCTAGGAAATTCAAAGGTATTTAAACATAGAGTTAAACTGATGGACAATATACAAGTTAAGCAATCAGCTTATAGAGTTCCTTTCTTGTTGAAAGATGAAGTTCGAAGGCAGGTGAATGAACTTTTGGAGGCAAATATCATTCAACCCAGCAACTCCCCATATTCAGCACCAATTGTTTTGGTTCGCAAAAAAGACAAATCATATAGGCTTTGTGTGGATTTTCGGAGATTGAATTCGAAAACGGTCTCAGATGCATATCCTGTTCTGGATTTGAATGAAATTCTTCAACTTCTAGGAAAAGCACGCTTTTTTACTTCGCTCGATTTACAAAGTGGTTTCCACCAAATTGAAGTGCACCCCGCCAATCGTCACAAAACCGCTTTCACCACTGGTGAATCCTTATATGAATTTTCCCTAATGCCTTTTGGCCTTCGAAATGGAGTGGAATCGTTCGTGAGAACTATGTCATTGGTGCTTTCTGGCCTGGAAAATCAATCGATATTCGATGATCGATTATCAAGGTAATCGATCGATAATCGATTACCTCGATGACGTAATCATAGCTTCAGAAAATTGGGATTCACAGCTTGCCAAGCTGCAGACGGTCTTCCAGCGTCTGAGAGACTATGAGCTAAAATTAAAGCCTAAAAAGTGTGAATTTGGTAAACAACAAATTTGTTATCTTGGCCACCTGGTGAGCAGCGACGGCATTCATCCAAATCCCAAAAAGGTCGTGGCAGTTCAAGACTCGTTCTGGGCGCTTGTAAAGCGCCCAGAACGAGTAAACAAGTCCGATCATTTCTCGGAATGGTGGGATTCTACAGGAAATTCATTCCCAATTATGCAGAGATAGCGAGACCTCTCACTTCACTAACAAAAAAGAAACACCTTTTGTTTGGGACTGTTTCACGCAGCAGGCCTTCGACCACTTAAAAACTGCTCTTACCACACCCCCTTTACTCGCCTACCCTGATTTTTCGAAAAAATTTTTTGTCTCGTCGGATGCATCATCATATTGTGTTGCAGCATGCTTGGAGGTCCAGGTAGATGAAGATTCAAGACAGCCAGTTGCCTATGCTTCTAGACTGTTGAAGAAATCCGAATTGAACTATAGTACGACGGAGAAAGAAACTTTGGTTATTGTTTTCGCAGTAACAAAGTTCAGACCTTTTTTGGTGTCAAATCATTTCACCCTAATAACAGATCATCAACCCTTGAGTCATTTGCTCAATCTAAAGAATCCAACACCCCGCTTAGCTAGATGGAGCATGCTTTTACAAGAGTACGATTTTCAGAAAATCACGTATCGTCCTGGTAAGGTGCATTCAAATGCAGATTTTCTTTCGAGACCGGTGCTAGAAGAGGATGAAAAGAAGAAAAGGCCAAGGAAGGCTAAAACAACTGAGTTAGTCGCTCCCATATCAGCTGATTTAACCATGGAGTCATTGGTGATGCCCCAGCAACAAACCAGAAATTTAATTAAAACCCTGCAAAGAGAAGATCCAGTTTTACAAAAGTTAATTGAACAGTTGGAAGGAATACCCCAGGCATCAGCAAAAATCCCATATTCCTTCTTTTTATCTAAAGAGGGAATACTGTATCACTACACTTTATCTGACCCTGGTGCGACAAGAGAAGAGCCAACAGAACAATTAGTAGTTCCCGTTGGCTTGAAGACAGAGGTATTGAAAGCATGCCACGACAACGCTCTTAGTGGTGGTCACTTTGCACTACAGAAGACGGAGAAACTCAGGAAGAATTTTTTTTGGATTGGGATGTTTTCAGATGTAAGGTACTATATTGAGTCATGTCCATCGTGTATGGAATGTAAAGGTTACAATCCTAAAGCCAAAGCAGCTCTGATGAGAGTTCCCAGTGAAAATTCACCTTGGGTGCGAGTGTCATTAGATATCCTAGGACCACTTCCTATGTCCTTGAGAGGACAAATATCTATTGTTAGCAGTGGATAATTTCACTCGTTATGTTGAAGCCATTCCACTCCAAACTCAGAAGGCAGATGAAGTAGCCACAGCATTTATAAACAATGTGATTGCAAGACATGGAATACCTAAATACATTCCCACTGATCAAGGTACAAACTTCATGTCCTCATTGTTGCGACAAGTGTGTGAGAAGTTGAACATTCACCAACTCCATACATCTTCGTTCCACCCCCAAACTAATGCGAAAGTTGAACGTTTGAATCGTACCTTAGCGAACATATTGTCACATGTGGTGAATCAGGCTCAAACAGATTGGGACCAGATGGTACCATTGGCTGTGGCTGTATATCATGCTGCAACTCATAGTGCTACTCAAGAATCCCCCAATTTTTTAATCTATGGCGGAGAGTCAGTGTTACCTTCAGATTTATGGCATGCAAAATTAAGGCAAAGTTATGCGTCATTGGAGGACTATTCAGAACAAATGTGTGCGCAACTTAAGAGAGCTTATGAAATTGTTTCTGAACATTTGGAGGAAGCAGTGCAGAAGCAAGAACAATGCAGAGCAGCAGTAGCTGTGGATAAGAATATTCGAGTAGGAAGTCTTGTTTACCTTTTCACTCCTAAGGTGAAAGTCGGTACCACGAAGAAACTGGCTCGCTTGAGTACAGGTCCTTATAGAGTAATCAGTCAACTTTCATTGGTCAACTATGAAATACAGAATATGAATAACCAGAAAGACAAGCAGATTGTGCATGTTGACAGATTGACAAAGGTAGTAAATAGAAAAGTTTTTCCTGAACTTAAGAGTAGAAGAGTCAGAAGAATCAGAAGATGGTGAACTACAAGATCAATCTGGTACAGAGACAGTGCCAAAAGAAACATGGATCTTTGATGAACCCATTGTTGAAGAAGGTGCTTTAATCCCACCCATAGACCCCCAACCTGTGTATTTTCAGCAAACTAGAACTGCACCTATTCCAGAACCACTGACGACGTCTCCAAATGAGAGCCAAAATAGGCCGTCCATGATAAAACAGTCTGAGGAGACAGTTGAATCCACCGGTAGGCCAGCACAGACACATGACTACAATTTGCGCAGTCGTAGTCGTGTAACTCACACACCATATGTGGTAACCCATAATCCAGCATCACAAAATGAAGCAAGAATTCCCGAATCAGCTTCTAACAGTAGAGTGGAAACGGAACAGGGAAGCTCTTCTCACAAAATGGAGATGCAGAGAGACGAACCTCCAGAGCATATTATTGAAGAACATGGAAGTGCAGATCAAGTGGATCAACCTAGTGGATTAGATAGGACTATTCAGTGGATGTTGGGAGGTCCACTTACCGCGAGGTTACATGCACCAAGTAATGGAAAAGGATTGGATTTGGCAGGTCTTATCAGAGATGCCTGGAAAGATTAAAAAAAAAAATAGTAAAATTAAAATTTTTGAGAAAGAGAAAACAGTATGAAGAAAAGTTTTGTTATTATGTTTCATCCGTTTTTAAAGTAAAGGAGTGAGTTCTTAGAAAGGGAAAGTTACACAAGAATGATGATTCCAATATCATGATAAATTGATTCATAGTGTCATGAGATGAATATTGCATTCGACTGAAGATGATTTGATTATAAAGTTAAGAGATGCATTAAATGAAGCTTCCGATTAATTCAAGTATCAGACCCATGAAATTTATACTTTCTAGGGAAAAAGAAAGGATAGTTTTCATCAGACTCTATCAGTGTGTTTATCAGCAGTTTTTTTATGGATGATACAGTGAGCAAATAGGATTAAAAGATGAAGGTGAAAGCACGGAAAAAGAATCTGGATTTCAAATAAAAGCAAGAATTATTACCAGGAGTTTAAAAAAAAAAAGGGGTAAAAAGAAGATAAGTATCAGAACTCCTATTCAAATTTGATCACTGAGACAATATTTTCTTATGGAACCTAAATTATCACCCTCTTCCCACAAAACATGTTGCAATTATAGACCAATGTAGAGAGGAAGGTTGCAGTTGGGACTAGGGCCTTATGGGTGCACCCCCTAGTTTCTTTTTGTTTTCTCTCTCTCATTGCATGACAAAAATTACAGTCCAAGAGATATGATCCAGAGAAAAAAATATATATCTATATATATTTCGGTGTTTTCTTTTGAAGATCGGACGAAATAAGTGGCCTGAGGACGGCTGGTTCCGCCCAGTCACTGCTTGTTTTGTTGTTCCTCCGAAGAGGAGAGTAGAGTTTAAGAAATAGTAACACCTGTATTTCAAGATGAAGATAAGAGGATCTTTCCTTGTACCATTCTTAAAAGAATACTCAGCCTCATCCTGAGTTAAAGTTTTGAAACAATATAAATCAGAGTTGTAGTTCCATAGATAAATTATTTTTTTTTTTTGAAAAGAAGTATATCCACTAATTGCAGTTTTATCACATATGACGTTAGAAGGGTAAGTGATATTATATTAAAGTAAAAAGGGTTTAGACAGTACGCATATTGAGTCTATATCAACAATAATAAAAAGAAAACAGAAATCAAACTGTTGAAGTATCGCTCTTGTGCTCTTGCCTTTGATAATCCAAACAGAGGATAATTAAAACAGTGTGCTGATTGAGCAGATCAGAGCTCATTTTTCAAGTTTAGAGGAAGGTTTCCAATTCCTTTTTATGGGAATCTTGTTAATCTGTCATGAGTGACATGTGGTTTCTGTTTCGCAAATAAAAAAGAGAGATCCAAATTTTGAAAAGAAATGAAAGGAAATAAGAAAGTGACAGTTTTGGAATTTGAACAAGTACAGGAAGAGTGAGTGGAAAGTATGTAGGTGAAATGTAAATGACATGAGACCTCACCCCCTCTCCTTCAAGTCGAAACAAAAGCAAAAAGATGAATAAAGGTTGTGAACCTGTCATTTGAACGTATTGAACAGAAAAAAGAAAGACAGAAAGAGTAAACGAGATCCACTTAACATTTTACCATCTTCTTGCTCAGTTGCTTCGATGAGATTTTTCAGGATGTCTTAGTTTTTTTTTTGTGCACGACGGTTGATTTTCTTCATAACGCAAGAAGTTCACCCATTCAGAAAGGTAGTGAACATTTAATCTTTCTCCTGCCCCGACATGACGTTCATGCCAGCTGTGAAGGACTTATCCCCATGGATGTCCATGAAATCACTCAAGGAACATTATGCTGCTTCACAGCCGACAAGTGCACTCAGGCTTGAACTTGAAGGATTTGTGAAGCCAAGAACTCTCTCGATCCCAAGAGGTAGTGAGATACCTCCAGAAGGTGCTGAACAGTTAAACTATGCAATTGGTCAGTTGATATAACTGTCTAAATTTTTACAGTTCAATTTGTAGTCTTATAACATTGCAAGTTATAAGTTGGAACTTGCAGCCATATTTATTCAATGTATTCTTTGATTTTTTGTTCTTCTTGCAAATAATATATAGAATTTGCAATTATATTTGAGGATTTATATTATATAATCACTTAGTGTTTGATGTTTGCTATGTTTTCCTTTAAAAAAAAAAAATAATAAGAATAAGTGAGAACTGTTCACGTGTTAGAAGAATATATTTTTTTGCTGTTTGCTTGATATATTTACAAATACATTCATTATAAAAGAATGTCTAGTGTATTGTATACTTGTATTGTCTCAGTTATTAAATGTCACAATGAATAGTATGTCTAGTTTTATATTATACTAATTATGATAAAACAAGAATAGATATTGATTCTTTGATTTTTCTGTTGTATGTAATGCTATTGTGTTGAGTCAATAATACGATTAAGGAATTGTGTCCAGAGAATTCTTTGAGAAGAAGTTGCAGTATTTTCCCCGACCAACAATGAACAATCTTATCAGTATTCCAGTGCTTCAAATTTCCAATCCCGACATTTCCAGTGAAGAGAACATTCAGTGCAACGATATCGAAACAATATGTTAAAAAAACAAAAAAAAAAACGGAAATAAATGAATAAAATAAACATTGTTACAATATAGACATTGCATATATGACAAACACCTCTTAACTCTTGCGAAAATACACTTTCTAGTATGTGATGTTTGTTTAAGGTCTGTGGAGACCAAGTTGTCGGTTCAACCAAGGTAGGATTGCTGGATGTTAAAATTTACATAAAATCGTTGTTGGTTACTAGATGACTCAGTAGATTTTGGAAAGTATTGTAAAAAAAAAACATTATTTTCTTTTTAGTACCATTTATTATAGTTAAGAGCAAATCGATTTGGTAAGAGGAGAGATGTCTGTGACTACATTTTTCACATCGGATGATTTCGTGTTCCGCTATTGCTTCATAGAAACTCATAAATTTTGAGCATGTGAAATTACTTTTTCTTTATGCACAAAATTTATAGTCGTGGGAGGGAAGTGTATGAAAAAACATTTTCATTGTTAGTTTTTTTTTGCCCTTAAGAGGTATTCAGTACCTCAAGATGCCCTTTACTTTTGCCACAGCCCTATATACTTAAGCGTCATTTCGACGGAGCTTAAACTTTTACTTTCGTTTTCAATCACCCCAGGGGTGGGTGCGGTCGCTGTAATACTACACTAAAGTGACGTCACCTGTTCTCCTGTGAGCGGACAAGAGCGTCGATCACGCAAGGTCCCAAGAACGGAGTAGATTGTTATAGGAGTAGAAATTAGAGAACAAGACACAGCACGTCTTGAGTAATCAGAACTCTATAAACACATTAATATAACATATCATTTTTAGGTGTTAAATCCTACGAGTTGTCAGTCACAAGTGTAGGGCTTTCCCCCACATTGTAGATGCATTAGATCAGTAAAAGGTCATGAGAAATTTAAGTTCAGGGGAAGCAGAGATATATATATTTTGGGAAGGGGTAAGAAGACACACACATTAACTTTGGGTGAGACATGACAGGAAGATGAGATCAGTGAGAGTCTTGGCCGATTTTTGTCATTGTGTGAAGAAGAAGTAAAATAATAATTACTAGGAAAAGATGAGAAAAGAACGATATTGACGTCTGGTACAGATTCCCCCGCCCCACCGAGGCTGTGCAGAATATTTTCGGGTAAGTCAACCCTTATTGTTTAATAACAAACTGTATTAAATTGCCCAAAAGCCGAACCTACCATCTGCATACGTTTTAATGCATTTATAAGACATCTTTCCTCAAATGTATAGCATTAGCATTAGTAGAGGCATTTAATGCAAGAAAGCAAGCTTATGCAGCATCAGCCAAAAAAAAAATAAATAATAAATAAATAAATAAAAAATAACCACTTCCACTTCACCCCTCTGTTTGTTCGAAATACCTGTCCAGCTGAGCCTTAAACTTATTTAGTCTATCAACTTCCACGACAAGGGATGGAAGTCTATTCCACCAACCAACCACCCGCTGGCTAAAGGCAAATTTCCTCACGTCTATCCTACATCTGTCTTTTCTCAATTTGAATTTATGCCCTCTCAGGTGATTATTCTGAGCAAGAGGAAGAATCCTATCAGCATTGAGCATGCTCAAACCATTCAAAGCTTTATACACCTCTATCAGATCACCTCGCCGGTGCCTAGTCTCCAGACACTGTAATTTGCAAAACTTAAGCCTTTCTTCGTAAGAGCACCACTTTGTTCCATTGACTAATCTTGTTGCCCTTCTCTGTACTCGTTCCAGCATCTCTACATCCTTCTTGAAATGAGGCCTCCAGACCTGTATACAGTACTCTAGGTATGTGGCCTGACCATTGCCTTATACAAGGGAATAATCACCTCCTTATCCCTGCTAGAAAAATTCCTATATATCATCGACAATACACCATGAGCTACCCTTGCAGCCCGTCTGCACTGCTCAGAAAACTTCATATCTGCCTGCACAACCAGCCCCAGGACCCTTTCATTCTCTACCACTGTCAGTGTAGTACCACAGAGTTGATACGTTGCTCTGGGGTTGCTGTTTCCCATATGCAGTACTTTACATTTGTCAATGATAAACTTCATTTGCCACCTTGAAGCCCATCTGCTCAACCTTTCCAGATCCTGTTGCAGTAGCATAGTGTCAGTAGTGTCCTTGACAACCCTGTCAACCTTCGTATCATCTGCAAATTTGGATATTAAGCTTGATATACCATCATCAATATCATTTATAAATACAGAAAACAATAATGGACCCAATACTGAACAATGAGGGACTCCACTAATAACATTAGTCCAAGATGCGCAGTGTCCATTGATTACCACTCTGTCTTCTTCCCCTCAACCACCCCTTTATCCATAGCAGCAATTTGCCTCCAATGCCAAACTGCTCCAATTTGTGCAGCAGTCTTCCATGTGCAACAGTATCAAAAGCCTTTCTAAGATCCAAGTATATAATATCAAAGTTATTCCCTGCATCCAGTTCTTTTGTGACTGCATCATAGTATCCAATCAAATTCGTCAAGCAAGACTTCCCCTTAACAAAACCATGCTGAGTCTGAGCTATGACTGAAGTCTTGTCTAGATGATCCTGCAGTGCTTCTTTAACCATTGCCTCCATTAATTTTCCAGGAACAGAAGTTAACAGGTCTATAATTATTTATAGAAAACTAACAGGTCTATAATTATTTGTGTTCCCCTTTGATCCTCCTTTGTGAATTGGGGTCTCATTTGCACATCTCCAGTCCATGGGTACTTCCCCTGTGTCCAAGGAAGCTCTCATAATTATGGCTAAGGGTTTGCTTACTTCCTTTGCTGCCTCCTTTAATATAACTGGATAGATCCCATCCACCCCAGGTGCCTTTCTTGTATTTACCTTCAACAATTTCTCCTCCACTTTACTCTCAGTTATTACAAGATTCTCTATCTTACTGCCAGAGTTGAATACACCTCTGGCATTCCCCTCACTGAATAACTCCTCATGTGTGAATGTCGATGCAAAATATTCATTCAGTTTGTTAGCTACCTGAGCAGGATCATCAACAGTTGAACCATCGATATCAAGTGGACCAATCTGATTCATCCCCTTCCTTCTAGAGTTTACTTAAATAAAGAACTCTGCTGATTTTCTTTGCATCCATTGCCAAAGATTTCTTGTAATGTTCCTTTGCCTGCCTATCCTCCTTTGTAACTTGGTTACAGATCAACTTGTATCTATCATAGGCTTCTGGGTCACGTGTTAATTTGTATGTATCCCATGCATTTTTCTTCTCTGCCATATGTCTCATTAGTTCATCTGACATCCACTTAGGCCTCAACCTTGAACAATATTTCTTAGTTGGTATGTAAAGCCTAGTAGCTTCCAAGATAAGTTCTTTGAATGCTTCCCATTTTGAATTTGCTGTTGGTAACATCATCAGATGGTCCCACTGTATAGAATTTAAATACTGTCTCAGTCCATCGTAGTTGCCTTTACGAAAGCAATAACCCTTCCCTTTACCCCTAATGGTAGTTAACTCTTTGAGTAAATCCCACTTCAGCACACTGTGATCACTGCCACCTAGTGGTTCATTTACCTAAAGATTCTTAATGCATGAAGAATCACTACTGATAATCAAATCAAGAGTAATACTCCCTCTAGTTGCCTCCCGAATATGCTGATGTAGAAAACAATCATCCAATAAATCCACAAAAGCCTTGCTAGTGTGTGAGTGACCAGACACCAAATTCCAGTCAATATCTGGGAAATTAAAATCCCCCATTATAAGACACTCTGATTTACTGGCCGCCTCTATTTCCCCGTATAGTTTCTTATTATACTCATCAGAGTCATTAGGCCTATAGCACACTCCTACTCTCAATTTTGATCTCCCAATGCTTATGTCACACCAAACTGACTCGACACTTCACTGTCCAGCAATGTCGACTGGCTTCACTTCCATGGATTTTATGTATTTCTTAACTAATAGCTTGTTTGTTTGTTTGTATTGAGGTTTAATGACGCATGGACTATGCGGGTCATAATGCGCCAGTCTTAACTAATAGCATAACCCCTCCTCCCTTCCTATCCTGTCTATCCTTTCTGTAGACATTGTACTCCCCAAATTCCAGTTCTGCATTCCTTATATCTGTGTGACACCACGTCTCTGAAATCCCCACAATATCTGCCTTTGATGTTTTGAGCAATAAATCAAATTCATCAAATTTATTTACTAAACTCCTAGCATTGGTGTACACTCAAGTATACATGCACCTGTTCTTTTTCTTAGCTACCCTAACACAACCTATGCGTTTATTTGTACCCCAATGATTCCCAGCAGTCTCTGAACTATCTTGCATCTTATTTTCCAGGCTGCGGCTCATTCCAATAGAAGCAGTGCAAGAATCACTTTCACCTCTGCCAGTGGCTACTGATAATCTATTAGTCCTTGCATCCCCCCAATCTAGCAGTTTTCCGACCCACCTAACACTGCCTCAATAGCATCAGCAAACATTCTTGCACCCTTTCTATTTAAGTGTATCCCATCCCTGTAGAAGCAGTCTCTCCTGTTAACAAGTACAGACAAGTCTGAAAAAAATTCTACCCCTTGAGCCTTGCACAATCCTTCCAGGGCCGAATTGATCGACAGGGCTCTCATCATATACTTCCTCCTATCGTGTCTGGGCAGAATTGCAGACACTTTCAAATTCAACCCAAATTCACGGCTTTTTTTCAACAGTGACCTGTACTTGTTAAGTAATTCCGCCGGTCTCCTACTCTTAATATCATTAGTGCCAACGTGTACAACTATATCACCTTTTGTGCCCTTCAAAGATGATATCTGCTCTACAACATCATCAACCTTTGCCCCTGGCAGACATACCCTGGTCCTGTTCCACCTCTCCTTTTTACACAGCATGTTTCCTGTTTCCCTGACAATAGAGTCACCAACAACTACTAGTTTCTTTGGGACCAGCGTATTCTGCCTTGGGGGCTGCCGCTGTGTTGCGCGATGACCAAGTGCAAGCTCTGGAATTTGTGTGGGCAGCTGAGAGCTTGATGGGCCCTCCCTTTTAATGCTTCGAGGGCATCTGCCCTGTCCTTCAAGCTCTCATATAGGCCCATAACAATGCTGAGTTGTCGCCTGATTTCCTTACACTCCTTGCATCGCGCACACACAAAGACATCTCTCATGGCAGTATCATGTCCCGTACCTGACTGCTCAACAAACATGAAGCAATTAGTGCATTTTAATAGGCTGTGATTCAGAGGGTAACTGCCCCCCTCAATTCTCCCCTGAGCCACAGCACTCCCATTAGCTTGAGCCTTTTGCTTTGCTGCTCTGGTCAGAGTCATGATTTCGATTTAATTTCAATAAAATTTCAATTTCAGTACAAAATTAAAACCCTAAACTTATATCTCAACACAGTTATAACTCTATATTTATGTTTCAGTATCGAGTGCTATCTACGAAATCCCTTTATATAACTTCCGTATCAAGTTAAGTATTAATTATTTATTTTTTACTAATTATTTATGTTACGTAACTCAAGTCGTTATATGTATAGTTAAAAGTACAATTTAATTGACAATGAAGTTCAACAAGATTAATTATCTGATTAATTGACAATATTATGTACTATATTATTCTATATATTCTATATTATGCTTATGCTATCTATTTTGAGATATTTTGTATCGCGTAGCAATGGCGGCTATTTACGAACGGTAAACACGTGGATTTGATACCCTTTCCGATACTAAGTAATACCTACAAAATCTCTATCTAAGTTACTTTAATCTAAGTATCGTAAATAAGAATATAAAACTACTCTAGAAAATAAGTTGATATGCCAATTTAAGCTAATAAAACAGAAAATAAATCAGAAAAAACTTCTCTGTTCCAGGAGCGGTAAAAATGAACGTCCGCACATGCTACCTCGGGCTCAAATTCCAATATATATATATATATATATATCCAGATAATTGTTGTATCATTTTCTTAGTACTTCGTTTTAATAGATAATGCGACTTATTATTTTAGTTGTCAAAATACTACTAATTACACTATTAAGTTAATATAATTCCCTGTTCTTGTTTTGAACAGTTATGTGCGTTGACAAACACCAATCATTTTGTACTTGCTAGAGAATTAGTGGAAAAGACACATGAAGAACATTACAGAACAATAATATTGCTAACAGCAAGATAATGCTTGTATTCAGTTAATTTACCTAACAATCACATACCATTTAATTCAAACTGTGTACCAGTTCTATAGTGCTCATTTGTATACTTATATGTTTAATAAACCTTGTTTTGTTTGTTACTTTTTGGTCCTGACCATTCCTTCTAGTTACATGCAATTCACTGAACAAACTTGTAGAAGAACCATTAATTACAGTCACTCCGGGGCCCCCTTATCTAAGAGGTTCTCTGGGTGAAAATCACAGCGCGTCTAGATGTTGCAATTTGCTCTTTACTTCTCAGAGTAGATTTAGAACACTAGATTTTTGTCCTAATTTAACTGCTAGAAGATCATTCGAAACCCAGGGTTTTCTGGATTCACATGGTATTGTGCGGTCTTGCTGGAAGCCGAGTGATTCATGAGTACATTGATAGGCAAGCGCATAATATGACGGAAAATGCTGTGGAAATTATACCTCTTAGAGTATCAGGCAGTTCGTCACCAAATGGTTTCGGTGCAACACACAGTGAATATTACGTACACTTTGAACTTTTTCTTTCAGTAAGGCAGCGAAACCTCTATAACTGCCCACCATTGCAGGTGCGCCATCTGTGGCTACTGCTTTTATATTAGTAAATGGAATATCATACTTATTTAAATATTCCTCCATCACTGAAAAATTGGCAATCCCGTTCCATCACTTTCAAGATATTTTGCAAATAAAAATTCGTCAATAATTTGATGTTTGGTTTTACTATAATATCTTACATAAGCCATAAGAATAGATGAACTATCGAATGTAGATTCATCAAGTTGGATGGAGAACTTACTATTTTTGAGTTCTGATACTACAGTTTTTTCTACATCTTCAGCCATTTCACCAATACGCCTTTTTACGGTATTCACACTCAATGGTAAGCATTTTAAAACAGGGCCAGAATCTTTTTTCATTATGGTTTCAATTACTTCTTTGATTGCAGGTATAACAATGCCCTCTGCAATTGTATATGGTTTCCTTTTTTTGCTATATTAAAAGAAATATTGTAGGAGGCTGTTAATCCTTGTTTATTGTCAGTTTCGGCAGGTGCTTTCATAAATGATTTTATAGTTGGTCGATGTGTGTATTTCTCTTTCAGTTCCTTAAAAAAGTCAAAATCTTTATCTTTCTTATCAGGATGGAGTCTTTGAAGATGATCTTTCATTTTTGCTGGTTTCATTGCATCGTTACTAAAAGTTTTGTCACAAAGAAGACACATAGGCCTTGTTTCGTTTGTTAATGAAGCAATAAACTCAAGTTTCAAATATTCTAGCAAATATTGTCTGCATTTCTTTTTAGAATCTGAAGCTGCCATTGTGGTTACTGGGGTTGTAACAAAATAATTAAAATTGAAGTCAGTAAGCAAAAGTAATGTCTAAATAATATACCTACTCATGTATTTCTATAGGATGTACAAAACTACTAGTCCTGCTCAACTCTTAAACATAGAGAAGTTTAGTTTGTGAATGAATATCGATTGAATTATAATATGTATGTTGATGAATTTTAGAACCTTAATGCTCACTTGTACGTCGAAGCACAAAAACGAGACTGGGATCGAATACGTGTAAGTATAAGTAAATAAGCAACCGTGCACGTATTGCAATCTCGCTTAGGCCGCGCCGGCCGGGCGGGAACCACCGACATCCGTTTATTGGTAAATATGTCATTTTGGCCTCCATAACCATTTTCATGACCTTGCTCCACCTTATAGGTCCTATTCATGTCACTGTTCCCACGATTCACTCTTAATTGCGTTGTCATTCAGGATGGAGGTAATCCAAGTTAACCGAATTAAATATTGCCCGTACAATGATGTCTTATATTTTTCTATCGGCCCCCAAGCTCGAATCGACCCCTAACAATGTTATATCGACAGCTGGGGGTCGATATCGACCACTTTGGCAACCACTGGTTTAAAGTAATCTTTACCGGAAAATGATCACTACCTAGTGGATTACTGTGAGCTGCCCACTCCAGTAGGGGGGTATAGTGATGGAGTACATATAGAAAGGTCTATTGCTGTGCTAGTTCCTGTGGATAGACGTATATATGTGGGTGTCCTGTCATTTAAGAATGTTAGGTTGAGCTTATCTAGTAGTTTTTTTAGAATTTGTCCTCTTTTATCTATGTTTACATTTCCCCATAGAGGATGATGGCCATTCATATCTTCCATGATACATAGAGGGGGGTAGTTAGACTATCAGGTCTTCAAGTTCTGTATAACTTATATCTTGGTTTGGTGGCAGGTACATGGAGGCGACTGTTACATGAAAGTTTACTACAATGTGTACTGCTATGACCTCTAAATGCAAGGGGACCTGTTGGGTAGGTATACTGGAATTTACTAAGATTGCTACTCCACCATGTGCTGCACTGTTGGCAATCCTGTCCTTTCTGTATATATTATAATGTTTTAGTGTTATTTTATTCTGAGGTTTAAAATATGTTTCTTGCAAACATAGACTAATCAGATTGTACTGCGATAGGAGATCGTGGATATCTTCAAAATTGCTGCCGAATCCTCTACAGTTCCAATGTAAAAATGTATTCATTATTTGGTTTTGTTAGTATTTTCAGCTTGTAGTAGTAGTAGTAGTAGTGGCATGTGATGCAAGAAAGCAAATGTATGAGCTTATGCAGCATCAGCCAACAAAAAAAAAAAAAAAAAAAAAAAAAATCACACCATTCCCTCCAAATGCCTGCCCAGTTCCTCCTTAAATTTATTTAACCTATCAACTTCCACAACGACAGATGGAAGTTTGTTCCAGCAATTAACCACCCGCTGGCTAAAGGGTAATTAGATTGGAGTGATATCTTTCCCAAAGGGCGATTAATATATTGGTATAAAAAAAAAAAAAAAAAAGTCTACCCATTAATGATGGGGTTAAAGGGTGGAGGCAATAAGGAAAACGTTGCTTCATTTTTTAGCAAATAATACAGGTAATTTCCCAATAACCATACAGATAATTTAACAGATTCAGTTATTGCAAAAACAACCATATCTACAAACAATTCGATATAGCAGGAAACTATGCCTTTTCAAGAGTTTCATGAGGTACAGAACGGAAAAACAGACAAATAAGAATTATTTAATAAAAATGGGGGTAAGCTGATTTTCGTAGGGGCAGAAATAGCGTGCGGAGCAAGAAAATACACAGAGAGAGAGAGATTTTTATGCGAACAATATATGCTGGGAAAAAAAAAATAATAATTTTAAGACTGCACGATTTTAAAATTTTGAACAAGCCAAATACAAACAACATAGTACCTTATCCCAATGCTATTAAGATTAAGGTTCTATTCGCTTAACTTACGTTTCCGTGCATGATTAAGCTTTTCGTCGGCTCTCTTTTCTGCAGCAAGTAATTGCTGAATACCTTGAGACATTATTTCCACAAAATATAATATAATTTGTAATTTTTTTTTTTTTGATTTGGTAGTTGTTGGCGCATCGGCTTCTGTGGCCATATTGCACCTCCCAAGGTTTTTGCAGTACTTTGATCCAAGCCCGAGGCGGGAATCGAACCCACGACCTTTGGGTTGCCGGGCAGGTACTTTACCCACTCGGCTAATTTGTAATTAAAAACACTCCTACCAAAGATAACACAACGCTAGAACGAATCGCTTCTTGAGGTTGTTGACTTAGGGTTCTCTGATTTTTGTCTTCTTTTTTAGGGAAGTATGACTTTCCAGTATCCATCTCTTCTTCCTCTGCAAAAATTTCTAGTATTGTTTCTTCCGTCTGATTCTTTTCTTCTGCTTCCATGTTGTCCATTTTATTTCCATTTACTTCGGTGGTTCTATCTTGTTTTGTGGATTTGCTGGCTTCTCTGGTTGGCGGTATCGTAATGGGGGTGTTTATTGCCTGTTCTGCTTTTTTTTTGGTTTTGGGTCAATGAGCAGTGAACGTGCCCAATCTGACATGGACTTTTTTGGTGGGATCGTTACTTCTGTCTCTGTTTCTATTGTTTTATAAGTTTGTGTTACTTGTGCATAGGATGGTCTATTTGTTCTTTGTAGTTATATTGTTCTTTTAGCTTCTTGATATGTTACATTGTTTTCCACTTTATATTTCTGTATTCTCTTTTCTCTCTTCCACTCTTCACATTCTTTCGAGTAGGCATTATGTTCTCCTCTGCAGTTGGGACATCTTGAATTTTGTGCTGTACAGTCTTGATGGGTATGTTCTCGTGACCCACATTTTGCACAGATAGCAAAACTTCTGCATACTGCTTGAGTGTCCATACTTCTGACACTTAAAATATCGGACAGGATTTGGTATGTATGGTCTCAGTGGGCAATTTAGATATCCGGCTTTTACAGTTTTTGGTGGTTTTGGAGTGTTGAAGGTCAGAATTATATTCCTCGTTGGGATAATTTCTCCATCTCTTTTAATTGTTATTCTTTTGACTTGTATAACCCCTTGATCTTTCAGCTCTTCTTTGATTTCACCTTCGGGAACGTTGAGGAGGTCCCATTCAGTAATTACTCTTCTCGAGGTATTCAGAATAGAATGGGGAGTAACTATTATTGGAATATCTCCAAAGGTTTTTGCTTTCATTAGATATTCAGCTTGTTTTTTGTTTGTCATCTCTATTAGCAGATCCCCTGACTTTAGTCTTCTGACTGTTTTAGGGGAACTAGCTATGCTTTTGAGAGTTTTCTGGATTCGAAATGGTGACAAACTTCCTATTGATTGTTCATTCTTGAAATGAATAATTAAGAACAGCGGTGTAACTAGAGGGAGAGTCTCTGTCTTTTTTCGCTTAGCTGTACCTGAACCTACTTCATCTAATTTTCTGCTAGTTTTAATAGAAGAAACATGGCCTGTGCTTGCCATGTTTGCTCCTTTTGGCCCTTGGCTGGAGGACTTTTCCGCCAAGATTTCCGGCCCCGCACATTTCCGGAGGCAGGAGCAGTGCCGCTGGGAGGCCAAGCGGTTAAAGTGTTAGTTGGTTAGCGCTACAAAAAATATATGGAAAAGGAAAAAAAAGGTGAATTTCCTTTCTGCATTCTGACTTGTAGTTTTCAAGTACAGAACTGTTTTTAAATGAAACTGTTGAGAGAAAGACGGAAATTGAAAAATAATGTTATTCACTTATCAAAAGCACTCTAAGTCGCAGTAATGTCACTTGCCCTTGAAAAACGCTAGGCACTTGGGGCCAAGCTCCGAGTGCTATAGAGAGTGCACTGTGGTGTATGGGGTCTAACCATCTCAATGCACTTGGTTTCATCGAGTCGTAAACAGCTGCTCCATAATCTAGTTTGGAACGAATTATTGCTCGATAAAGATTGAGAAGTGTATATCAATCTGCTCCCCATGTTGTTGCGGAAAGAACATTAAGTATGTTTAATTTCTTGAGGCATGAAAGTCTGAGTTGTTTAATGTGTTCAAGGAATGTTAGTTTCTTATCTAAGAGAAGTCCTAAGAATCTTATACTTGGTACCACTGGAATCATATGTCCATCAAGTTTCAATTCAGGATCAGAGTGTAGGTTGCGTTTTCTACAGAAGTGTATACATGCTGTTTTTTGTGTGGAAATCCGGAAGCCATTTGTTTGAGCCCATTTGCTTATTTTGTTTATTATTCCTTGTAGCTGCCATTATACACTTCGCATATTCTGAGAGTGATAGGAAATACTGAAATCATCAACATATAAAGCTGAATCAACGGTTCTTGGAATATGCTCTGTTATGGTATTTATTTTAATAGCAAGGAGGGTAGTGCCAAGCACCGGCCCTTGAGGCACGCCTTCTTCTTGGGTGAAAACCTTTGAAAGGGTAGTCTGCAGCCGCCTAACTTGAAATGTCCTGTGCTGCAAGAAATTTTGGATGTATTTAGGAAGATGCCCAAGTAATCCAAGGAGGTATAGGTTTTGAAGGATTCCATAATGCCATGCCATATTGTAAGCTTTTTCAATATCAAATCAGATCACGACGTGATGTTCCTTTCGGATGAAGGCATTCCGCATACTGTTTTCTAATTTTATAAGTAGGTCTAGTATTGAGCGATTTTTCCTAAAACCATGCTGTGCCGCGTCAAGAAGATTATTACTGTTCAAATACCACATTAAACGATTGTTCATGATTTTTTCCGTAACTTTGCCTAGGCAACTTGTTAAAGCAACTGGACAGTAGTTGCATGGATTACAAAGATCCTTTCCCGGTTTTGGGAAAGCCAGAATTATTGCATGATGCCAACTATCTGGAAACTGGTTTTCTAGGAAGATTTCTTTATACAAATAAAGTGATGCCATTTGTGATTGGTCGTCAAGTTCCTTTAACATCATGTAGTGAATTTCGTCTGGTCCTACAGCAGTTCTCAATTCATGGAAAGATAATGGAAGGTTGTACTGTTCATCATTTCTTGTGAAAAAATTCAGTTTGTCTTTCTATCCTTGCTTAGTATGTTTGAAAACTCTGAGTATATGAGGTGGTTGCCGATGTTTTGGTAAAAGTCTCGCCCAGTGCATTGGCTATTTCTGAAGGCTGTGCGGTGATTTGTCATTGCAGTTTAGGATTGGAGGTGGGATTAATCTGGTATCTGCCATTCATTTTGCTGATTGATTTTTTCCAGACATTTTGAGATGATGTGGAACTTGTTAAAGTGGATGCAAATTTTATCCAGGATGCTTTCCTACTGGCTCTTCTAACATATCTGGCTCTCGTTCGTGCCTTTTTGAATGATATGAGATTCTCCGTAGCGGGACATTTTCAAAAAATATTCCAAGTTTTATTTCTCTCTCTTTTAGCTCGTAAACATTCACATCATTCCACCATAATTTTGGGTGTGTTGGGAGGAGTGATGATGTTTTTGGAATACTTTGTTCAGCAGCTTTGATTATTTTGTTTGTTACATATTGTACTGCTGCCTCTAACAGATTTTTCTTGATAATATCTGCATCCAGTTTTGCAATAGATTTATACATTTTCCAATTCACTTCATTTATTTTCCATCCGGAATTTCTATGTGATGGATATGTGGTTCCTGATGACATGGTAATAATTATTGGATAGCGATCGCTGCTGAGAGGATCTATGTGTACAGACCAATTAAGTTTTTTTTTTTTTTTTTTGTTAGTTGTTGAGGCATCAGCTTCTGTGGCCATAATACAACTCCCAAAGTTTTTGCATTTTACTCTGATCAAAGCTTGAGATCCAAACCCGCAACCTTTGGGTTGCCAGGCAGGCACTTTACCCACCTGGCTAGCTCAGTCGGCAACCAATCAAGTATTGGAAATAATGTTGGGGGGCATATAGATAGGTTGACAGCTGTGCTGTTTCCCGATGGCAGATGTATGTATGTATGTGTGTGTTCCGTCGTTCAACATGATAAAGTCATTCTGTTCTATCTACTTTTCAATTTGTCTTCCTCTCCAGTCTATGGTTGTGTTATCCCACAAAAGGTTGTGTCCGTTGAGGTCTCCCAGTATACAAAATGGGGGAGGTAACTGAAAAACTATATCTTCTAAATCCTGTAGTAGTAATTCTTAGTTTGGGGGAATGTAAAGTGTTATAATAGTTATGAGAGTTTTAGTAGCTACGTGTACTGCAACTGCTTCAAGGGTTGTGTTTATCGGAAGAAACTGGGAAGGAATGTGAGAATTTACCAGAATTGCCACACCTCCATGAGACGTGCCTCCTGTTATTCTGTCTTTACAATATGTGATATAGTTCCTTACTGTAGGAGCTCTTGAGGTCTGAGATATGTTTCTTGTATGCAAAGACAGTGGGGTATGCTGTGCAATCAGATCATATATATCACGTATATTAGTGCGGAATCCTTTTCAGTTCCAATGGTTTATAATACCCATTATTTGGTTTTGGAGAATGTGTCAGACTGTTTTCTGGACATTGCTTTAAACTTTTCTAACTTAGATTTTTCCTTTGGAAAACATGGTTTACCAGCATCCATATCTTCTTCTGCAAAGATCTCTAGTACCGATTCATCTGCTTGATTGGTTGCTTCTGCGTCGATTTGTTCCATTGACTTTTTGTTTATGACATTACGTTTTTCTTGAGGGGCTTTTATTTCTGAGTGTTTTGCATTGGGAGGTACAGATAATGGTGTGTTTGTGAGTTTCTCTTTTTGTTTTGGCCGCAATGTTATAAGTAGTCTCGTGCCCAGTCTGAAATGGACTTCTTTTGAGGAATCG
Source organism: Mastigoproctus giganteus (assembly GCF_048544385.1). Lineage (NCBI taxonomy): Eukaryota > Metazoa > Arthropoda > Arachnida > Uropygi > Thelyphonidae > Mastigoproctus > Mastigoproctus giganteus. The sequence goes on from NC_143585.1 coordinate 175,755,983, forward strand.
TGAAATCTGTTTGAGTCTCTATTGTATGGTGATTTTTTATGACATGTGCATAGGAAGGTCTGTTTATGGTAGTCGGGAGTACGGTTCTCTTGGTATGTCACACAATGTATGTTCTACTTTATATTTTTGTATCTCTTTTTTTCTCTTTTCCAATATTCACCATTCCGCCTATTCAGTTTTTTCAACAGGCAGAATGGTCCCCCTTACAGTTTGGACATTTTGGTTGCTCTGTTCTGATTGGTGTGATCCTGAGATCCACAGTTGGAACAGATAGCAACTACATGGCATTCCATTTCTGAATGACCATACTTTTGGCATTTAAAGTAGTGGAGAGGATTCGGAATGTGTGGTCTGATGTTACAATTTAGATATCCGGCCTTCACCGATGTAGGTGGTTTTGGAGTCAGTATGAGATTTCTGGTTGGAGTAAGTATCCCATACCCCCAGGGGCTCACATCTGGTGAGTATGGGCTTGGCACACCCAGGGTCCTGAGCTGGATATCATCATTCTTCTTTTTCTTAGTGATTCCTTTCTACTTCTCTCTCTCAGGGTAATAGGGAAATTTTTTTTTTGGCTGGTGCAGCATAAGACTCAGGCTTCCTTGCACCATATGGCTAATAATAATAATAATCTCTAGTAACTTTAATCCTTCTCACAGCTATGATGCCTTGACCTTCCAGCTCATTTTTAATTTCTTCCTCTGAGACGCTAATAAGGTCCCATTCAGAAATTACTCCTTTTGATGTGTTTAGGCTATTATGGGGAGAGAGCGTCACCGGGATCCCACAAAAAGTTCTCATCTGAAGCAATCTTTATGTGTGTTTTGCATTAGCTGTCTTGATTAGAATGTTGTCTGATTTCGTCGCTTGACATTTTTTAGGTGTTCCAGCCATGCTTTCTAGACATTTCGGGATGACAAATGGCGACAATTTTCTTAATGGTTGTTCTGATGTTGAATGAAGGACTAGAAAAGTAAGTGCACAAAGCGATGTCATGTCCTTTTTTTGTCTTTTGGATACATTCGTCTCATTATCCTCATTTTTCCAACTCAAAGGAGATGGATCTTGGGATCTGTGGTTGTGATATCTGGATCATTCATGTTTGCCCCTTTTAGTCCTAGGAGTGAGAGATTTTGCTCCTAGGTTTCTGGCAACGTCACGGGGAGGCAGGAGCGGTGGCACCTAGTGACCAAGCAGGCGTAGATTAGTGGTTAGTAGGACTAGAATATAAATAAAAGAAAGGCGGTTTTCCTTTCTTAGGAACCTTTGCGCTGATACTTTTCAGCAACCACACACACACACACAATTTGCTTTAAACTCTAGAAATATGTATCACGATCACTACAGAAATCGCTTTATAATCACTGAGAAATCGCCTGATCACTAGAAATGCTTGGCACTCGGGGCCGAAGTGGCAACTGAAGTTTAACATTGACAAATGCAAAGTACTCCATATAGGTAGAAGTAACCCCAGAGAAAATTATGAACTGTGTGGTACTACACTGACAGTGGTAGAGAGTGAAAAGGACCTGGGGTAATTATGCAGTCACATATGAAATTTTCTGAGCAGTGCAGACAGGATCCAGAGCAGGTCATCGGGTATTGTCAATGATATACAGGAATTTTGCTAGTAGGGAAAAGGGGGTGATTATCCGTTTGTATAAGGCAATGGTCAGGCCACTCCTTGAGTACTGCATACAGGTCTGGAGGCTTCATTTTAGGAAACGATTGTGGATTGGTTGACCCAGTATGGAGAAGGGAAACAAGATTGGTGAGGGGAACAAAAGGGTGATCTTACAAACAAAGGCTTAAGTTCTGCAAATTTCAGCATCTGGAGACTAGGCACCTGTGAGATGATCTGATTGAGGTGTATAAACCCTTGAATGGGTTGTGCAGGCTCAACTCAATTCTGATGGGATTTTTTCTCTTGCTCAGGTTACTAAGGGGGCATAAATTCAAATTGAGGAAAGATAGTTGTAAAATAGATATGCAGAAATTTGTCTATAGCCAGCAGGTGGTTGATTGCTGGAACAAACTTCCATCTGCCGTTGTGGAAGTTGATAGTTTAAATAAATTAAAGGAGGAACTAGACAAATGTTTAGCGAGCACTGATGTGTGAAATAGTTTTTTTTTTGGGCTGATGCTACATAAGCTTGCTTTCTCGCATCACATGCCTCTACAACTACTACTACTAGTACTACTACTACTACAGGGATGGGATACACTTAATAGAAAGGGTGCATGAATATTTGCTGATACTATTGAGGCAGTGTTAGGTGTGTTGGAAAACTGCTAGCTTGGGAGGATTCACAGACTAAAAGATTATCAGTAGCTGCAGGTAGAGATGAAAGTGATTCTTGCACTGCTTCTATTAGAATTAGCACCAGCCTGGAAAGCAAGGTGCTGGGGGTTTTAAGGACCAGTGGGAGTCATCATGGAACAAATAAATACGTGGGCTGTGTGAGGGTAACTACGAGTAGGAACAGGTGCATGTATTCTTGCATGTACACCAATGCTGGGAGTATAGTTAATAAATTTGATGAGCTTGAAGTGCTAGTGAAGACATTGAAGGCAGATATTGTTTGGATATCAGAGACATGGTGTCACGCAGATATAAGCAGTGCAGAATTGGAATTTTTTGGAATACAATGTGTACAGAATGGAGAGACAGGATAGGAATGGAGGAGGGGTTATGCTGTTAGTTAAGAAACACAAAATCTAAGGAAGTGCATCCAGTTGGCACAGATAGACAGTGCAATGTTGTCAGTTTTGTGTGAGATAAGCACTGGGAAAGCAATAATGAGGGTAGGAGTTTGTTATCAGCCTAATAACACTCATGAGTACAAGGAACAATTGTACAGAGATATAGAGTAGGGCAGGTAATCAAAATGTCTTATAATCAGGGCCATACTTATAAACAGGCACATGAGCCACTAGTATCAGGCTTCACGAGGCCTTTGTAATAAAATTTTTAAAGTGATTTCTTTTTTTGACACCCTGATCTAAACTTGTACTATTTTGTAGCTACCTTGTAAACAGACAGGTGAAGTTTTCCTGAAGTGTGGATGACTCATTTCTCCGAAAGAACAGATGAATTTGCAGAAAAAAGAAAATCACTCTCTCCTAATTCTCTAATAGTGTGTAACAGCAAAACAGGTTGAGCACGGTGTATTATCCACATCAGGAATATGCCTTAATCTTTTCCACTGACTATGAACACAAGAAAGCAGTTGACCAGTGGGACTTCTTGGTACAGTATGTGGGAGAGGCAGTTGTAAATGTATTAATGGACACCGCTAAATTGTGCACTGTTAAACCTTTTTGCTCTTAATTTGTGCTTTCTTAGGATTAGCTGCACTGTCTAAAGGCCACAGGTGCGAACAATACATACTCAGGTCCCTCGAAATCAGTTCATTATATGGAAATTTTATTCATTCTACAGAAATTATTTTAATTGGAACACCCATGGATTTGAGAATCAGAGATATAAGATAAATACCTATATTTACTTCAGTGTGTGAACTCCTATGTCTCACACTTTAACTTGGCACATCAACAATTAAACTAAGTGTTACAATTTTCAAGTCTCATCTTACATGTGATAGTTTAATAAATTTTGATTCTCTTGCAACAGAAAATTGAAATTACATATGTATGTAACATTTTGTTATCTATTGTGACTGTGGTATATGTTTCCCTTATTGAAAGCTTTTTGTTTTCTTGCTCTTAAAATATGAATTGATTCAAGTGTAAATTTTTTTTATTGAAAAAATATCATTATCAGTTATATTACCTTAAGCTATGTTACAATAATCTCATTTGAATTAAAAATCTGAAATTGTCAATGAACTACAAAAGCAAAGCAGTGATTAAAACAACGATATCTTAATATTTAAAAAGGCATTAATCATAATAGCAGCAACTATTCCAAATAAGAAAATATGTTTCAAATATTGAGTATATGTACAATATTATTAATGATGGTGTTACAGAGATGTGGTGTCACACAGATATGTCTGCCAGGGGCAAAGGTTGATGACGTTGTAGAGCGGATATCATCTTTTAAGGGCACAAAAGGTGATGTACACGTTGGCACTAATGATATTAAGAGTAGGAGACCCGTGGAATTACTTAACAAGTACAGGTCACTGTTGAAAAAAAGCCATGAATTAGGGTTGAATTTGAAAGTGTCTGCAATTCTGCCCAGACACCATAGGAGGGAGTATATGACGAGAGCCCTGTCGATCAATTCGGCCCTGGAAGGATTGTGCAAGGCTCAAGGGGTAGAATTTTTTTCAGCCTGGTCTGTACTTGTTAACAGGAGAGACTGCTTCTACAGGGATGGAATACACTTAAATAGAAAGGGTGCAAGAATGTTTGCTGATGCTATCGAGGCAGTGTTAGGTGGGTCGGAAAACTGCTAGATTGGGGGGGGGATCCAAAGACTAATAGATTAACAGTAGCCACTGGCAGAGGTGAAAGTGATTCTTGCACTGCTTCTATTAGAATGAGCCACAGCCTGGAAAATAAGATGCAGGATATTTCAGAGACGGCTGGGAATCATTGGGTACAAATAAACACGTAGGTTGTGTTAGGGTAGCTAAGAAAAAGAACAGGTGCATGAATACTTGCGTGTACACCAATGCTAGGAGTTTAGTAAATAAATTTGATAAATTTGAGGTATTGCTCAAAACATCAAAGGCAGATATTGTGGGGATTTCAGAGACGTGGTGTCACACAGATATAAGGAATGCAGAACTGGAATTTGGGGAGTACAATGTCTACAGAAAGGATAGACAGGGTAGGAAAGGAGGAGGGGATATGCTATTAGTTAAGAAACACATAAAATCCAACGAAGTGAAGCCAGTTGACATTGCTGGACAGTGCAGTGTCGAGTCAGTTTGGTGTGACATAAGCATTGGGAGATCAAAATTGAGAGTAGGAGTGTGCTATAGGCCTAATGATTCTGATGAGTATAATAAGAAACTGTACGGGGAAATAGAGTGGGCCAGTAAATCAGAGAGTCTTATAATGGGGGATTTTAATTTCCCAGATATTGACTGGAATTTGGGGGCTGGGCACTCACACACTAGCAAGGCTTTTGTGGATTTATTGGATGATTGTTTTCAACATCAGCATGTTCGGGAGGCAACTAGAGGGAGTAATACTCTTGATTTGATTATCAGTAGTGATTCTTCATGCATTAAGAATCTTTAGGTAAATGAACCACTAGGTGGCAGTGATCACAGTGTGCTGAAGCGGGATTTACTCAAAGAGGTAACTACCATTAGGGGTAAAGGGAAGGGTTATTGCTTTCGTAAAGGTGACTACGATGGACTGAGACAGTATTTAAATTCTATACAGTGGGACCAACTGATGATGTTACCAATGGCAAATTCAAAATGGGAAGCATTCAAAGAACTTATCTTGGAAGCTACTAGGCTTTACATACCAACTAAGAAATATTGTTCAAGGTTTAGGCCTAAGTAGATGTCAGATGAACTAATGAGACATATGGCAGAGAAGAAAAATGCATGGGATACATACAAATTAACACATGACACAGAAGCCTATGATAGATACAAGTTGATCTGTTACCAAGTTACAAAGGAGGTTAGACAGGCGAAGGCAGATTACAAGAAATCTTTGGCAAGGGATGCAAAGAAAAACAGCAAAGAGTTCTTTATTTATGTAAACTCTAGAAGGAAGGGCATGAATCAGATTGGTCCACTTGATATCGATGGGTCAACTGTTGATGATCCTGCTCAGGTAGCTACCAAACTGAATGAATATTTTGCATCGACATTCACACATGAGGAGTTATTCAACGAGGGGAATGCCAGAGGTGTATTCAACTCTGGCAGTAAGCTAGAGAATCTTGTAATAACTGAGAGTAAAGTGGAGGAGAAATTGTTGAAGGTAAATACAAGAAAGGCACCTGGGGTGGATGGGATCTATCCAGTTATATTAAAGGAGGCAGCAAAGAAAGTAAGCAAACCCTTAGCCATAATTATGAGAGCTTCATAGGACTCAGGGGAAGTACCCATGGACTGGAGATGTGCAAATGTGACCCCAATTCACAAAGGAGGATCAAAGGGCGACCAAGTAATTATAGACCTGTTAGTTTAACTTCTGTTCCTAGAAAATTAATGGAGGCACTGGTTAAAGAAGCACTGCAGGATCATCTAGACAAGACTTCAGTTATAGCTCAGACACAGCATGGTTTTGTTAAAGGGAAGTCTTGTCTGACCAATTTTATTGGATACTATGATGTAGTCACAAAAGAACTGGATGAAGGGAATAACTTTGATATTATATACTTGGATCTTAAAAAGGCTTTTGATACTGTTGCACATGGAAGACTGCTGCACAAATTGGAGCAGTGTGGCATTGGAGGCAAATTGCTGCTATGGATAAGGGGGTGGTTGAGGGGGAGAAGACAGAGAGTGGTAATCAATGGACACTGCTCATCATGAACTAATGTTATTAGTGGAGTCCCTCAGGGTTCAGTATTGGGTCCATTATTGTTTTCTGTATTTTTAAATGATATCGATGATGGTATATCAAGCTTAATGTCTAAGTTTGCAGACGATACGAAGGTTGGCAGGCTTGTCAAGGACACTACTGACACTATGCTACTGCAACAGGATCTGGAAAGGTTGAGCAGATGGGCTGAGAGGTGGCAAATGAAGTTTAACATTGACAAATGTAAAGTACTACATATGGGAAACAGCAACCCCAGAGCAACGTATCAACTCTGTGGTACTACACTGACAGTGGTAGAGAATGAAAGGGACCTGGGGGTGGTTGTGCAGGCAGATATGAAGTTTTCTGAGCAGTGCAGACGGGCTGCAAGAGTAGCTCATGGTGTATTGTCGATGATATATAGGAATTTTTCTAGCAGGGATAAGGAGGTGGTTATTCCCTTGTATAAGGGAATGGTCATGCCACACACCTAGAGTACTGTATACAGGTCTGGAGGCCTCATTTCAAGAAAGTTGTAGGGATGCTGGAATGAGTACAGAGAAGGGCAACAAAATTGGTGAATGGAACAAAGGGGTGCTCTTACGAAGAAAGGCTTAGGTTTTGCAAATTACAGTGTCTGGAGACTAGGCACCAGCGAGGTGATCTGATTGAGGTGTATAAAGCCTTGAATGGTTTGAGCATGCTCAATGCTGATGGGATTCTTCCTCTTGCTCAGAAAAATCACCTGAGAGGGCATCAATTCAAATTGAGAAAAGACGGATGTAGGATAGACTTGAGGAAATTTGCCTTTAGCCAGCAGGTGGTTGGTTGGTGGAACAGACTTCCATCCCTTATGGTGGAAGTTGATAGCCTAATTAAGTTTAAGGCTCAGCTGGACAGGTATTTTGAACGAACAGAGGGGTGAAGTGGAAGTGGGGGTTTTTTTTTTTTTTTTGGGCTGATGCTGCATAAGCTTGCTTTCTTGCATCAAATGCCTCTACTAATGCTAATGCTAATGATATAAGCAGTGGAATTTCGGGAGTACAATGTGTACAGAAAGGATAAACAGGATAGGAAGGGAGGAGGAGTTATGCTGTTAGTTAAGAAACACATAAAATATAAGGAAGTGCATCTAATTGACATTGGTGAACAATGCAATGTTGAGTCAGTGTGGTGTGACATAAGCACTGGGAAAGGAAAAATGAGCGTGGGTATGTGTGTTTTATAAGCATAATGAATCTGATGAGCATAATGAGCTATTGTGCAGAGAAATAGTGGGCCAGTAAATCAGAATGTCTTATAATGGGGGATTTTAACTTTCCAGATATTGACTGGAACTTGTAGGTTGGTCACTTGCATACTAGCAAGACTTTTGTGGATTTATTGGATGACTGTTTTCTACAAGTAACATGTGTGAGAGGCAGCCAGAAGGAGTAATACTCTTGATCTGATTTTATATCAGCAGCAATTATTCATGCATTAAGAATCTGCAGATAAAGGAACCACTGGGTAGCAGTGATCACAATGTACTGATGTGGGATTTACTTGAAGATGTAACTACCATCAAGCGTAAAGGGAAGGCTTTTGCTTTCGTAAATGTGACTAAAGTGGTCTCAGACAGTTTTTAAATTCTGTACAGTGGGATAGCTGATGATGTTACCAAAGGTGAATTCTAAATGGGAGGCCTTCAGGGACTTAATCTTGGAAGCTACTAGGCTTTTCATACCAACTAATAAATACTGTTCAACGTTTAGGCCTAAATGGATATCAGATGAATTAATGAGGCTTGTGGCAGAGAAAAAAAATGCACGGGATGCATAGATTATCAGGCAACACAGAAGCCTAAGTCAGATATAAGCTAGTCTGTAATCAGGTTACAAAGGAGGTTAGGCAGGTGGGCATTAGGGAAAAGGATGCAAAAGGATGCAAAGAAAAACTTTACTTATGTAAACTCTAGAAGGAAGGGGATGAATCAGATTGGTCCACTTAACACAGATGGTGGGACTATTGATGATCATGCACAGGCAGCTGATAAACTGAATGACTATTTTGCATCTACATTCAAACATGAGAAGTTATTCAAGGAGGGGAATGCCAGACGTTTATTAAACTCTAACAGGAAGCTAAGTGATTTTTTAATAACTGAGGGCAAAGTGGCAGAGAAATTGTTGAAGCTAAACATAAGGAAGGCCTTTAATATAACTGGATAGATCCTTCCTTTAATATAACTGGATAGATCCCATCTACCTAGGGTAGATGGGATCTATCCAGTTATATTAAAGGAAGTGGCAAAGGAAGTTAAGTAAACCTTTAGCGGTAATTGTGAGAGCATCTTGGACTCATTTGCACATCCCCATGGACTGGAGTTGTGCAAATGCAGTCGATTCCGGTTATTTGGGACACATTGGGACTAGTGCATTCTGGCCCGATTAAGCGGCTGCCCCAATTATCCAAAGTTTCATGTCAAAATAGTTAAAAATACAATGGACCCCCTGTTTTACAATTGGTTCACTGTACAATCAAATCACATTACGATGGACTCACGATAGTAAGTACCGTTCACTAAATGATGCGCAGTAAGTGCCAGTCATTGTGATCACATTTGTGAACTGAATTTTAATTCTATTAAACAGCGATTCTAATTAGCAAAAATAGGAGGAATATTATCCACAGGCCATAAAAGTAAAGATATATTAAGCACAAATTTACCCTTTATTACCTTACCAATTAAAAAATTAAGTGGTACGTGAAAATCAGAATAATTAATACGTACTGTAATATGTACATACTAACTAGTTGACATTTCTGTTCACTGACATTTGTGGGTGGGGGTTAAAATTTAAAACAGTAAAAAGATAAGCAATCAATAACAAAGAACACTGCACACACAAATTGCAAGTAACACGATACGTGCAAGTGAGAACGGAGTAACAAGTTACGAAGCTTAAAAAATAGGAATGAAGAGCAGATTCTGAAAATAAATTTTTTTATATGATTGAAGATTTCATGGAAATGTAAACACATCTCCCTATAATAACCCACATAATTCCAGCTGCGTCGATATTATCGCAAATTCAGTAAGATTGAGTTTACTATCCGTTTATGTTAGACTGCACTAACCGAAAAGCCCAATAAACAGGTAACTGCTAATTGTTTTATGGTTGTGTTCTCCAGAAATCCGACTGAACCCTGTGGTACGGTTGGAGACAACTGTAGCATAATCTCCAGTGCTGTGATCTCCTGCCCCAATTAAACAGCATGTTGTCCGAGTTAAGCGAAGTAAACCCTGGCTGTTTTCTCGATTGAGTTCTGTTTTTTAAGATTTGCCCCAAATAAATGGCTGCCCCAATTAACCGGTGGCTCAAATAACCGGAATCCACTGTATATCCCCAATTACAGAGCTGTTTGTTTAACTTCTGTTCTGGGGAAAATAATGGAGTCATTGATTAAAGGAGCATTGCAGGGGTTGTTAGAGTGGGATTTATTGGTGCAAGGGCTGGTATGGCCAAATTATGCTTGTTACTTTGGAGTGTTGGTCAATATATGAAAGGAAACAGGTCTAGAGGTGTACACATTGATCATTTTTAGATAATTAAACAGCTCTGATAAATTGGCATGATTTTGTGGATACCGCCACCCAGACAGCACCATTTCAGGGCTATTTTGTATTTGTGTGGGATAATAACTCGACTATCCAGTTGTCCCTATTAGACTTAGAAAAGCAGAAAGGTAGAGGGAAAGTAATATTAGGAGTGGATGAGGAAAAGAAACGGTGTAGAAGAATGAGAGGGACAGTAACTCCTTCAACTCACACCACTCAAAAACTTATAAACTCCTTGAATAGGCAACAATGCTTCCCAAGTGGGGAAGACTGTTGTTACCTATTCTTGGAAACTCCGGACATCATCAGGCTCCCCCTGGTGCTGTTTCAGGGCTATTTTGTATATGTGTGGGATAATAACTCGACTATCCACTTGTCCCTATTAGACTTAGAAAAGCAAAAAGATAGAGGGAAAGTAATAGTAGAAGTGGAAGAGGAAAAGAAACAGTGTAGAAGAATGAAAGGGACAGTAACTCCTTCAACTCACACCACTCAAAAACTCAAAACTCCTCGAATAGGCAATGCTTCCCCAGTGGAGAAGGCTGTTGTTACCTATTCTTGGAAACTCCGGACATCATCAGGCTTCTCCCCCCCCCCCCCGGTGCCGTTTCAGGGCTATTTGGTCCTTCTTCGGTGGATGGATAGGTACCCAAGTGATGCCATTTCAGGGCTATTTTGTATGTGTGGGATAATAACTCAACTATCCACTTGTCCCTATTAGACTTAGAAAAGCAAAAGGATAGAGGGAAAGTAATAGTAGGAGTGGAAAAGGAAAAGAAAGTATAGAAAAATGAAAGGGACAGTAACTCCTTCAACTCACACCACTCAAAAACTCCTCGAATAGGTAATGCTTCCCCAGTGGAGAAGGACTGTTGTTACTTATTCTTGGAAACTCTGGACATCATCAGGCTCCCCCTGGTGCAGTTTCAGGGCTACTTTGTATTTGTATGGGATAATAACTCGACTATCCAGTTGTCCCTATTAGACTTAAAAAGGTAGAGACTAAGCAAAAAGGTAGAGGGAAAGTAATAGTAGGAGTGGAAGAAGAAAAGAAACGGTGTAGAAGAATGAAAGGGACAGTAACTCCTTCAAAAACTCAAACTCCTCGAATAGGCAATGCTTCCCCAGTGGAGAAGGCTGTTGTTACCTATTCTTGGAAACTCTGGACATCATCAGGCTCCCCCTGGTGCCGCTTCAGGGCTATTTATGTATGTATGTGAATATCTACTCGAATATCCACTTGTCCCTATTAGACTTAGAAAAGCAAAAAGTAGAGGGAAAGTAATAGTAAGAGCGGAAGAGGAAAAGAAACGGTGTAGAAGAATGAAAGGGACAATAACTCCTTCAACTCACACCACTCAAAAACTCATAGGCAATGCTTCCCCAGTGGAGAAGGCTGTTGTTACCTATTCTTGGAAACTCCGGACATCATCAGGCTCCCCCTGGCGGCACCGTTTCAGGGCTATTTGGCCCTTCTTCGGTGAGTGGGTAGGTACCCAAGTGATGCAATAATGGCAAAACAGTTATGAAGTATAACTCCACAATATAAGAGATGCCTGATGGTGTATGATGTGTTTAGACTATAAAGCATTTAGGGCTGAAGCCTCAAGCTATGGAAAAGTCTAGACTATGTATAGTGCAAAAGCATCAATAATACATAGCCAAATCTGAATTAACAGAATGTTAGCAAAACGGCATTGTTTTAAGTTATATCTAATATTGTGAATACCTTCAAAACGAGTTGCCATGATATAGCACTACTTCGAATAATTAATGCTTCACCTGAGGAGAAGACTAATGTTATTTATTCTCAGATGGATACCACCACCCAGACGAAGAAGGGCCAAATAGCCCTGAAACGGTGCCGTCTGGGTGGTGGTATCCATCTGAGAATAAGTAACATTAGTCTTCTCCTCAGGTGAAGCATTATTTATTCGAAGTAGTGCAATATCATGGCAACTCGTTGCGAAGGTATACACAATATCAGATATAACTTAAAACAATGCCGTTTTGCTAACATTCTGTTAATTCAGATTTGGCTATGTATTATTGATGCTTTTGCACTATACTTATACATAGTCTAGACTTTTCCATAGCCTGAGGCTTCAGCCCTAAACACTTTATATGTTTCACTGTAAGAATGGAACTACCTAGCAGTAAAAATAGATGCACTAGATGTGTATGGCCAATTCTTGCAAGCATGACTTCTTCATGCCTGTTTAATTGGGAACTGGATCTCCATAGCTGTGGATTTTTTTTTTTTTTTTCTCAATAAGCTTGTTGGCTATCTGGTTATGCCACATTTCAAAATTGAGAGTAGGAGTGTGCTATAGGCCTAATGACTCTGATGAGTATAATAAGATATTGTACAGGGAAATAGAGTGGGCCAGTAAATCAGAGAGTCTTATAATGGGGGATTTTAATTTCCCGGATATTGACTGGAATTTGTGGGTTGGTCACTCGCACACTAGCAAGGCTTTTGTGGATTTATTGGATGATTGTTTTCTACATCAGCATGTTCGTGAGGCAACAAGAGGGAGCAATACTCTTGATCTGATTATCAGTAGTGATTCTTCATGCATTAAGAATCTGCAGATAAATTAACCACTAGGTGGCAGTGATCACAGTGTGTTGAAGTGGGATTTACTCAAGGAGGTAACTACCGTCAGAGGTAAAGGGAAGGGTTTTTGTTTTCGTAAAGGCGACTATGATGGTCTGAGACAGTATTTAAATTCTATACAGTGGGACCAACTGATGATGTTACCAACAGCAAATTCAAAATGGGAAGCATTCAAGGAACTAATCTTGGAGGCTACCAGGCTTTACATACCAACTAAGAAATATTGTTCAAGGTTTAGGCCTAAATGGTTGTCAGATGAACTAATGAGACATGTGGCAGAGAAGAAAAATGCATGGGATACATACAAATTAATGGGTGACATGGAAGCCTATGATAGATATAAGTTGGTCTGTAACCAAGTCACAAAGGAGATTAGGCAGGCAAAGGCAGACTACGAAAAATCCTTGGCAAAGGATGCAAAGAAAAACAGAAAAGAGTTCTTTACCTATTTAAACTCAAGAAGGAAAGGGATGAATCAGATTGGTCCACTGGATATTGATGGTTCAACAGTTGAGGATCCTGCTCAGGTGGCTAACAATATAAACGAGTATTTCGCATCTACATTCAAGCATGAGGAGTTATTCAGGAAGGAGAATGTTGTAGGTAAAGTAAACATTGGCAGTGAGCTGGATGATTTTGTAATAACTGAGAGGAAAGTGGAGGAGAGATTGTTGAGGATAAACATAAAAAAGGCACCTGGGGTGGATGGGATCTATCCAGTTATATTAAAGGAGGCAGCAAAGGAAGTAAGCAAACCCCTAGCCATAATTATGAGAGCTTCTTTGAACTCAGGGGAGGTACCCATAGACTGGAGATGTGCAAATGTAACCCCAATTCACAAAGGAGGATCAAAGGCTGACACAAGTAATTATAGACCTGTTAGTTTAACTTCTGTTCCAGGTAAATTAATGGAGGCACTGGTTAAAGAAGCACTGCAGGATCATCTAGACAAGAATTCAGTTATAGCTCAGACGCAGCATGGTTTTGTTAAGGGCAGGTCTTGCCTGACCAATTTGATTGGATACTATGATGTAGTCACAAAAGAACTGGATGCAGGGAATAACTTTGATATTATATATTTGGATCTTAGAAAGGCTTTTGATACTTTTGCACATGGAAGACTGCTGCACAAATTGGAGCAGTGTGGCATTGGAGGCAAATTGCTGCTATGGATAAGGGGATGGTTGAGTGGCAGAAGACAGAGAGTGGTAATCAATGGACACTGCTCAACGTGGACTAATGTTATTAGTGGAGTTCCTCAGGGTTCAGTGTTGGGTCCGTTGTTGTTTTCGGTGTTTATGAATGATATTGATGATGGGATATCAAGTTTAATGTCCAAGTTTGCAGATGATACAAAGGTTGGCAGGGTTGTTAAGGACACTACTGATGCTATGCTGCTGCAACAGGATCTGGAAAGGTCGAACAGATGGGCTGAGAGGTGGCAAATGAAGTTTAACATTGACAAATGTAAAGTACTACATATGGGAAACAGTAACCCCAGAGCAACGTATCAACTCTGCGGTACTACACTGACAGTGGTGGAGAATGAAAAGGACCTGGGTGTAATTGTGCAGGCAGATATGAAGTTCTCTGAGCAGTGCAGACGAGCTGCAAGAGTAGCTCATGGTGTCTTGTCAATGATATACAGGAAGTTTTCTAGCAGGGATAAGGAGGTGATTATTCCCTTGTATAAGGCAATGGTTAGGCCACATCTTGAGTACTGTATACAGGTCTGGAGGCCTCATTTCAAGAAGGATGTAGAGCTGCTGGAACGGGTACAGAGAAGGGCAACAAGATTAGTGAATGGAACAAAGGGTTGCTCTTACGAAGAAAGGCTTAAGTTTTGCAAATTACAGAGTCTGAAGACTAGGCACCGGCGAGGTGATCTGATAGAGGTGTATAAGGCTTTGAATGGTTTGAGCAGCTTAATGCCAATGGGATTCTTCATCTTGCTCAGAATAATCACCTCAGAGGGCATAAATTCAAATTGAGGAAGGACGGATGTCAGATAGATGTGCGGAAATTTGTCTTTGGCCAGCGGGTGGTTGGTTGGTGGAACCGACTTCCATCACTTGTTGTTGAAGTTGATAGCCTAAACAAATTTAAAGCTCAACTGGACAGGTATTTCGAACGAACGGAGGGGTGAAATGGGAGTGGTGTGTGTTTTTGTTTTTTTTTTTTTTTTGGCTGATGCTGAATAAGCTTGCTTTCTTGCATCATATGCCTCTACTAATGCTAATGCTAATTTCAGACCACATCTCAGTACATATCTGCTGTATGGTAGGGAAGGTAACGAACTAGGATGGAATCAAAGAAAGCAGGGCGTTTTGCTGCTTCTCCTGCGCGCTTGTTTCCTGGAATTCCAGCATGACAGTGACATTCCAGCAAATGTGACAGTCAGCTTATTTTTATTGAGGTGACATAACTGTGATCTGATTTGTGTGAGAAGTGGATGGAAATTTTGTGATTTATTCTGTAGGGCATTCACAGCACTTAAAGTTTTTGTATATTATGACTTGGGTATCTAGAAGATTGTTAAGGAGATTTAAAGCCATTTTGATTGCATATAGTTCAGCAGTAAAAACACTAATTCAAGTGGTAATTGGAAAGAAGCAGTGGATATAGGACTGGTTACTGAAGATTCCACAGATTTATCAATTTTGGAGCAGTCTGTGTATATATAATTGTCTAAGATTGTGGTTTGATAGGGAGTGTTTTCCCACTGAAGAAAATAATATAGATGTGGCTAGGAGGATCTGTCCTGAATGTTTGTCACTTCTGGTTTCTACAAGGATATTGTCATAGCAACGCCGTTTCACTGATTTAGGGGAGACTGCCAACCAGTACAAATCTGGATAAATAAGTGTGATATTTTCACTAAAGGTTTCTCACATGTAGAGTGCATTATCAGGTATTGGGGTGTTGTACCTATTTTTACTTGTTTACTTGTCTTCTGCCTTTTTTCTGAAGTGACATTATCTGTGATGGCAAATCTTGAAGTGACATTATTGGGATCAACATCTAATTTTTCAGGTAGGGTCCATGTCAGAGCCTTAGAGAAATAGTTTTATCAGTAATCCTAGTTTAATTTTAGTTCAGCACTCAGGCCCAACACCCATCACGGAGCCCAAATGGGACCCCATGCACTCTTAAAGGCTATACTCACACTTATGCCAGCCTGAATCGCATTCCTTGAACCCACGAGCTGAATTATCCTGGCCAAGCTGACCAGGACCACCTGTCTTTTAGAAGCAAGGGCCAAAGTGGTGCATTCAAGCTGGAACCTTCAACTACCAAGATTCTGCTTTCCAAATTTTCACAGGTTGCAAACATGTTGGATTCCTATGATGTTAGCCTGGAAGCTAGGCTTAGGGCACTGGCTCTCACTGATGCTAATCCAGTGAGATTCAGTGAGAAATAGAAGCAAGCATTGTCACTGGGAGGGGCCTCGCCACCTGGAGATACTCAATTCTAGAGGTAACTTCACAGTGCAACGTAATTATGGCAGAAGGAAGTACCTGTTTAGTAATACACTGACAAAATCTATTTATTAAATCTTAGCAAATTTAGTATTAGTAAATGCACATTATGAAAGAAAGCTAGCTATATAGCATAAGCCAACAAAGAAAAAAAAAAAAAAAAAACTTCTCATTTCACCCAATCCACTTGCTCCAAATATTTGTCTAGTTCTGCCTTGAATCTATTTCAGCTATCAACTTCTAAACAATGACGGATGGAAGTCTGTTCCAGCAATCAACCACCCACTGGCTAAAGGCAAACTTCCACACATCTATCCTATAACTGTCTTTCCTCAATTTGATGACCTCTCAAGTGATTATTCTGAGCAAGAGGAAGAGGAAGAACCCAATCAGCATTGAGCATGCTCAAACCATTCAAGGCTTTATACACCTCAATCAGATCACCTCGCAGGTGCCTAGTCTCCAGACACTGTAATTGTCAAAACTTAAGCCTTTCTTCATAAGAGCAACCCTTTGTTCCATTCAATAATCTTGTTGCCCTTCTCTGTACTCACTCCAGCAGCTTAACATCCTTCTTAAAATGAGGCTTCCAGACCTGTATACAGTACTCAACATGTGGTATGACCATTGCCTTATACAAGGGGCTAATCACTTCCTTATCACTGCTAGAAAAATTTGTGTATATCATTGACAAGACACCATAAGCTACTCTTGCAAACAAACTGCATTGCTAAACTTCATATCTGCCTGCACAATTACCCCCAGGTCCTTTTCATTCTCTACCACTGTCAGTGCAGTCCCACACCGTTGATACGTTCCTCTGGAGTTATTGCTTCCCATAGGCAGTAACAACTGAATTTTAACATTTGTCAATGTTAAAATTCAGTTGTCACCTTTCAGCCAATCTGCTGAATTTTTCTAGATCCTGCTGCAGCAGTGTACTGTCATTAGTGACATTAACAACCCTGTCGGCCTTCATGTCATTAATAAATACAGAAAACAACAATGGACCCAACACTGGACCCTGGAAGACTCCACTAATAACATTCGTCCACGAAGAACAGTGTCCATTGATTACCACTCTCTGTCTTCTCCTACTCAACCATCCCTTTATCAAGAGCAGCAATTTGCCTCCAGTGCCACACTGCTCCAATTTTTTCAGCAGTGCAACACTATCAAAAGCCTTTCAAAGATCCAAATATATGATATCAAAATTATTCTTTGCATCCAGTTCCTTTGTGATGACATAATAGTAACAAGTCAAATTGGTCACACAAGACTTCCCCTTATCAAACCCATGCTGTGTCTGAGCTATAACTGAAGTCTTCTCTAGATGATCGTGCAGTGCTTCTTTAGCTAGTGCCTCCATTAATTTCCCTGGAACAGAAGTTAAACTAACAGGTCTGTAATTAATTATTCTTTGATCCTCCTTTCTGAATCGGGGTCACATTTGCACATCTCCAGTCCATGGGTACCTCCCCTGAGTCCTAGGAAGCTCTCATAATTATGGCTAAGGGTTTGCTTACTCCTTTGCTCTCTCCTTTAATATAACTGGATAGATCTCATCCAACCCAGGTATCTTTCTTATGTTTATCTTTGGCACTTTCTCCTCCACTTTGCTTTCAGTTATTACAAAATCATCTAGCTCACTGCCAGAATTTAATTCACCTCTGGCATTCCATTCCCTGAATAACTCATGTGTGATCTTACCTGAGTGTTGACGTGCTGATGATCCTCCTCATGTGTTGATGATCCTACCTGAGCAGGCGCCTCCGTAGCCAGGTGGGAAGGAGCAGCAGTGCATAGCACACGCTTCTTGATTAGACCGGGGTTCGAACCCGTCACCACCAAATACGGACGATGCGGAAAGGTCATGATATGACCACCGCATATTCTCGGAGCAATATGGCCTTAGTTGCTAATGCTCCTAAAAACCAAATAACAACAACAACAACTACCTGAGCAGGATCATCAACAGTTGAACCATTGATATCCAGTGAACCAATCAGATTCATCCCCTTCCTTCTAGAGTTTACAAAAGTGAAGAACTTTTTGCTGTCTTTCTTTGCCAAAGATTTCTCGTAATCTGCCTTTTCCCGACTAATCTCCTTTGTGACTTGGTTACAGACAGCTTATATCTATCATAGGTTCTGTGTCACATGTTAATTAATATGTATTCCATGCACTTTTCTTCTCTGCCACATACCTTATTAGTTCATCTGACATCCATTTAAGCCCAAACCTTGAACAATATTTCTTAGTTGGTACAAAACGCCTAGTAGCTTGCAAGATTAATTCTTTGAATGCTTCCCATTTTGAATTTGCTGTTGGTAAGATCATCAGTTGGTCCCACTGTATAGAATTTAAATACTGTCTCAGACCATCATGGTCATCTTTATGAAAGCAAAAAACCGTTCCCTTACCCCTGATGATAATTACCTCTGAGTAAATCACTTTTCACCACACTGTGATCCCTGCCACCTAGTGGTTTCTTTATCTGCAGATTCTTAATGCATGAAGAATCACTACTGATAATCATATCAAGAGTATTATCCCTCTAGTTGCCTCCCGAACATGCTGCTGTAGAAAACAATCATCCAATAAATCCAGAAAAGCCTTTCTATCGTGTGAGTGACCAATCCAAAAATACCAGTCAATATCCGGGAAATTAAAATCCCCTATTTTAAGACACCAATTTTCTGGCCCACAATTTCTCTGTACAGTTGTTTATTATACTTTTAATTTAGAAAGATTTGCAATTTTTTTTACAATTCTAAATATAATTTCATAGTCTATGAAAGGCTGTCTCATGATGTTGCTTGCAAAAATTTATTTTACAAGTGAATATACTGAACTAATACACAAAGCAGTTAGTTCTGTCTCTCAGAACTACATGTTTACTTTTGGAAATTTTCTGTATGAAATTAGGAGATAACTGATAAATGTTATATTAACAGATAACTGATACATGTTGATATGCAAACTCGAATCTCAGCTTACCACAACCTGCAATCTGAATATTTCTGCATTACAAAAATTTAGTGTTGTATGTCATTCATCTTTTTATTATTCTTGTGTGAAAATCTGATTCTGCAAGTGAAGAAATATGGCATATATTGATGATATTATCTGTTCTCTGAAATTTTATTTTATAAAGTGATTAATTGCAATAATTAATGAACACATTAAACATTGGCAAACCTCATTTTTAGTAAAACGTATTATAAAGACATCAGGCTGAAGATAACTGGGAAGAATAAACACTTTTTAAAGTGACTTACCCATAATGGGCGATCAGCATCCACAAGCTCTACTTCAGTAATATCTACATTACTGTACCCAGGCTTCAAAAAATCTTGAAACTAGAAAACACATGACTATGTAAATTACTCAGTTACTTGCAATTACCTGTAACAATACTTTAGGTATTAAAAATAGACTAAATTGTAACAGTTACATAATACTTTTAAGTTCCATAGACACAGATGTATTAATGCTTTTGTGCGGAAGAGAGAGGGATATTTAATATAGTTGAAATTAGGATAAATATAGTTGAGATTAGGATTCATAAAGGATAAAAAATGATTCACTGATAAAATATGCTTAAATCTATTATTTTCTATAATCATCATGACAGTTTATAAGATTCAAAGACAATTAAAAGTTTGTTTGTTTGGGTTTTATTAGTCCATTAGCAACTAAGGCACCAAAACGAGGTCACAAAAAAGGAAACTTCAAGTGACGTAATCGATTAGATCACTAAGTCAAGATATATATATATATATATATATATATAAAAAACAGGTACCCTTTACCCCTGATGGTAGTTACCTCCTTGAGTAAATCCCACTTCAGCACACTGTGATCACTGCCACCTAGTTGTTCCTTTATCTGCAGATTCTTAATGCATGAAGAATCACTACTGATAATCAGATCAAAATTGTCACTACCTCTAGTTGCCTCCCGAACATGCTAATGCAGAAAACAATCATCCAATAAATCCACAAATGCCTTGCTAGTGTGTGAGTGACCAACCCACAAATTCCAGTCAATATCTGGGAAATTAAAATCCCCCATTATAAAGAGTCTCTTATTTACTGGCCCACCCTATTTCCCTGTACACTTTCTAATTAGCATTAGCATTAGTAGAGGCATTTGATGCAAGAAAGCAAGCTTATGCAGCATCAGCCAAAAAAAAAAAAAAAAAAAAAAAAAGTAACATAAATAAATAAAAATAACCACTTCCACTTCACCCCTCTGTTCGTTCGAAATACCTGTCCAGCTGAGCCTTAAACTTATTTAGGCTATCAACTTCCACGACAAGGGATGGAAGTCTGTTCCACCCACCAACCACCTGCTGGCTAAAGGCAAATTTCCGCACATCTATCCTACATCTGTCTTTCCTCAATTTGAATTTATGCCCTCTCAGGTGATTTTTCTGAGCTAGAGGAAGAATCCCATCAGCATTGAGCATGCTCAAACCATTCAAGGCTTTGTACACCTCTATCAGATCACCCCGCTGGTGCCTAGTTTCCAGACACTGTAATTTGCAAAACTTAAGCCTTTCTTCGTAAGAGAACCCCTTTGTCCCATTCACCAATCTAGTTGCCCTTCTCTGTACTCGTTCCAGCAGCTCTACATCCTTCCTGAAATGAGGCCTCCAGGCCTGTATACAGTACTCTAGGTGTGGCCTGACCATTGCCTTATACAAGGGAATAATCACCTCCTTATCCCTGCTAGAAAAATTCCTATATATCATTGACAATACACCATGAGCTACTCTTGCAGCTCGTCTGCACTGCTCAGAGAACTTCATATCTGCCTGCACCACCACCCCCAGGTCCCTTTCATTCTCTACCACTGTCAGTGTAGTACCACAGAGTTGATACGTTGCTCTGGGGTTGCTGTTTCCCATATGTAGTACTTTACATTTGTCAATGTTAAACTTCATTTGCCACCTCGAAGCCCATCTGCTCAACCTTTCCAAATCCTGTTGCAGCAGCATAGTGTCAGTAGTGTCCTTGACAACCCTGCCAACCTTCGTATCGTCTGCAAACTTGGACATTAAGCCTGATATACCATCATCAATATCATTTATAAATACAGAAAACAATAAAGGCCCCAATACTGAACCCTGAGGGACTCCACTAATAACATTAGTCCACGATGAGCAGTGTCCATTGATTACCACTCTCTGTCTTCTCCCCCTCAACCACCCCTTTATCCATAGCAGCAACTTGCCTCCAATGCCACACTGCTCCAATTTGTGCAGCAGTCTTCCATGTGCAACCATGAGTAATTATACTCATTGGAGTCATTAGGCCTATAACACACTCCTACTCTCAATTTTGATCTCCCAATGCTTAGGTCACACCAAACTGACTCGACACCGCACTGTCCAATGATGTCGACTGGCTTCACTTTCTTGGATTTTGTGTGTTTGTTAACTAATAGCATAACCCCTTCTCCCTTCCTATCCGGTGTATCCGTCCTGTACACATTGTACTCCCCAAATTCCAGTTCTGCATTCCTTATATCTGTGTGACACCACATCTCTGATATCCCAACAATATCTGTCTTTGATGTTTTGAGCAAATTCATCAAATTTATTTACCAAACTCCTAGCATTGGTGTATACACAAGTATACTTGCACCTGTTCCTATTCTTAGCTACTCTATCACAACCCATGTGTTTACTTGTACCGCAATGACTCGCAGCAATCTCAGAAAAACCCTGCATCTTGTTTTCCAGGCTGCTGCTCGTTCCAATAGAAGCAGTGGAAGAATCACTTTCACCTCTGCCAGTGGCTACTGCAGTTTTCTGACCCACCTAACACTGCCGCAATAGCATCAGCAAATATTCTTGCACCCTTTCTATTTAAGTGTATCCCATCCCTGTAGAAGCAGTCTCTCCTGTTAACAATTACAGACCAGCCTGAAAAAAATTCTACCCCTTGAGCCTTGCACAATCTTTCCAGGGCCATGATAATTGTCAGACAATATCTAGCTCGGTGTATAAGGCTCACCCAGATGACTAAATAAGGTAAAATATAAATCACGTTTGTGTCTAAAACGTGGACACTCAGTTAAAATATGAGGAATAGTTAAAAATGTGTTACAATTCTCACACATAGGAGAGTCATCTGTCCTCAGCAGAAATGCATGTATAAGATGACTGTGTCCTTTGTGGAAGTGAACTAAAACAACTTCATCTCTGCAGTTCCTGCTCAGACTAGACTGCCAGTGTTGGATTACAGGGCTTTATCTGATTCAGCTTGTTTGTAACATGGCCATGCCAAGATTTTTGCCACTGGGAAAGTAATTTAGTGTTTATTAGCTGCCTGTAGTCTGCATAGGGGACTAACAGACAATGTTAATCCCCTATGCAGACTACAGGCAGCTAATATTTTCCATGTCCAAGACCTCCTGAGAGAGGAGGTCTTGGACATGGAAACCAAAGGCACGGTTGGCAGTCCGATGGGTGTTATAGAAAGTTTCCCATAGTGGCTCAAAGACAGATGTCCATGTAGGATTATCATGCCACATTCAGGTTGCATGAGGAATAGCTTTGATATTATATACTTGGATCTTAGAAAGGCTTTTGATACTGTTGCACATGGAAGACTGCTACACAAATTGGAGCAGTGTGACATTGGAGGCAAATTGCTGCTATGGATAAAGGGGTGGTTGAGGGGGAGAAGACAGAGAGTGGTAATCAATGGACACTGCTCATCGTGGACTAATGTCCACGTGGAGTCCCTCAGGGCTCAGTGTTGGGTCCATTATTGTTTTCTGTATTTATAAATGATATTGATGATGGTATATCAAGCTTAATGTCCAAGTTTGCAGATGATACAAAGGTTGGCAGGGTTGTGAAGGACACTACTGACACTATGCTGCTGCAACAGGATCTGGAAAGGTTGAGCAGATGGGCTGAGAGGTGGCAAATGAAGTTTAACATTGACAAATGTAAAATACTACACATGGGAAACAGCAACCCCAGAGAAACGTATCAACTCTGTGGTACTACACTGACAGTGGTAGAGAATGAAAGGGACTTGGGGGTGGTTGTGCAGGCAGATATGAAGTTCTCTGAGCGGTGCAGACAGGCTGCAAGAGTAGCTCATGGAGTATTGTCAACGATATACAGGAATTTTTCCAGCAGGGATAAGGAAGTGATTATTCCCTTGTATAAGGCAATGGTCAGGCCACACCTAGAGTACTGTATACAGGTCTGGAGGCCTCATTTCAAGAAGGATGTAGAGCTGCTGGAATGAGTACAGAGAAGGGCAACAAGATTAGTGAATGGAACAAAGAGGTGCTCTTACGAAGAACGAGCTTAAGTTTTGAAAATTACAGTGTCTGGAGACTAGGCACCAGCGAGGTGATCTGATAGAGGTGTATAAAGCCTTGAATGGTTTGAGCATGCTCAATGCTGATGGGATTCTTCCTCTAGCTCAGAAAAATCACCTGAGAGAGCATAAATTCAAATTGAGGAAAGACAGATGTAGGATAGACGTGCGGAAATTTGCCTTTAGCCAGCGGGTGGTTGGTTGGTGGAACAGACTTCCATCCCTTGTAGTGGAGGTTGATAGCCTAAATAAGTTTAAGGCTCAGCTGGACAGGTATTTTGAACGAACAGAGGGGTGAAGTGGAAGTGGGTTTTTTTTTTTTTTTTTTTTTGGCTGATGCTGCATAAGCTTGCTTTCTTGCATCAAATGCCTCTACTAATGCTAATGCTAAATGCTAATCTGGCAGAGATTTCACTTTATAAGTATGTGTTAATGACAATTGGTTTTGATGCAGGGGCAGTTGTAGTTCACCTGCTTTGACATAGAAACTCTGGACTGGGGATGTTCTGAAAGCTCCAGTAGCAACGCAGATGGCTTGATAATGGACTGGGCCTAGTCCATCACAGTACACTGTTTTTTGCTGATGCCTACCTGGGACCCATAATCTAATTTAAAACTATCAAGTGCATGATGCAGGCGGAGTAAGGTGCACTCTGTTCCCCAATTATTGGATGAAATGGCTTGTAGGAGGTTCAATCCTCTTTTGCCCTTTGTCCACAGTTGAGGGATATGTGGTAGAAATAACCAGGATCATCAGGATCTCCCTTTCTGAGTTTCCATGGGTCAGGGCACATGGCTGCACACTACGGATTCCAATGATGTAACCCTGGAACCAAGATATGGACATTAGGTCCCAGTGATGCTAATCTGGAAGGCTAGCAGCATCACTGGGATATCCCCTCACCACATACAAGTGCCCACATCGACGGGTGTGAAGGTCAGTTAATACTGCCCATGTTGAGGGTAATATTAGCAGGCCTTGATTAAACAAGTTGTCTGTCTGTCTGTCCACGTCTAGTATCAAGTTGAGCCAACAGGATTCCCATAATGTTATTTTATACAATGTTCAGAACTTGTGTTGAGACTGACATATAACTGCACTCCTCTCTAGATGATTCTGCATGACTTAATCAGTAACTTCATTATTTTCTTTGGAACAGAAATTAAGCTAACAGGTCTCAAGTTACTCATGTCACATTTTGATCCCTGTTTGTGAACTGACGGGTGAGTGGATTTCTTCTCACAGGTTACCGGCCCCGCCACAGAGAGGCAGGAGCAGTGCCGCTAGAGTGACCAAACGGTATAAATGTTAGTATATTAGTTAAATGGAAAAAAGAAAGGTGATTTGCCTTTCTGAAACTTAGTTATAGATCGTAAGACTAAGTTTACTATTATTTAATGAAAACGTAAGAAAACTTTTATAAATGAACAAAAACTGCAGCTTCGAGTAAAACGCTCTAGAAATCACTGAGAATCGCTTGATCACTATAACACTTGGCACCCAGGGCCGCAGTTTGGGAGTGTCTGTAGTTTTGGCACTTATAGCACCTAATGGGATTTGGGATATAAGGACGGACATGGCAATGGAGATATCCTGCTTTGACAGATGTTGGTAGGATGGGTGAGCTAAATGTGAGGATTATGCTCCTAGTTGGAACTAGAATACCATCATTCCGAGTCATGATCCTCCTTGCTTGGATTACTCTTTGTTCACCTAGCTCTTTCATGATTTCCTCCTCTGATACTGTTAATAAATCCCATTCGGAAATTACTCCCTTTGAGGAGTTTAGGGTGGCATGACGAGTAACTTTTATTGGTTGTCTGCCAAAAGTGGTCAGCTTTAACAACTTTGCAAAATGCTGGGATCTCATGGTCTCTACTGGAAGATCCCCAGATTGGAGTCTCCTTGCCTTTCGGTGAACTTGCGGCAGTCTCAATGCATTTCTGCACAATAAATAGGGATAGTTGACTCAGAGGCTTGTCTGAGAGACTGAAGTATGAGGAATGTTAGTATCTCCTCTTGAGGGTTTGTTTTTAACCTCTTGGGTTGAGAGAAGTCATTTTCGGTGTCTTTGGAGAACAACCTGATGATTTTGAATGAAAGCAGTATGAAAGTTAGTAAGTTAGTTTAAAGGAAAAAAAGAAAGGTTCATTTCCCTTTCTGAAACTTCAGAACGGAGATGGTAGTTGACCAATCAGCTCTTCAACATCTTTCAATGGAAATTCTTGACTGGGGGGGGGTAATATATTGATGTTATGGTAATGCTGAAGCCTATTGCTAGATGGGCTGCTACTGCTTCTAATGGTGTGTTCAATGGTATCGAACACACCTTTTTCCCATTGCTTGGGAAAAAGACACCTACATAGCCAGGTGGGCAGGAGCGGCAGTGCGTAGCACATGCTTCTTGATTACACCAGGGTTCGAGCCCGTGACCATCAAATACGGAGGATGCGGAAAAGTCAGGGAATGACCACCGCATATCCCAGAGCAATATGGCCTTAGTTGCTAATGTTCCTAAAAACCAAATAACAACAACAACAGCTTGGGAAGAGGCAATATTAGTTAATATTAGTTGCAATATTAGTTAACATGTCTGTTAACTAATATTGCAACTCTACCTCACATTGTTCCATCTGATATGCGATCTTTTCTATATATGGTATAATTTTTGATTGTACTATTGTCCTGTGGTCTTAAATAGGTTTCTTGCCAGCACATATTTAGTGGATGGTACTGGGCAATGAGGTCTATAATATCATTAATGTTTGAGTGAAAACGTCGACAGTTCCACTGGATTATGGTGACTGTCATTTGGGGTTGGATGGTCCCTTGGATCGTTTCCTTGGGACTGTTTTCATTTTGTCTGCCTTGGTTTTGTCTTTCTTTGAAAAATGTCATCTACCAGTATCTATTTTTTCTTCAATAAAAATTTTGAGAACTGATTCCTCTCCAAGCATAATAATGATTGAAGGAGCAGTAATTGAAAAGGTGGAGTCATATACTTATCTTGGACAAGTTATTAGCTATAATAATGATAAATGGCTGGAAGTCAAGAGAAGAATAAATTTTGGATGGACAGCATTCAGGAAATATAGTCACATACTGAAGAGCAATATCCCAGTTTGTCTGAGACGTAAAATAATGAACCAATGTATACTCCCCACCATGACTTATGGAAGTGAAACTTGGGCACTCACCAAAAGAATGGAAGAGAAGCTGAGAACTACACAGCAAAGAATGGAACAAATTATATTGGGAATCAGACTGTTAGATAAGAAGAGAAACACATGGATTAGGCAGCAAACTCAAGTAAAGGACATTCTTATCAAAACTAAAGAACTAAAATGGTCTTGGGCAGGACACATAGCTTGAAGATATGATGACAGATGGACTAAGAAAATAACAGAATGGTACCCAAGAGGAGCTAGAAGAAAACCTGGAAGACAAAGGCGGAGATGGATAGATGAAATTCATGAGTTTTTGGGTAGTAAATGGATGGCCAGTGCTCAAAACAGAAGGAACTGGAAAGTTGCTGGATAGGCCTTCATCCTGCAGTGGATTGAAAATGGCTGATGATGATGATGATGATGATGATTCGCGGTATCTGTATTCGCGGTTTCGCGATCGCTGATTTAATATAAAATGAAACCTAAAAAAATGTGAATTTTAAAGTGCCGTGAATATTTTCCACCATAAGAAAACATGGGCGTGGCTATAATTATCTTTCCCGGTCAAAACAACATTCAGTGGGTGGCGAGGGGAGAGGGGTGACAAAATCGCGAGCGTGGATGTTTCTCGCTAATCCTTGTTCAGTATGTGTTATGCGCTTGTCATGGAAGGTTTGGTCGTTTGCTTTTAATTTATATGCTTATAAATTGAATAAATTTATCAATTTATAAATTGATATGCTTACAAAAGTGATAAATCTACTGTTTTGCATGTAAAACAGACTTTTTCGAGTGTGTTAAAGGAAGAAAGTGTCTTTATTGTGGACAAGTTCTTTTTTACTCGTACAAAAATATGGCTACGAATAACAAGAGAAATGTGAAAATATGAAAGAAGGTGATGACATTAGCAAATAAAATTGAGTTATTAGACAAAATTTCTAATGGTGAAAGTGTCTCTTCAGTGGCAAAACATTATAAAATCAATGAGTCAACGGTACGATTAATCAAAAAATCGGAAGAAAAAATCCGCCGTAGTGTCTGTGAAAACGCGTTAATTGCTTCAAAAATTTGCTCTGTAATTCGTGATGTTAAATTAGAAAAAAATGGAAAAAGCTTTAAATCTGTGGATAGAAGACCGTACTCAAAATAAAATTCCGTTAAGTTCACTCATCATTCGTGAAAAGGCAAAACTCCTTTATCAACACTTTAGCGAAACTGGTGATAGCACTGGCGGGATAAGTTTTTTTGCTAGCAAAGGCGCTGGTTTGAAAGATTTGTTTAAAATTTGTAATAAATATTACATTTAATATTAAATTGTTTCTTATTTTCATTTCGATGCCATGCTTGCATTTCACTATGTACTGTCTATGTACAGTCATATTATGAAGGTACATATAATACATACATAGACAAAATTTTAGACTAGTTTTTCTTATATATTTCATACTTTGGAACGGAACCCGTTTATTACTATGGGAGAAATAACTCAGTATTCGTGTTTTCGGTATTCGCGACATTTCTCAGGAACGTAACCCCCGCGAATAGCGGGGGTTTACTGTACTACCTATCCTTTCTTTGTTTATTTTTCTTCTTACACTTTCTGCATTATCTGGTGGGAAAGATTAAGGTCTATTGATCTTTTTTTTTTCTTGTTGTTTTTGTAATGGAGATGGTTTTTAAAATTCAAATCCATTTTGAGATAGCTTCTCTTGGGGGAATTGTAACATCCATTTGTCTGCCACAACATTTTTAATTAGGCAGTTTCATTTCCGGAGTCTTTTTGATTGTGGTAATCTGTGCCTAAGAAGGTTTGCTTGCTATTTTTATTGCAATCGTCTTTTTAGCTTCTTGAAATGAAACTCCATTTTCTGCTTTGTATTTTTGTATACTTTTTTTTCTTCCAAATTTCACATTCACTTGAGTATGCCGTATGTTCCCCTTTATAATTTACACATTTATGGCTTCCATCTGTGCAAGTAGAAGTGGCATGTTCTTGAGAACCACAGTTTGCACATGTAAATTTTCCTCTACATTCAGTCTGCAAGTGACCAAACTTCTGACAGTTGAAACAGCGGAGAGGATTCGGAATATATGGTCTCATATTGCAGCATAGGTACCCTGCTTTTACTGATCTGGGTGGCTTCAGTGTGTTAAAAGTGAGTATCAGATTCCTGGTCGGGGTGATTATCCCTTCTTTATTTAACTGTAATTCTTTTAACATTGATGACTCCTTGTTCCTGAAATTCAATTTGAATTTCCTCTTTGGGCACATTTAAAAGGTCCCACTCCATAATGACACCTTTGAGGTATTTAATATATTGTGTGGGTATTTAATATATTGTGTGGGAATACAGTTACTGGTATTCCCACAAAGGTTGTCATTTGTAATAATCTTTTGGAATGTTTAGCATTGGCTGCTTCTACCAAAATATCACCTGATTTTAGTCTTTTAACGTTTTTTGGTAGACCGACATAACTCTCAAGAGTCTTTTGTATGAGAAAGGGTGACAATTGGCCTACCGCTTTCTCAGTGTTTGAATGTAAAATAATATACGTTGGAGAAATTAAAGCTTTAACGTCAGATTAATCTCTTTGTGGAGATAGTAATTTCTATTGCCTTTTCTAGTTGCTTTAAAAATATTTCTGAAAGAACTAGATTCCTCATATCTTGGATCAGTTTTATTTGGGACCATTGACCCAGTGAATTCCTGAGTATTGGAATCAGTTCACTACATTTCACCCTGAGCGTTACCGGCACTGCCACGCAGAGGCAGGAGCAGTGCCATCCTGTGACCAAGCATTAGGAGGATAGTAATTAATATATATACAAGAAAAGAAAAGGAAAAGAGAAAGTTACTTTCCTTCTTAATCTAGTAAAGTTTCTTTCTTTACTATATATTATCTAATTGTGTGTTAATGAAGAATTTAAATAAGGAAACGATTTCTATTTCAAGGAAGAGTGCTAATTCAGAGAAGTGTTGCCCGATCACAGAATTGCTTGGCACTTGGGGCCCGTGAGTGAGGGAGGTCGATTTTCATTTGGCTTACTCTCATAGAAGGGATCCCACCGAATGGTATAAAGATATTCCCAAATGGGGAGATGGAAGACTCTGGATTTTAGCAGTATAGTGGAGGATTAGTAGTAGTAGCATGTGATGCAACAAAGCAAGTGTATGAGCTTATGCAGCATAAGCCCAAAAAAAAAAAAAAAAAAAAAAAAAATTCACACCATTCCCTCTAAATGCCTGTCCAGTTCCTCCTTAAATTTATTTAACCTATCAACTTCCACAACTCATATTGAACAATTAGACTTTACACCAGCCGGTATTCAAATAAACAAATTCCAATCCTGCAACTAAAACACTTTATTTACAATAAAATAAAATACGAGCGAATGAAATGAAATAAAATAAAATATATAGTAGTCTAAAACTGATGTGATTTAATTTACAATAAAATACGAAAATATAAAATATGATCGTAAAAGCGATAAAAACAATTAATAAAATACCGTAACAACTGTAGCTTTCGGGGATAGCGATCCCCTTTCTCAACAGCATATTTCTGCTGTGTGGCACATCCTTAAATAGCAGATCCACAGCACTCGTCACATGGTTCCTCGGGAGTAAGGCCGGAATTTCCCATTTATGCACCGGAACCGGAAATGGCTCGGGAATGCGCTAGCTGAAACCATTCATCTCGCCCAAGAACCACAGTTTCCAAGAGGGGATGTAAACGTACACCCTTGTCTCTATTAATGGAATTGCTAGCTGCCCCAATACGTAAACTCTCAAGCCATTTACGGTCCCAGAACCCCTGTGCATGATCCGTGATGACAGCATCCTCCGGAGAGATTTGATGTTGCTTCTCCCAAAAATGTTCTGCCACGGCAGACTTCCCATAATTTGCGGAATTTATTGCACTCATATGCTCCCCCAGACGGTCTTTCAGTCGTCGCCCTGTCTCACCTACATAACACACACCACAATCCGGGCATTTAATCTCGTATACCACCCCACTGTTGGCTTCTTTCGCTATGGGGTCTTTGACACAAGATATCACTGTGTACAACCTCCGTCCGGGGAGTTGCACACAGCGTTTCTGGCACCCCCGAATTACTCGTGCAATGTGGTCTGAAAGGCCCGGATAGTAGGGAATGTATGCAGTGCTCACAGGGGCGAACGGATCAGTACGGGTGGACTCCGCTCCTCTAATAATTCTGTCCAACACACTCTGGGGGTAGCCGCATTTCTTGAGGTCTGCCGTGACACGAATAATTTCGTTATCTCTGTCCTCGGAGGTGCTACAGTGGGACCACACCCTATCTACTAAAGCCTTGACAACACTACTCTTGTGCTGGCTGGCTTGTGCCGAGGTATAATGAGTATATTGACCTCGGCACATGGGCTTTCTAAACACCTTGGTCTTGTGCCTACAACCATCCCTAATAACCAATACGTCAAGGAATGGTAGGGTTCCCTCTGCTTCCACCTCCGAAGTAAATTTAATAAAAGGTGAGAAGCTATTAAGTACATCAAGTATCTGATCCTCCCTCCCCTTTTGTATAATGGTGAATGTGTCATCAACAAATCTTTTCCATTTATGCATGGGAAATTCCAAACCCTCAAAAATTCGAACTTCCAACTCTTCCATAGCTAAGTTAGCCACTATGGCACTAATGGGGGAACCCATGGCTGTGCCATGGATCTGCTTATACATGACATCTTGGAAAACCATGGTGGTACTGGATAAACAGAACTCCACACCCTCACAAATATCATTAACACAAAGAGGAGACCTAGTACTTAACAAAACATCCTTTTCTAATGCAATTCTGACACACTGGACTCCGAATTTAATAGGGATACAAGTAAACAATGATGTAACATCAAAAGAAATCATAATCTCGTCTTCTCGTATAGTCTGTCCTTTTATAAAATCCACAAACTCTTTGCTATTCTTGATAACCAAGTTGGAAAGTCCTACTATGGGTGTGATCAACTTGGCTAGGTACCTTGATAGAGCATACGTGGGACTATTTACAAATGATACAATTGGCCTGAGTGGTACACCCACTTTATGTATCTTAGGGAGCCCGTAGAATCTGGGTAAGCGGCATCCAGCGGCATGTAATAACCAATATACCTCCTTGGATATCCATCCTGACTTGTGCCAACGCTGTATAAGGTTATTCCACACTAACCAACGGATTTCTACGGACTACTTTGTACGTAGTGATATCTTGCAATAATTCCAAAGCTTTATTAAAATATTGCTCCTTGTCTAAAATAACTGTGGCTCTACCCTTGTCCGCGGGTAAGACTATGATTTCATCGTCTTGTTTAAGTTCCCTCAAAGCCCTTTTTTGACTAGTACTAAGGTTGAAGCGGGCCGACTTGGCCTGGCTCATGATAGCCGCAGTTCTAATGCGTACCTCATCAGCCTGGATCACTGGTAACTTATAAATGGCTCTCTCGATGCCCATGGTTATTTCCGCGATGGGAGGATTGTTGGGCATCAGAGCAAACTTGGTACCCAAGCTTAAAACCCCCTCCTGTTCCTTAGTTAGCCGCTTTCTACTGATATTACAAATAAAATTAGTATTAACATGATCATGTGTAATCACTGTCTCCTTTAATAATCTATTAAACTTGCTGATTTGCCTCTTTTTATACACATCTGAAACCTTAGTTGTTTTCTCCAAGACTAATTTCATTACCAATGATCGATATACAGGAGTTATATTATTAACACATTCTAGAGCCAAACCAATTTGTCTTCTGGTAATCCTTACATCATCATGTAGTTTATGGATCCAGATACACAAAATCCTTTTTTGGAACCAGTTGGTAGCGCTAACTAAACGATCATCATCAAAAGGCATCTTTATACGGAACCCATATGGGACTAGGCCATGTGCTTTACATCTATACGCAAATCTTAAATGGTGTTTCTGTTTGGCCTCCGTCATGCTATATCTCTCAAATTCGCGGATGCGCTGCACTACGGAGTGACCATAGCTATTAAGGATATCTCTAAATAGGCCTACAAGGCTGGGACAATTCATATTGAACAATTAGACTTTACATCAGCCGGTATTCAAATAAACAAATTCCAATCCTGCAACTAAAACACTTTATTTACAATAAAATAAAATATATAGTAGTCTAAAACTGATGTGATTTAATTTACAATAAAATACGAAGTCAGGATGGATACAAGTCAAATACAAGTCAGGATGGATATCCAAGGAGGTATATTGGTTATTACATGCTGCTGGATGCCGCTTACCCAGATTCTACGGGCTCCCTGAGATACATAAAGTGGGTGTACCACTCAGGCCAATTGTATCATTTGTAAATAGTCCCACGTATGCTCTATCAAGGTACCTAGCCAAGTTGATCGCACCCATAGTAGGACTTTCCAACTTGGTTATCAAGAATAGCAAAGAGTTTGTGGATTTTACAAAAGGAAAGCCTATACAAGAAGATGAGATTATGATTTCTTTTGATGTTACATCATTGTTTACTTGTATCCCTATTAAATTCGGAGTCCAGTGTGTCAGAATTGCATTAGAAAAGGATGTTTTGTTAAGTACTAGGTCTCCTCTTTGTGTTAATGATATTTGTGAGGGTGTGGAGTTCTGTTTATCCATACCACCATGGTTTTCCAAGATGTCATGTATAAGCAGATCCATGGCACAGCCATGGGTTCCCCCATTAGTGCCATAGTGGCTAACTTAGCTATGGAAGAGTTGGAAGTTCGAATTTTTGAGGGTTTGGAATTTCCCATGCATAAATGGAAAAGATTTGTTGATGACACATTCACCATTATACAAAAGGGTAGGGAGGATCAGATACTTGATGTACTTAATAGCTTCTCTTTTCTTAAATATACTTCGGAGGTGGAAGCAGAGGGAACCCTACCATTCCTTGACGTGTTGGTTATTAGGGATGGTTGTAGGCGTTTAGAAAGCCCATGTGTTGAGGTCAATATACTCATTATACTTCGGCACAAGCCAGCCAGCACAAGGGTAGTGTTGTCAAGGCTTTAGTAGATAGGGTATGGTCCCACTGTAGTACCTCCGAGGACAGAGATAATGAAATTATTCGTGTCACAGCAGACCTCAAGAAATGTGGCTACCCCCGGGGTGTGTTGGACAGAATTATTAGAGGAGCGGAGTCCACCTGTACTGAGCTGTTCGCCCCTGTGAGCACTGCATACATTCCCTACTATCCGGGCCTTTCAGACCACATTGCACGAGTAATTCGGGGATGCCAGATACGCTGTGTGCAACTCCCGGGACGGAGGTTGTACACAGTGATATCTTGTGTCAAAGACCCCATAGCGAAAGAAGCCAACAGTGGGGTGGTATACGAGATTAAATGACCGGATTGTGGGGTGTGTTATGTAGGTGAGATGGGCGACGACTGAAAGACCGTCTGGGGGATCATATGAGTGCAATAAAGTCAGCAAATTATGGGAAGTCTGCCGTGGCAGAACATTTTTGGGAGAAGCAACATCAAATCTCTCCGGAGGATGCTGTCATCACGGATCATGCACAGGGGTTCTGGGACCGTAAATGGCTTGAGAGTTTACGTATTGGGGCAGCTAGCAATTCCATTAATAGAGACAAGGGTGCACGTTTACATCCTCTCTTGGAAACTGTGGTTCTTGGGCGAGATGAACGGTTTCAGCTAGCGCATTCCCGAGCCATTTCCGGTTCCGGTGCATAAATGGGAAATTCCGGCCTTACTTACGTCCCATGTGATGGGTGCTGTGGATCTGCTATTTAAGGATGTGCCACACAGCAGAAATATGCTGTTGAGAAAGGGAATCGCTATCCCCGAAAGCTACAGTTCTCACGGTATTTTATTAATTGTTTTTATCGCTTTTACCATCATACTTTATATTTTCGTATTTTATTGTAAATTAAATCACATCAGTTTTAGACTACTATATATTTTATTTTATTTCATTCGCTCGTATTTTATTTTATTGTAAATAAAGTGTTTTAGTTGCGGGATTGGAATTTTTTTATTTGAATACCGGCTGGTGTAAAGTCTAATTGTTCAATATGAATTGTCCCAGCCTTGTAGGCCTATTTAGAGATAACTTACAAAACGACAGATGGAAGTTTGCTCCAGCAATTAACCACCAACTGGCTAAAGGCAAATTTCTGCACATCTATTCTACATATGTCTTTTCTTGATTTGAATTTATGCCCCCTTAGGTTGGTAATCTGAACACGTAGAAGGATCCCATCAGAATTCAGCGTTCTCAACAAATTCAAGGCCTTAAACACCTCAATCAGATCACCACGCAGGTGCCTAGTCAATTTCAGTTCCCACTTGTCAATTTCAGTCAATTTCAGTTCCCACTTGTGATCCAATCTACCGAACTTTTCTATATATTGGACAACCATAATCTAGGTGTGAAGGAATTAAAGTTCTACAAATATGCAGTAAAGTATACCAATCAGCTCCCCCATGACACAGACGAGATTCATTAAAGTATATTCGAATGCTTTATACAAATAAAGCTAATAATAGGTGGAAGGACCAGGATATGTCCATCAGGGGCAAAGGTTGATGATGTTGTAGAATAGATATCATCTTTTAAGGGAACAAAAGGTGATATTGTTGTACACGTTGGTACTCATGAAATTAAGAGCAGGAGCCCGGCGGAAATAGTTAACAAGCACTAGTCACTGCTGAAAAAAAGCTGTGAATTAGGGTTAAATTTGAAAGTGTTTGCAATTCTGCCCAGACACAATAGGAGTGAGTATATGATCAGAGCCTTGTCGATCAATACAGCCCTGGAGAGAGATTGTGTAAGGCGCAGGAGTAGAATTTTTCTCAGCCTGGTCTGTGCTTGTTAACAGGAGAGACTGCTACTACAGGGATGGGATACACTTAAATAGAAAGGGTGTAAGAATATTTGCTGATGAAATCGAGGCAGTGTTAGGTGGGTCGGAAAACTGCTAGCTTGGGGGGGGATACACGGACCACAATATTAACAGTAGTCGCTGGCAGAGGTCAAAGTGATTCTTGCACTGCTTCTATTGGAATGAGCAGAAGCCTGGAAAACAAGATGAAGAGTATTTCAGAGACTGTTGGGACATTCTCTGAAAGTAAACACATGGGTTGTGTTAGGGTAGCTAAGAATAGGAACAGTTGCATGTATACTTGCGTGTACACCAATGCTAGGAGTTTGGTAAATAAATTTGATGAATTTGCGGTGTTTGACAAAACAACAAAGGCAGATACTGTTGGGATATTAGAGATGTGGTGTCACACAGATATAAAGAATGCAGAACTGGAATTTGGTGAGTACAATGTGTACAGGAAGGATACACAGGATAGGAAGGCAAAAGGTTATGCTATTAGTTAAGAAACACAAAATCCAAGGAAGTCCAGCCAGTCGACATGGCTGGACAACAGTGTCGAGTCAGTTTGGTGTGACATAAGCACTGGGAGATCAAAATTGAGAGTAGGAGTGTTATAGGCCTAGTGACTCTGATGAGTATAATAAAAAACGGTACAGGGAAATAGAGTAGGCCAGTAAATCAAAGAGTCAGATATTGACTTGAATTTGTGGGTTGTTCACTCACACACTAGGAAGGCTTTTGTGGATTTATTGAATGATTGTTTTCTACATCAGCATGTTCGAGAGGCAACTATAGGAAGTAATACTCTTGATGTGATTATCAGTAGTGATTCTTAATGCATTAAGAATCTGCAGATGAAAGAACCACTAGGTGGCAGTGAACACAGTGTGCTGAAGTGGGATTTACTCAAAGAGGTAACTAGCATCAGGGGTAAAGGGAAGGGTTTTTGCTTTCGTAAGGGCGACTACGGAGTTCTAAAACAGTATTAAAATTCTATATGGTGGGACCAACTGATGATGTTACCAACAGCAAATTCAAAATGGGAAGCATTCAAAGAGTTAATCATGGAAGCTACTAGGCTTTACATACCAACTAAGAAATATTGTTCAAGATTTAGGCCTAAATGGATATCAGATGAACTAATGAGATGTGTGGCAGAGAACAAAAATGCATGGGATACATATAAATTAATGGGTTACATGGAAGCCTATGATAGATACAAGCTGGTCTATAACCAAGTCACAAAGCAAATTAGGAAGGAAAAGGCAGATTATGAGAAATCTTTGGCAAAGGAAGCAAAGAAAAACTCTAGAAGGAAAGGGATGAATCAGATTGGTCCACTGGATATTGAAGGTTCAACTGTTGATGATCCTGCTCAGATGGCTAACAAACTAAATGAATATTTTTCATCTACATTCACAAATGAAGAGTTATTCAGGGAGTGGAATGCCAGAGGTGAATAAAACTCTGGCAGTGAGCTATATGATTTTGTAATAATTGCGAGCAAAGTGGAGGAGAAATTATTGAAGATAAACATAAAAACGCACCCAGGGTGGATGGGATCTATCCAGTTATATTAAATGATGCAGCAAAGGAAGTCAGCAAACCCTTAGCCATAATTATGAGAGATTCCTTGGATTCAGGGCAGGTACCCATGGACTGAAGGTGTGCAAATGTGTGACCCTGTTTCACAAAGGGGGACTCAAAGGATGACACAAGTAATTACAGATGTTAGTCTGACTTCTGTTCAAGGGAAAATAATGGAGTCACAGGTTAAAGAAGCATTGAAGGATCATTTAGAAAAGACTGCAGCAATAATTCAGACACAGCATGGGTTTGTCAAGGGGAAGTCTTGTCTGACCAATTTGATTGGATACTATGATATGGTCACAAAGGAACTGGAAGCCAAAAATAATGTTGATATCATATGCTTGGATTTCAAGAAACCTTTTGATACTGTTGCATATAGAAGACTAGTGTACAAATTGGAGCAGTATGGCATTAAGGGCAAATTGCAGCAATGGATAAAAGTATGGTTAAGTGGGAGAAGACAGAGTGATGGTAAATGGGTGGGCCTCTACATGGACTCATGTTATTCGTGTTGTTCCTCACGGTTTCGTGTTGGGCCCATTGTTGTGTTGTATATTTATCAATGATAGTGATGAACGTATATCAAGCCAGATGATACAAAGGTTGGCAGGATTGTTTAAACAGTATGCTGCTGCAACAGGATCTGGTAAAGTTGGGTAGAAGGGCTGAGAAACGGCAACTGAAGTTCAACATTGACAAATGTAAAGTAGTAGTGGCATGTGATGCAAGAAAGCAAGTGTATGAGCTTACGCAGCATCAGCCTGGAAAAAAAAAAAAATTTCAAACAACCATTCGCTCTAAATGTTTGTCCAGTTCCTCCTTAAATTTATTTAACCTATCAACTTCCACGACAGATGGAAGTTTGTTCCAGCAATTAACCTCCCACTGGTTAAAGGCAAATTTCCACACATCTATTCTGCATCTGTCTTTCCTTAGTTTGAATTTATGCCCCCTTAGGTTCGTAATCTGATCAAGTGGAAGAATTCCTTCAAAATTCGGCATACTCAACCCATTCAAGGATTTATACACATCAATCAGATTACCGCGCAGGTGCCTAGTCTCCAGCCACTGCAATTTGCAGAACTTAAGCCTCTCTTGGTAAGAGGATCCCTTCATTCCCTTCACCAATCTTGTTGCCCAACTTTTTACACACTCAAGCAAATCTACATCCTTCTTAAAATGAAGCCTCCAAACTGGTACGCAATACTCAAGGCGTGGCCTGACCATTACCTTATACCAGTGGGACAATCACCTCCTTATTCCTGCTAGCAACATTCCTATATATCATTGTCAAACCCCATGACTTGCCCTGGCAGCCTGTCTTCACTGCTCAGAAAACTTCATATCTGACTGCACAATTACTCCAAGGTCTTTTTCATTTTCTACCACCTTAAGTGTAGTACCACATAGTTGGTACATTTCTCTGGCGTTACTTCTACCCATATGCAGTACTTTGCATTTGCCAAGGTTGCCACTTCAGTTGCCACTTCTCAGCCCATCTGCCCAAATTTTCTAGACCCTGTTGCAGTAGAACACTGCCATTATTGTCATTAACAATCCTGCCAACATTTGTATCATCTGCGAACTTCGACACTAAGCATGATATACCTTCATCAATATCATTGATAAATATACAAAACAACAGTGGACCCAACACCGAACCCTGTGGGAGTCCACTAATAACATTAGTCCACGAAGAAGAGCACCCATTGATTACCACCCTCTCTCTTCTCCCACTCAACCATCCTTTTATCCATTGTAGCAACTTACCCTTAATATCATTCTGCTCCAATTTGTACAGTAGTCTTCCATGCGCAACAGTGTCAAAAGCTTTCCTGAAATCAAATTATATGATATCAAAATTATTTTTGCATCCAGTTCCTTTGTAACCACAGTTCCTTTGTAGCCTTTCCCTTAAGAAACCCATGCTGTGTCTGAATTATTGCTGCAGTCTTGTCTAGATGATCCTGCAAGGCATCGTTAACCAGTGACTCCATTATTTTACCCAGAACAGAAGTTAAACTATCTCGTCTGTAATTATTCATGTCACCCTTCGATCCCCCTTTGTGAATTGGGGATACATTTGAACATCTCCAGTCCATGGGGACTCCCCTGAGTCCAAGGATGCTCTCATAATTATGGCTAAGGGTTTGTTTAGTTGCTTTGCCGCCTCCTTTAATATAACTGGATAGATCCCATCCACCCCAGGTGCCTTTCTTATGTTTAACTTCAACAATTTCTACTCCACTTTGCTCTCAGTTATTACAAAAGCATTAAGCACCCTGCTACAATTTGATAACCTTCTGGCATTTTGAAACCTTAATAACTCCTCATGTGTGAATGTAGATGCAAAATACTCATTCAGTTTGTTTGCTATCTGAGCAAGGTCATCAACAGTCAAACCATCGATACCAAGTGGACCAATCAGATTCATCCCCTTCCTTTTAGAGTTTATATAAGTGAAGAAATCCTTTCTGTTTTTCTTAGCATCTTTTGGTAAAGATTTCTCGTAATCTGCCTTTGCCTGCGTAACCTCCTTTGTGACTTGATTACAGACTACCTTATATCTGCCATAGGTTTCTGTGTCGCCTGATAATTTATGTGCATCCCATGCATTTTTCTTCTCTGTCACGAGTCTCATTAGTTCATTTGATAACGATTTAGGCCGAAACCTTGAACAATATTTCTTAATAGGTATGAAACTTTTAGTAGCTTCCAAGATTAATTCCTTGAATGCTTCCCACTTAGAATTTGCTGTTGGTAACATCATCAGTTGATCCCACTGTACAGAATTTACAAAACTGTCCAAAACCACTGTACTCACCTTTCCTTCTCCCCTGATAGTAATTATATCTCTAAGTAAATCCCACATCAGTGGGATTTACTTAGAGATATAATTACTATCATGGGAAAAGTTATTATGTTATTAATGCCACCTAATGGTTCTTTTATCTGCAAATTCTTAATACACGAATGATCACTGCTGATTACCAGATCAAGAGTATTACCCTCTCTTGTTGCCTCTCAAACATGCTGCTGCAGAAAACAGTCATTTAATAAATCCACAAAAGTCTTACTGGTGTGCAAGTGACCAACCCACAAGTTCCAGTCAATATCTGGGAAGTTAAAATCCCCCATTATAAGCCATTCAGATTTACTAGCCCACTCTATTTCTCTGTACAATTGTTCATTGTACTCATTTGAGTCAATAGGCCTATAACACACTCCTACTCTTATTTTTGCCTTCGTATGTCTCACCAAACGGACTCAACAGTGCACTGTTCATCTGTATCAACTGGATGCGCTTCTTTTGATTTTATGTTTTTCGTAATTAATGCCTCCTCCCTTCCTATCCTGTCTCTCCTTTCTGTAGACATTGTACTCCTCAAATTCCAATTCTGCATTCCTAATATCTGTGTGACAACAAATCTCTGATATCCCAACAATATCTGCCTTTTTTGCCTTGACCAACACTTCATATTCATTTACTATACTTTTAGCACTGGTATACATGCAAGTAGTAGTAGTAGTAGTAGTGGCATGTGATGCACGAAAGCAAATGTATGGGCTTATGCAGCATCAGCCAAAAAAAAAAAAATCACACCATTCCCTCCAAATGCCTGTCCAGTTCCTCCTTAAATATATTCAAGCTATCAACTTCCACAACGACAGATGGAAGTTTGTTCCAGCAATTAACCACCCGCTGGCTAAAGGCAAATTTCCACACATCTATTCTACATCTGTCTTTTCTTAATTTGAATTTATGCCCCCTTAGGTTCGTAATCTGAACAAGTGGAAGGATCCCATCAGAATTCAGCGTACTCAATCCATTCAAGGCCTTATATACCTCAATCAGATCACCGCACAGGTGCCTAGTCTCCAGCCACTGCAATTTGCAGAACTTAAGCCTCTCTTGGGAAGAGGATCCCTTCATTTCCCTCACCAATCT
This sequence comes from Mastigoproctus giganteus, assembly GCF_048544385.1. NCBI lineage: Eukaryota > Metazoa > Arthropoda > Arachnida > Uropygi > Thelyphonidae > Mastigoproctus > Mastigoproctus giganteus. Next base: position 175,797,097 of record NC_143585.1, read on the forward strand.
TGTTGCCCTTCTCTGTACCGCTCAAGTAAATCTACATCCTTCCTAAAATGAGGTCTCCAGACCTGTACGCAGTACTCAAGGCGTGGCCTGACCATTGCCTTATACAGAGGGATAATCACCTCCTTTTCCCTGCTAGCAAAATTCCTATATATCATTGACAAAACCCCATGACCTGCCCTGGCAGCCTGTCTGCATTGCTCAGAGAACTTCATATCTGACTGCACAATTACTCCCAGGTCTTTTTCATTTTCTACCACCTTAAGTGTAGTACCACACAGTTGGTACGTTTCTCTGGGGTTATTTCTACCCATATGCAGTACTTTGCATTTGTCAAGGTTAAACTTCAGTTGCCACTTCTTAGCCCATCTGCCCAAATTATCTAGATCCTGTTGCAGTAGCAGACTGCTATTACTGTCATTAACAACCCTGCCAACCTTTGTATCATCTGCAAACTTCGACATTAAGCCTGATATACCTTCATCAATATCATTGATAAATATACAAAACAACAGTGGACTTAACACCGAACCCTGTGGGACTCCACTAATAACATTAGTCCAAGAAGAGCAGCACCCATTGATTACCACCCTCTGTCTTCTCGCACTTAACCATCCTTTTATCCATTGTAGCAACTTACCCTTAATACCATTCTGCTCCAATTTGTACAATAGTCTTCCATGCGCAACAGTGTCAAAAGCTTTCCTGAAATCCAAATATATGATATCAAAATTGTTTTTTGCATCCAGTTCCTTTGTAACCACATCATAATATCCTATCAAATTTGTCAGACAAGACTTTCCCTTAACAAACCCATGCTGTGTCTGAATTATTGCTGCAGTCTTGTCTAGATGATCCTGCAATGCATCTTTAACTAGCGACTCCATTATTTTACCCGGAACAGAAGTTAAACTAACTGGTCTGTAATTACTCGTGTCACCCTTCGATCCCCCTTTGTGAATTGGGGATACATCTGCACATCTCCAGTCCGTGGGAACCTCCCCTGAGTCCAAGGATGCTCTCATAATTATGGCTAAGGGTTTGCTTAGTTGCCTTGCCGCCTCCTTTAATATAACTGGATAGATCCCATCCACCCCAGGTGCTTTTCTTACGTTTAACTTCAACAATTTCTCCTCCATTTTGCTCTTAGTTATTACAAAATCATTAAGCACCCTGCTGCAATTTGATAACCTTCTGCCATTTTCAAGCCTTAATAATTCCTCACGTGTGAATGTAGATGTAAAATACTCATTCAGTTTGTTTGCTATCTGAGCAGGATCATCAACAGTCGAACCATCAATGTCAAGTGGACCAATCAGATTCATCCCCTTCCTTTTAGAGTTTATATAAGTAAAGAAATCCTTCTTTACTTATATAAAAAAAGAAAGAAAGTATTCTTATTCTTGGTTACCCTAACATATCCCATATACCCACCTGTTTCATGATGACTGCCATCAGTCCCTAAAGCCCACAGCACCCCTCGCTCCAGGCCTGCTGCTTATTCTAAGAGAAGTAGTGCAAGAATCAATTTCACCTCTGTCTGCAGCTACTTTTAACCTTTTAGTCTGTGAAATCCCCCCAAGCTAGCAGTTTTCCGACCCACCTAACACTGCCTCGATAGCATCAGCAAGTTTTCTTGCACCCTTTCTATTTAAGTGTATCCCATCCCTGTCAAAGCAATCTCTCCTGTTAACAAGCACAAACCACACTGAAAAAAAAATTCTACCCCTTGAGCCTTGCACATTCCCTCCAGGGCCGAATTGATCGACAAGGCTCTCATCATGTACTTCCTCCTATCCTGTCTGGGCTGAATTGCAGACACTTTCAAATTTAACCCTAACTCACTACCTTTTGCAACACTGACCTGTTCTTGTTAAGTAAATCTGCAGATCTCCTACTCTTAATGTCATTGGTGCCAACGTGTAGAACAATATCACCTTTTGTGCCCTTAAAAGATGATATATGCTTTACAACATCATCAACTTTTGCCCCTGGCAGACATACCCTGGTCTTATTCCATCTGTCCTTTTTACAAAATATATTACCCATCTCCCTGACAATAGAGTCACCAACAATAACTACCTCCTGTAGGACCAGTGCATTCTGCCTTGGAGATTGTTGCTGTGTTGCCTGATGCCCAGGAGTGAGCTCTGTTGCTGAGTTGGGCAGCTGAGAGCTTGACAGGACCCTCATATTAATTTCTTTGAGGGCATCTACCCTACACCTCAAGCTCTCATAGATGCCCATTAGAACGCTGAGTTGACACCTAATTTCTAGACACTCTCTGCACCTGGCACACACAGAGACATCCTCCTAGGCTAGATCATGTTCTGTTCCAGAGAGTTCGGCAAACATTTCACAAGTTTCACATTTTTTTAGGCTGTGGTGCGTTGGAGAATCGCTCCCCCCCTCAGTTCTTTCCCAATCACAGCACTCCTTTGTGCCCGTTGGTTTGCTGCTCTAGTCTTGGGCATGATATTTTAAATTAATAAGATCAATAAATTTAATTAATTAATTGTCAATATTACACTATCTAATAGAATCCTAAATGCAGATGCGTATTACGCTTTATAATATTACATTAGAGTTACCTAGCTACCACAATTAAAAATTTGAATTCTCTACCACTCTATACAAAAACAATGGCTGCAAGATTCTAATGAAACAACGGTTTTATGTATATCAAGTAGTAATCTACAAAAACTCTTATCTAAATTAAAAATAAAAATAACCAGCATAACTAGAACTATAAAACTACGTATAAAGTACAATATATTTGGTTTTTTTTTTTTTTTTTTTTTAGGAGCATTAGCAACTAAGGCTGTATTGCTCTGGGGATATGCGGTGGTCATTCCCTGACCTCTCCGCATTCTGCGTATTTAGTGGTCACAGGCTCCAACCCCGGTCTAATCAAGAAACATGTGCTACGCACTGCCACTCCTGTCCACCTGGCTATGGAGGCACCAAGTAAGTACAATGTAAAATAACAATTAGGTAAATAAAATGGCAAACATTTATCGCTTTTTCGGAGTCTGTAATTCACACCTATAATTTTTAAAGAGAGTCCATATGGGTAGCAGTAACCCCAGAGAAATGTACCAACTGTGTGGTGTTACACTCAGGGTAGTGGAGAATGAAATAGACCTTTGGGTAATTGTGCAGTCAGATATAAAGTTTTCTGAGCAGTGCAGACAGGCTGCCAGAGTAGGTCATGGGGTCTTGTCAATGATATACAGGAATTTTGTGGAAAGGGATAAGGAGGTGATTATCCTCTTGTATAAGACAATGGTCAAGCCACACTTGAGTACTGACAGGTCTGGAAGCCGCATTTTAGGAAGGATGTAGAGTTACTAGAATGAGTACAGAGAAGGGAAACAAGACCGGTGAAAGGAACAAAGGGGCGCTCTTATGAAGAGAGGCTTAATTTCTGCAAATTGCAGCTTCTGGAGACTAAGCACCTGCTACGCAACCTGATTGAGGTGTATAAGGCCTTGAATTGATTACAAACCTGAGAGAGCATAGATTTGAACTGAGGAATGACAGTTATAGAATAGATGTGCGGAAGTTTGCCTTTAGCCAGCAGGTAGTTGATTGCTGGAACAAACTTCCATCTGCTGTTGTGGAAGTTGATAGCATAAATAAATTCAAGGCAGAACTAAACAAACATTTGGAATGAACGGATCGGTGAAATGGGAAGGGTTTTTTTTTTTTTTTTTTTTTTTTTTTGGCTAATGTTGTATAAGCTTGTTTTCTTGCATAATGTGCCTCTAATCCCAATCCCCCTTATGTCATCAGAATGACTGCTTAATCCTCTGCTGTTCCATTGTATGATGTTTTCAATTATTTAGGCATGGCAAAAGATGATTCATATGACTGAGTTTTTGCTTGTAGAGCATTTTTTCTTTTCTTTTTTTGGGAAGATGGTGCATCCAGTATCCACAGTGCCATTCCCATGAATTTCTAGTATGGGTTCTTCATAATCTGAATTTATTATCTTCTTCCATACTATTGGTTGGTGTTTCGGTTTTCTTGCTGTCTTTAATAGCTTCCAATTTTTTTACTCTCATGTGAGACAAATTAGAGTATCAGTTGGGATACTAATTGGAGTGTTAGTTGTTCGCTTGTTTTAGTTTTAGGTGTATCTTTTATGGAGGCTGATAAGGTTGATTAAGCCCAGTTTGCCAGAGAGGAGTTTGATAGTATTGAGACATCTGCTTGAACTGCAGTTGAAAGATAGCTTCGGGTGTGAGACTCATAGGATAGACTGTACACGGTCAATATAATTTGTTGGCGAACTTCAGGATATGTGAATTTATGTTCTATTTTGTATCTTTGAATTTTCTTTCCAGTTTTCCATATTTCACATGATTTAGAAAAAGCAGGGTAGATTCCTTTGCAGTTGGGACACACGGAAATTGAGGCTGAGCAATCTGCTTGTGTATGATCCTTAGACCCACATATGGGCCAGCTCTGCATGCCTGCTGAGAGTGTCCATAATTCTGGCATAACAACAAAGAGGATTTGGGATAAATGGCCAAATTCGGCTATTTAAATAGCAGCTTTTACTGTGGACGATAAGCTATGAGTGCTGAAAGTAAAAATGATGGATTGAATTGGAATGAAATTTCCATCTTTTTTTTTTAATCATTATTCATTTCGCACCTGTTACCTTTCGGTTACTAAGTTCCTAAAGAAATTCCTCCTCAGACACTGCAAGTAGGTCCCACTCTGATTATGCCTTTAGATAAATTTAAAGTATTGTGGGAAGTAACAAATACCGTCAGCCCACCAAATGTTGTTGTCTTTAATAGACATTCAGAATGTTTGGAGGTGGCTGTTTCAACTAGGAGGTCTCCAGATTGTATTCTCTTCATCATTTTTGGTGATCCTGCAATAGATTCCAAATATTTTTGGATAATATATGGTAATAGCTTTCCCACCAGCTGAGTAGACAGAGAGTGCATCACCAGAATGTTAGATAGGTTTGGACATTGTGCTTCTATTCAAAGCCTTTTAGGATGGTTTTTGCATCATTTTCATTGGATATCTCTGTCCTTGAGCTTGATGGCTCTAAAGGAGGAAAATTAGTCCATCATTATTTAAGTCCAGCCTTTTAACCCTGGTAGAGTGAGTTTCTTCTCCCAGGTAATCCCGCCACATGGAGGCAGGAGTGGTGCCACCAGAGATCAAGTGGCTGTAAAAGTTAGTTTGTTAGTAATTAATATATATATATATATATATATATATCCACTAAAAAAGAAAGGTAGATTTCCTTTCTGAATTCTTACTTTAATACTTTAAGTAAAGAACCACTTGAAGTGAACAAAAGAGAAAAAGGCACTAAAAAAGAACATAAACTTTATCGCTTGGAAAGAGCACTTCATATATCGCAGAGAAATCGCTTGTCACTATTACTAGACACTCAGGGCATTGAGTACCGAATACAGATCTGGAGGCTTCATTTCAGCAATTACATATGCCTGTTGGAGCTAGTACAGAGAATGGAAATAAGATTTGCGAGTGTAACATAAGGGTGCTCTTACCTAGAAAAGCTTCAGTTCTGCAAATTGCAGCATCTGAAGACTAGGCACCTGCAAAGTGATTTGATTGAGGTGTTTAAGGCTTTGAATGGATTATCATCATCATCAGCCATTTTAAATCCACAGCAGGATGAAGGCCTCTCCAGCAACTTTCTAGTTCCTTCTGTTTTGTGCAATGGACATCCGTTTACTACCCACAAACTTGTGAATTTCATCTGTCCATCTCTGCTGTCTTCCAGATTTTCTTCTATCCCCCCAGGGGATATCAGGTATGTTGTATGTTATTTTCTTAGTCCATCTGTCATCATGTCTTTGAGCTATGTGTCCTGCCCAAGACTATCTTAGTTTTTTAGTTTTGATAAGAAGGTACTTTACTTGAGTTTGCTGCCTAATTGATGCGTTTCTCTTCTTATCTAACAGTCTGATTCTCCTAATGTAATTTGTTCCATTCTTCCCCGTGTAGTTTTCTGCTTCTCTTCCATTCTTTTGGTGAGTGCCCAAGTTTCACTTCCATAAGTCGTGGTGGGGAGTATACATTGGTTAATTATTTTACGTTTCCAACAATTTGGGATATTGCTTCTCAGTATGTGACTATATTTCCTGAATGTTATCCATCCAAAATTTATTCTTCTCTTGACTTACAGCCATTTATCATTATTACTGCTAATGACTTGTCCCAGATAAGTATATGAATCCACCTTTGCAATTACTGCTCCTTCAATCATTATGTCCCTTTCTGTAGCATACTTGTTCATCATTACTTTTCTTTAGCCATATTCATCTTTAGTCCGAAATCCTTACTAACTATGCATAACTGATTAACATTTTCTTCTAATTCTTTGGGATTGTGGCTTATGATCACAATATCATCTGCAAATCGTAAATGGTTTAGGTAATCTCCATTCATATTGACGCCTTTTTGTGACCAGTCCAATCTTCTGAAAGCTTCTTCAAGGGCAGCAGTAAACAACTTTGGAGATGTCAATTTTAAATTTGCAACTGTCTTTGTCTATTCTAATAAAGGAGGTCGCATTCTCATATATTTTCTTCAAAATCATAATATATGGGATATCTATGCCTTGTCAGTACCTGAAACACTGCATTATGCTGTATGAAGTCAAAGGCCACAGCTAATGCTTTCTCCATTAGCTGTGATATTACGTGAAGGAGATCCATAGTTGAGAATCCTGTCCTAAAGCCAGGTTGCTCTTTTGGTTGATTCTTATCAAGAATTTTCTAATCTGTTAGTAATGACCCTTGTGAACAACTTGTAGATGTGGAATAACAAGTTAACTGGTCTATAATTTCCAATTTCCGATTTATCTCCTTTCTTATGCAGCGAAACTATGATTGCATTATTCCGCTCCTTAGGTGCCATGCCATGCCTTTTCTAATGCATTTTGTGAAGAGCCTTGCCAGTTTCTGTGTCATGTCTTTTCCTCCAAATTTTAGCAACTCTACAGTAACTTCATCTTCCCCCGGGGCTTTCTGATTCTTCATTTTCTTCAATGCATGTTCTAGCTCATCAGGAAAGATATCGGGTATATCATATGTGTTACTAATTTGGGATCCATCTTCCCCACTGCTGGCATCATTTCCTCGCCCCTTGTATAATTTTCTATAGTAGTCTTCTGCTATTTGAATTATGCCTTCTCTGCTATTTATAAGTACACCATCTCTATTCTTCAGTTTCAGTATCATTTGTCTTTCTGTATTATTGCTCATAGCTGCTGATGTAAGTCCTTTGTTTTCCCTTAATGCTTGTTCTACTTTTCTTGTGTTAAATCTTCTTATCCTCTCTGAGCCTCTTCCTAATGGCTTTGCATAACTCAGTATAGTCAATTTTGTCCTTGTCAGTGTTTATCTTGCTCTTCATTTGTCACCTTCAGTTCATCATGACAAGTTTTTCTTGACTTATTTTTTCTTCTTTGGATTTTTTTACTTATAGGTTTCTTGGGCATTATCACTTTCAGAGAGTTGTAGTATTCCTCATCGATATCTTGGTCCTGAACAGTCTGCAGAAGCTCAAACTTGTTCTGAGTTTCAGTACATACTGCTTTTTCTCCTCTTCTGTTATCTGAAAGACCTTAAAGTATTATTTACTCAAGTCAATTTTTTTCCTTTCTTTTCTTACTTCTATATTAAGTGTGCATCTTACCATTCTGTGTTGAATGGATTGATCAAGCTCAATGCTGGTAGCATTCTTCCTCTTGCTCAGAATATACACATGAGGGGGCACAAATTCAAATTGAGGAAGGTTAGTTGTGGTTGATTGCTAGTACAAACTTTCATAAGTTATTGTAGCAGTTGATAGTTTAAATAAATTCAAGTAAGAACTAGACAAACCATTGGAGTGAATGAATATGTGAAATGGGAAATGTGGTGCTTTTTTTTTTTTTTTTGGCTAACACTGCATAAACTTGCTTTCTTGCATCATTTGCCACTACTAATGCTAATTGGTTTCAAAACATCTTCTCAACTTGGAGCCATCATTCTTTGTCTTCATTCAAAATTTTTGGCACCATCTTGGCACATACTTTTCTCATGCTCAAATTTTTCATTAAAATTTGTCTGTTTGTTTGTCCATATCGAGTTCTGATGCAACCATGTTGATGCTTAAACAATAATCACTTCTAATCAATGTCCTTACCCAGTCTAAATTTTGGTTACTATCCCTACATGTGACTCAGAATGCATATTGGACTAAAAACTTAAATGAAAGCATTTTAAATAGTATAGCTTGATAATATAAACAATACCATGAAATATACCTTTTATATTGCTAACACCTGTACTATACAAGACAGTATTAACTTACAGTGGCAGAACTCAGAATTCTTACTTATCTAGCCTAGGTAATGCAGTCACTTCAACCCCACATGCATACATTCAAAAAAATCAGCAAAATATATTCAAAATTGTTAACTTTTTTTTGATACTATCTTTATTTTCAATCTTTTCTGAACACAACCATGAAAAATCCACTTTTTTATAAATAAAACTTATATTTTTAATTAATTTTTGCCTTTAGATCTGTTCGTGAGCAATATGAAAATTGCTTTAACTAACTAATGTTTAACTAACTAAGCTTTAACTAATGCATGTAGCTGGATCCAGTTTGTCAGTAACAGGAGAGCTGTTGCGTGAAAAGAAAAGCATGAATCTTAACAGTCTGATTCTAGGTGAAGCGTCAATGTCACAAAGCCAGAGAGCATTACCAATTGGAGGAAAATGTGCATTAGTAAATCCGGCTCACCATCAATAATTGTACACAACAAATGCCACTCAACATGTACATATAATTAGATTTAACTTAATTCATGAATTTTTCCATAAAGTGTGCAATAATTAGTACTGATTTCTGGAATTTTCTGTGAAAAAATTAAGGCAAACATTTTCAAAAATACTATTAAGGTTTACAGCTGTGTGGATGGAGTGGAAATCAGGGTTAATCTGTAATTACAATAAGCTATAACTACAAACACACAACAAATAATATCACAAATGGTGTTCACGTATGCAACCAGATCAATATACAATTATATGCATATCACAATAAAACTTGTGTTATTACTGATAACTTAAACACAGTACCTTATTCTGTACTTAAATTTATATTTAGGGAAGTTATATTATCTGTCTTGAAATTCAGAATGAGTAACAAGGGAAAAAAATGGCATCAAAACTTTCATAAGACAATTCTTTTAAGTCCTTTTACAACACTGCCTGAAAATATCATATAAGTATAAAATACTAGTTGAAGCATATTATGTGTGGAACAATACTATACTCAATGATATTACAGGAAAGTTTTCACAGATGCTACTGAATTATAGTAATCCTGACCTCTGCAATAATAAGCTTTTTGGAGGCTAATTATTAAAATAATTATGATATTTATCTATAAAGGCTTTTAAATCAAAATTTCAGAAAATGAATTACAATCCAGTGCTAGAAGAATTTAAAAGAATCCCATCCAATATCCCCTAGTGTGATCACAAAAAGAAATAGTAAATGGTAAATTACAAATATCCATTAACTTTTTTATAGCAAAATTCTACAAATCTCCCACTGGTTTTAAGGCTCATAATGTTTTACAAAGATAGCTATGCCAGAATATGAGAGCAAGTATTTTAAGCATAATGATGAATCAATGAAATTATTTCATAGGCATAACTTATTTTTTTTGCTTTGTCTCGCCTTGGATTAAGAAACAGTTGGATTATTAAAACTCTATATTAAGAATATTAAGACTATATGTAAGAGTTGAAGCTGACTGAACTTATGTGAATAACTGAATTTTATTCATATAACATATGGTGAACTACAAAATTAAATAACTAAATAAATTACTTACTACAGGACGGAGATCAGGATGATGGAGAACATATCCATTATTGGAGATGGCAAAAGAGTAACCATTCACCCCTAGCTAAGAAACAGAAATTTATATTTAACTTGAATAAGTAAGACATTTAAATTTAATTACAGGTTAATAACACTGGCCAACAGAAAAAACAATTTTTTTTTTTTACTTCCAGAGCATCTTCTAAAAATGAAACTGATTTGCTGAGTCTGTACTTACCAAATTAAGTCTATTGTCTAATCAAGGCTGTCGTCTCACTTAGTCTTGTTTTACTCTAATTTATAGTGAAAGTAATACAGCACATATATGGAGCCCAAGTTTCATCTTGATCACCAATTTTGCAACCAAAGAATAAAGAATATTCACATTTAGTGAAACTGAAGATTTTTTCCTCTAAGTTTTTGTTGTAAACCATGCACACACATGTATAGCAGAAATTGTCAAGTTGATTCAGACACTTCTTTGCTTCTGTTTAAATGTTTCAATAATACAATTCTAAGCAAACCACAGAAGAAGTAAACATTATCACCAAAACTATGCATGTATTCACATTACAACCATTTTTCCATTACTGAGAGAGAGAGAGAGAGAGAGAGAGAGAGAGATGGGAGGCAGATAAACAAGGCTGAACATGTTAATCCTTCCCAAAATTTAATGCCATCTACGTGTTACTTGCAAATATTATTATTTGCATGTACTCATAGGTGGCAGTAATAGTATGATATCCACTATGCTATCCACAGTCAGTATGATATCCACTTCCCTAATTGTGTAGCATATGCATATTAGGGAAAAACAGAAAAACCTTTACTTATATCAAGAAATCGTGAAGTGATCAAAGAGCTGTTATATTAGTGGAGGTAAAGCTCATTTTGGTCTGTATAATTATACATTTTTGATTTTTTTTCACAACTGTGCTAAATTTCTCAGAATTCTGCAAAATGCTTTCTGTGTTAAATTAAATGGTAAAGAATTTTTAAGTTCATGAAAGGATTTGTAATACACCTGCTGAAGTTATATTTGCACTCAACTAATGAATCCACAAAAATGTAGGTTGAACAAATTGAACAAAATGAAAAAAAAAATTGATTTGTGCCAGATATGCAACAAACTAAATCAAACCTGTACATATATGATCAAACATGATTGGTTCTGAGGAAGTGAGCTCATGTGATTCATTCTGTGGGATTATCAGAGACTCAAGTGTATGAGACTGTGTTGAGCAATATACTGTACTCTCAAATCCAACCCCAGAAATAGATCAACCAGTACAGAAGGCATGATTTGGTTCAGCAGCAGAAGGTGATCTTAATTCAGGACTCAACTGTATGAGAGATAGGGAACATGTTTTGTAGGATGACAGATGGCATGGAACTAGAATACATTCAATGTGTACAAAAACTGACAATGTTACAAACAATTTATCAGCTCGTAATGGTTCTAGCAAGTGCATGGTAATACAAGTTACCATGGTAATGGTAACTTGTATTACTTAAACAACTTAAACAATTAATACTTAAACAACTAATAAACTGGCAATGAAATATAAGGTTGCATTGAAAAAGTGTCACAAGATAGGGCAAAATGTTCCTGTGTCTGCTTTCTGGCAAGACATGGCAGGAGAGAATATGATAAAAGTATTGTGGATTTCCTATAGGCATGAGTTACTCTGCAAGGATCATGGGCTAAAATTTTTCTCGGTATCGCTCCCCTTATTCGATATTTGGAATTTATTCTGTAAAGACGGTATATACAAGTGTAGTGAAAACAATAAAATAAAATATTCACTTTAAATGTAGAAAGTTCAACAGCTTTTGCCAATGCTATTGTTCGGGGAATAGGATAGTATCGGGGTGTAGACAACTCAGCACATGATTGACTCAGGATCATACAACATAATATCATGAAACATATAGTATTTTTTTTCAATATACTCTGGGGGATCCAATGTCTGTTTTATGTACAAGATTTTGGATGTAATTACAATAATGCTATAAAATTTAACCAATTTCAGTCATAAGAGAATTATCTAGTTTTTAACTTTTATTCCTTCATGCAGGATATGTTCTCAGGACACTGTCAAAAAAGTTCCAAGTGGTACATGAATTTCTCATTTCCATCAGCAATTTTAAGAGTGTAAGTCACATATTAGGATAAACACATTAGCATTAGTAGAGGCATATGATGCAAGAAAGCAAGCTTATGCAGCATCAGCCAAAAAAAAAAAAAAAACCCTTTCACTTCACCGCTCCATTCATTTGAAATACCTGTCCAGCTGAGTCTTAAATTTATTCAGACTATCAACTTCCACAACAAGGGATGGAAGTCTGTTCCACCAACAAACTACCCACTGGCTAAAGGCAAATTTCCGCACATCTATCCTATATCTGTCTTTCCTCAATTTGAATTTATGCCCTCTCAGGTGATTATTCTGAGCAAGAGACAGTATCCCATCAGCATTGAGCATGCTCAAACCATTCAAGGCTTTGTACACCTCTATCAGATCACCTTGCCGGTGCCTAGTCTCCAGACACTGTAATTTGCAAAACTTAAGCCTTTCTTCTTAAGAGCAACCCTTTGTTCCATTCACTAACCTTGTTGCCCTTCTCTGTACTCATTCCAGCAGCTCTACATCCTGCTTGAAATTAGGCCTCCAAACCTGTATACAGTACTCAAGGTGCAGCCTGACCATTGCCTTATACAAGGGAATAATCACCTCCCTATCCCTGCTAGAAAAATTCTTGTATATCATTGAGAGGACACCATGAGCTACTCTTGCAGCGTGTCTGCACTACTCAGAGAACTTCATATCTGCCTGCACAATTACCCACAGGTCCTTTTCATTCTTTACCACTGCCAGTGTAGTACCACAGAGTTGATACATTACCTGGGGTTGCTGTTTCCCATATGTAGTACTTTACATTTGTCAATGTTAAACTTCATTTGTCACCTCTCATCCCACCTGCTCAACCTTTCGAGATCCTGTTGCAGCAGCATAGCGTCAGTAGCATCCTTAACAACCCTGCCAACTTTTGTATCGTCTGAAACTTGGACATTAAGCTTGATATACCATCATCAATATTATTTATAAATACAGAAAACAACAATGGACCCAACACTGAACCCTGAGGGACTCCACTAATAACATTAGTCCACGATGAGCAGTGTCCCTTAATTACCACTCTCTGTCTTCTGCCACTCAACCATCCCTTTATCCATAGCAATAATTGCCACCAATGCCACACTGCTCCAATTTGTGCAGCAGTCTTCCATGTGCAACAGTATCAAAAGCCTTTCTAAGATACAAATATATAATATCAAAGTTATTCCCTGCATCGAATTCTTTTGTGACTACATCATAGTATCCAATCAAATTGGTCAGGCAAGACCTTCCCTTAACAAAACCATGCTGTGTCTGAGCTATTACTAAATTCTTGTTAAGATGATCCTGCAGTGCTTCTTTAACCAGTGCTTCCATTAATTTTCCTGGAACAGAAGTTAAACTCACAGGTCTATAATTACTTGTGTCAGCCTTTGATCCTCCTTTGTGAACTGGGGTTACATTTGCACATCTCAAGTCTGTGGGTACCTCCCCTGAGTCCAAGGAAGCTCTCATAATTATGGCTAATGGATTGCTTACTTCCTTTGCTGCCTCCTTTATTATAACTGGATAGATCCCATCCACCCCAAGTGCCTTTCTTGTATTTATCTTCCACAATTTCTCCTCCACTTTACTCTCAATTATTACAAGATCATCTAGCTCACTGGCAGTGTTTACTTCATGTGTTTACTATGACATTCCCCTTCCGGAACAACTCCTCATGTGTGAATGTAGGTGCAAAATATTGATTTAGTTTGTTAGCTACCTGAGCAGGACATGAACATTTGAACCATCGATATCAAGTGGACCAATCTGATTCATCCTCTTCCTTCTAGAGTTTACATAAGTAAAGAACTCCTTGCTGTTTTTCTTTGCATCCCTTGTCAAAGATTTCTCGTAATGTACCTTCGCCTGCCTAACCTCCTTTGTAACTTGGTTACAGATCAACTTATATCTATCATAGGCTTCTGTGTCACATGTTAATTTATATGTATCCCATGAATTTTTCTTCTCTGCCATATGTCTCATTAGTTCATCTGACATCCATTTAGGCCTGAACCTTGAACAATATTTCTTAGTTGGTATGTAAATCCTATTAGCTTCCAAGATAAGATCTTTGAATGCTTCCCATTTTTAGTTTGTTTTGGTAACATCATCAGTTGGTCCCACTGTATAGAATTTAAATACTGTCTCAGACCATCGTAGTCGCCTTTACGAAAGCAATAACCCTTCCCTTTACCCCTGATGGTTGTTACCTCCTTGAGTAAATCCCACTTCAGCACACTGTGATCAATGCCACCTAGTGGTTCCTGTATCTGCTGATTCTTAATGCATGAAGAATTACTACTGATAATCAAATCAAAAGTATTGCTCCCTCTAGTTGCTTCCCGAACATGCTGATTTATAAAACAATCATCCAATAAATCCACAAAAGCCTTGCTAGTGAGTGTGACCAACCCACAAATTCCAGTCAATATCTAGGAAATTAAAATCCCCCATTATAAGACTCTCTGATTTACTGGCGCACTCTATTTCCCTGTACAGTATCTTATTATACTCATCAGAGTCATTAGGCCTATAGCACACTCCTACTCTCAATATTGATCTCCCAATGCTTATGTCCCACCAAACTGACTCGACACTGCACTGTCCAGCGATATCGACTGGCTTCACTTCCTTGGATTTTATGTGTTTCTTAACTAATAGCATAACCCCCTCCTCCCTTCCTATCCTGCCTATCATTTCTGTAGACGTTGTACTCCCCAAATTCCAGTTCTGCATTCCTTATATCTCTGTATCACCACGTCTCTGATATCCCAACAATATCCGCCTTTGATGCTTTGAGCAATACCTAAAATTCATCAAATTTATTTACCAAACTCCTAGCATTGGTGTACACGCAAGTATACATGCACCTGTTCTTTTTCTTAGCTACCCTAACACAACCCATGTGTTTACTTGTACCCCAAAGACTCCCAGCAGTCTCTGAAATATCCTGCATCTTATTTTCCAAGCTGCTGCTCATTCCAATAGAAGCAGTGCAAGAATCACTCTTCACCTCTGCCAGTGGCTACTGTTAATCTATTAGTCCTTGTATCCCCCCAATCTAGCAGTTTTCCGACCCACCTAACACTGCCTCGATAGCATCAGCAAACATTCTTGCACCCTTTCTATTGAAGTGTATCCCATCCCTGTAGAAGCAGTCTCTCCTGTTAACAAGTACAGACCAGGCTGGAAATAATTCTACCCCTTGAGCCTTGCACAATCTTTCCAGGGCCGAATTGATCAACAGGGCTCTCATCATATACTCCCTCCTATCGTGTCTGGGCAGAATTGCAGACACTTTCATCCCATCCCTGTAGAAGCAGTCTCTCCTGTTGACAAGTACAGACCAGGCTGAAAAAAATTCTACCCCTACATAATGCAAGAAAGCAAGTGTATCAGCAAGTGTATGATGTATCAGCCAAAAAAAAAAAAACCTCCCCATTTCGCCAATTCATTTTACTACAAAATGTTTGTCTAGTTCTTCCTTGAATTTATTTAAACTATCAACTTCCACAAAGACAGATGGAAGTTTGTTCCAGCAATCAACTACCCGCTGACTAAAGTCAAACTTCCCCCCCATCTATTCTACAACTATTTTCTCTGAATTTGAATTTATGCCTACTGAAATGTGTAATCTGTGCAAGAGAACTAATCCCATGAGCATTGTGCTTGCTCAAACCACTGAAGGCCTTATAGACCTCAATCAGATCACCTCGCAAGTATCTAAGTCTGCAGATGCTGCAAATTTCAGAACTTAAGCCTCTCTTGGTAAGAGCAACTGTTTTTTCCCCCTCACCAATCTCATACTTCCCTGTACTCATTCCATCAAATCTACTTCCTAAAATGTGGCCTCCAGACCTGGATGTGGCCCAACCATTGCCTTATACAAAGGGATAATCGCCTCCTTTTCCCTACTAGCAAACTTGCTATATATCATCAACAAGACCCGATGACCTGCTCTGGTCACAAAACTTCATATCTGACTGCACAATTACCCCCAGGTCTTTTTCATTTTCTACTGCTATAAATTTCTACCACAGAGTTTTTTTACAAACTCTGTGATAGAAGATGAAAAAAACTCTGTGGTTACTTCTACCCATATGCAGTACTTTGCATTGTCAATGTTAAACTTCAGTTTCCACTTCTCAGTGCATCTGCCTAACTTTTCTAGATCCTGTTGCAGCAGCAGCATACTGCCATTAACAACCCTTCACCTTCATGTTGGACATTCAGCCTGACATACATTCATCAATATTATTGATAAATATAGAAAAGAACAATGGTCCAAACACCAAAACCTGGGGGCAGGGCTGGATTTAAACTTTGTGGCCCCAAGCTATAACAGGTATGACGTCCTTCTCTCTCTCTCTCTCTCTCTCTCTCTCTCTCTCTCAGAGTTCAACTGTGACAATTATTAAAAAAGGATTTTTTAAGATAGAGTGATGTCCCTTGTAACGTGAGGCCCTAAGCCAGGCATGGGAAACCTTTCCTAGTTCGGAGGCCAAATTATCATTCTGTCTCCAAGTCAAGGGCCAGACAAAATTGTTAAATAAAATAAATTAATATTAAATGAATTAAAACAAGTTGCTACTTCATATTTCATTTATTTATAATGCTTTGGTATAAAGCTCTACATAAATTTTATAACATAACGAACGATATAACAATTTAATGTGAAGTTTGGCCTTGTACTTGAACTATGAGACTATCAATATTGACATTAATATCACTTAAGGATAATCGCACAGAATTTGAGGTTTTCGTCCGTTATTCTTGTCCGAATTTTTGATTTATTGTATTTTATCCTTGAAAAAAAAAAACTGTTCACACATATATGTGCTGCCGAAAAGATAAATGAATTTTCTTGAAAAGGCACATAAATTTGTATATTTTTCTTCCACCAAATAAAATTTATAAAAATTCATCAAAGCAATGTTGTTAAATTGTGATTTTAGCACTAAATCTGCCTGAAGCTCAATAAGTTCCATCTAGCATTAGCATTAGTAGAGGCATAAGATGCAAGAAAGCAAGCTTATGCAGCATCAGCCAAAAAAAAAAAAAAAAAAAACCCTTTCACTTCACCCTTCGTTCGTTCGAAACACCTGTCCAGCTGAGCCTTAAATTTATTTAGGCTATCAACTTCCACAACAAGGGATGGAAGTCTGTTCCACCAACCAACTACCCACTGGCTAAAGGTAAATTTCCACACATCTATCCTACATCTGTCTTTCCTCAATTTGAATTTATGCCCTCTCAGGTGATTATTCTGAGCAAGAGGCAGTATCCCATCAGCATTGAGCATGCTAAAACCATTCAAGGCTTTGTACACCTCTATCAGATCACCTCACCGGTGCCTAGTCTCCAAACACTGTAATTTGCAAAACTTAAGCCTTTCTTCGTAAGAGCAACCCTTCGTTCCGTTAACTAACCTTGTTGCCCTTCTCCGTACTCATTCCAGCAGCTCTACATCCTTCTTGAAATGAGGCCTCCAAACCTGTATACAGTACTCAAGGTGCGGTCTGACCACTGCCTTATACAAGGGAATAATCACCTCCCTATCCCTGCTAAAAAAATTCCTGTATATCATTGATAAGACACCATGAGCTACTCTTGCAGCCCGTCTGCACTGCTCAGAGAACTTCATATCTGCCTGCACAATTACCCCAAGTCCTTTTCATTCTCTACCACTGTCAGTGTAGTACCAGAGTTGATACTTTGCTCTGGGGTTGCTGTTTCCCATATGTAGTACTTTTCATTTGGGAAACGTTAAATATTAATTTACAATGTTAAACTTCATTTGCCACCTCTCAGCCCATCTGCTCAACTTTCCAGATCCTGTTGCAGCAGCATAGCGTCAGTAGTGTCCTTAACAACCCTGCCAACCTTTGTATCGTCTGCAAACTTAAAGCTTTATATACCATCATCAATATTATTTATAAATACAGAAAACAATACTGGACCAACACTGAACCTTGAGGGACTCCACTATTAGCATTAGTCCGCGATGAGCAGTGTTGATTGATTACCACTCTTTGTCTTCTACCCCTCAACCACCCCTTTATCCATATCAGCAATTTGCCTCCAGTGCCACACTGCTCCAATTTGTGCAGCAGTCTCCATGTGCAAGAGTATCAAAAGCCTTTCTAAGATCCAAGTATATAATATCAAAGTTATTCCCTGCATCCAGCTCTTTTGTGACTGCATCATAGTATCCAATCAAATTGATCAGGCAAGACTTCACCTTAACAAAACCATGCTGTGTCCGAGCTATAACTGAAGTCTTGCCTAGATGATCCTGCAGTGCTTCTTTAACCAGTGCCTCCATTAATTTTCCTGGAACAGAAGCTAAACTCTCAGGTCTATAATTACCTGCGTCAGCCTTTGATCCTCCTTTCTATATTGGGGTCAAATTTGCACATCTCCAGTTTATGGGTACCTCACCTGAGTCCAAGGAAGCTCTTATAATTATGGCTAAGAGTTTGCTTACTTCCTTTGCTGCCTCCTTTAATATAACTGGATAGATCCCATCTGCCACAGGTACCTTTCTTGTTTTTATCTTCAACAATTTTATCTAGATTATCTAGCTTACTGCCAGAGTTGAATACACCTCTGGCATTCACCTCAGTGAATAACTCCTCATGTGTGAATGTCAATGCAAAATATTGATTTAGTTTGTTAGCTTCCTGAGCAGGATCATCAACAGTTAAACCATTGATATCAAGTGGACCAATCTGATTCATCCCCTTCCTTCTCGAGTTTACATAAGTAAAGAACTCTTTGCTGTTTTTCTTTGCACCCTTTGCCAAAGATTTGTCATAATCTGCCTTTGCTGCCTAACCTCCTTTGTGACTTGGTTACAGACCAGCTTATATCTATCATAGTGTGTAAATTTATATGTATCCCATGCATTTTTCTTCTCTGCCATGTGTCTCATTACTTCATCTGACATCCATTTAGGCCTAAACCTTGAACAATATTTCTTAGTTGGTATGTAAAGCCTAGTAGCTTCCAAGATAAGATCTTTGAATGCTTCCCATTTTGAATTTGCTGTTGGTAACATCATCAGTTGGTCCCACTGTATAGAATTTAAATACTGTCTCAGACCATTGTAGTCACCTTTACGAAAGCAAAAACCCTTCCCTTTACCCCTGATGGTAGTTACCTCTTTGAGTAAATCCCACTTCAGCACACTGTGATCACTGCCACCTAGTGGTTCCTTTATCTGCAGATTCTTAATGCATGAAGAATCACTACTGATAATTAGATCAAGAGTATTACTCCCTCTAGTTGCCTCCCAAACATGCTGATGTAGAAAACAATCATCCAATAAATCCACAACAGCCTTGCTAGAGTGTGAGTGACCAACCCACAAATTCCAGTCAATGTCTGGGAAATTAAAATCCTCCATTATAAGACTCTCTGATTTACTGGCCCACTCTATATTCATTTCTGTGCATTTTCTTATTATACTCATCAGCATCATTAGGCCTATAGCACATTCGTACTCTCAATTTTGATCTCCCAATGCTTATGTCACACCAAACTGACTTGACACTGCACTGTCCAGCGATGTTGACTGGCTTCACTTCCTTGGATTTTATGTGTTTCTTAACTAATAGCATAACCCCTCCTCCCTTTCTATACTGTCTATCCTTTCTGTAGATGTTGTACTCCCCAAATTCCAGTTCTGCATTCCTTATATCTGTGTGACACCACGTCTCTGATATCGCAACAATATCCGCCTTTGATGCTTTGAGCAATACCTCAAATTCATCAAATTTATTTACCAAACTCCTAGCATTGGTGTACATGCAAGTATACAAGCACCTGTTCCTATTCTTAGCTATTCTAACACAACCCATGTGTTTACTTGTACCGCAATGACTCCGAGCATTCTCTGAAACATCCTACATCATATTTTCCAGGCTTCTGCTCATTCCAATAGAAGCAGTGCAAGAATCACTTTCACCTCTGCCAGTGGCTACTGTTAATCTATTAGTCCTTATATCCCCCCAAGCTAGCAGTTTTCTGACCCACCTAACATTGTGGAAGTAGGTAGGAACAGAAGGATGACGTGGGGTATTTTTTTGATTGATGCTATATAAAGCTTGCTTCTTTGTACTATTTTCCACTACTATTACTAATATTAGTCACAAAGGTGGTTTAAAAAATGAAGTGGGAAATTACGCAACTTTATCTTCTGTGTCAGATCAAATAATGAACTTAACATTTAAAGAAGTAATGAAATCATCTTTAACAGAAACAAAACAATACGATAATTAATGCATGAACTGTTTAGGGAATCATGCCTGAACAATCTGATTAGCAACTATGAGTTGATCACAATATATACACCGTATATTTAGATTTTGGTAAATCTTTTAAGATTGCTTTACATTAACAATTGTATAAATTGAAGTGTGGCATTAGGGAAAAATTACTAGTAAGGAGAAAGGGATGGTTAAGTGGTAGGAGACCAAGAACAGTTTTAATGGCCACTGCACTTCATGGATTAATGTTATGATTAGGTGAACCCCAATCATAACATGGTTTGTTTGAAATTAGGAAATTTCAAATAAACTCTGTTATGGTTTGAAATTGTTTGAAAAACCCAATCATAACAGGGTTTGTTTGAAATTAGACCCTTTACTGTTTTTATATTTATTACCAGTAGTAATATAGGTGTTTCCCATTTAATATCTAATGATTTAGTTTGGGTTTTTTTTTTTTTTTTTTTGTGGCGCAAAAATGACAAGATTATAATGTGCCATGAAAATGTTAAAATTCATAAAACTTAAGTTTGGTAACCTTTAAAAAGGTTACCTTGTCAAAATTTTATATATATATGTATATATACAGACATAACTACTTAAAAATCAGTATAAAGGTAAAAAAATTATATGAGTGTGTATATATTAATCATCTTTAAAAATTTTAAAAACTGCTGACACATTGTCATTTTCATATAAAATCTGACAAATCTGAATATCGAATCCACCTGCATAGAGGGTGTACATTATGGTTCAGCCACATGAGTAAAAGTGGTAAAAAGAGCATTTTTAAAACAGGTACAGTCAGATAAAATATGCTTAACAGATAACATGTCATATTGCTCGCACATAGCAGGGTCATTGGCCCTCAGCAGAAAGGAGTGTTGCAGATGACTGTTTCCTATGTGGAGTCGAGTAAGAACAACTTTCTCTTTGTGATCCCTGCATAGACTTGACTGTCAATGATGGATCACAGCTTAATCCAATTTAGCTTGTTAGTAACCAGGCAATGCCACAAATTTTGCCACTGAGAATATAACTTGCTCCAGATTACTTGCTTGTACTCCGTATAGGGGACTGACAGGTCAAGAATATTCATCATGGCTGCCGATTTGGGCTGCAGTGTCAGCCAAATGATTTCCTCTAATCTCGGTATGACTGGAGATTGAGCAGAAACGGATATCGAATCCACCTGCATAGAGGGTGTATATTGTCTACTGAATTCAGAAGAGAATTGGATGATTAGTGTGTGACGTCGCTGATAAAGCCTGCAGTGCACTTATTGAATCAGCATATATAATACACTGTTGGTATCAGTGATTTCATATGTTATCTAGAGCTAACTCTATAGCATGCAGCTCTGCAGTATATATGTTGCAGTCAAAGGGTATCTGCTCTGATATAGTAGTAGCTGGAAAAACAGCAGCAGATCCCACACACGATTCCGACATCAAGCAGTCTGTGTAAATTGGCAAGAAGTCAGAATGTTCTACACAGTGTTGTGAATAGAGCTGAAGGTAGACAGAAGACGGGGTATTAGACTTCATCACACTCTTGGGGAAGAAGTCACATGTTGGTATTTGAGCGTGCCAGGGTAGAGGGTTGCTTTGGTGATCAAGCAACCTTGATGTTAAGCTCATTGAGTAGCTCTTGAACATGAATGCCAAATGGGCAATTGGCATTCCAACGTGTGTTATAAAGATTTTCCCAAAGGTGAACCCCGATTGCATTCATCAAAGTGACAAGGATGTTTCATTTGCTTCAACATACAGACTTCGGACAGGTGATGTTCTGAATGCACCAGCAGCAATACAAATGGCCTGATGGTGAATGGGGCCAAGCCATCAAAGACCGCTATTTCTTGCGGTTGCACATACCTGAGATCCAAAATCTAATTTTGAGCATACTAGTACACAGTACAGATGGAGTAGAGTGCATCTATCTGCACCCCAAGAGGTAGAAGAGGGAGAACGGAGAATGTTAAGCCCTCTTGTGCACTTTGTGCATAGTGATGAATGTGTTGGAGGAATGTCAGCTTTTTGTCAAAGCTGAGTCCCAAGAATTTCGTCCCTGCTACTACTGGAATGGTGCATTGTCCAAGTCATAATTCAGGCTTAGGGTGGAGGTTATGTTTGTGACAAAAATGGATGCAAACGGTCATCTCCAGTGAGAACCTGAAACCATTGGTCATGGCCCAAGAGTTAAGATGGTCAATGGCTTGTTTCAGTTTTCTCTTAATAACCCTCATATTACATGATTGAGTAAATATGCTGAAATCATTGACGTAGAGTGCACTGTTTATAGTTGGAGTAAGTTATTTGGTAATGGAGTTTACTTTAATGGCAAAAAGCGTGACACTTAAGAAAGATCCTTGTGGTACCCCCTCCTCTTGGCAAAAGGGCCTTTCCCGGCCCTTTTACTATAAACTAATTAAAATACTGGAGAAATTAAATTTAAAATACCGGAAAAATTATTAAAACAGATAAGCAATGAAGTGGTAAAAGAGTTTTTTTCTTTAAATTTTATTTATTTATTTTTTGCTGATTCTGTATAAAGTTGCTTTTTTTTGCATCGTTCTGCTAACAGAAGTCACAACATTTTCTCTAAAGTCAGCATGAACTATTCACAGTAATGGATTGATTTATGGGCTTCCAACTTTTTTTGCTTTTAAATATATATATATCTGCTTCTCATTCAGATTCTTAAAAAAATAAATAAATAAATAAAAAAAAAGGATACAACATCTGATAGCCACCATACCATTTTTACCCCTATCAACTATTAATTTCATCAATTTGATGAACCAGTCAAAAAATGCACACTTCTCACAGATAGGATCATATCAATTTTAATTTTCAATTTATTTCATTTCAACTCAATCATACCATATAGATTAAAAAGGTGAGTTTCAAAATACAGAAATATTTGTTATTCTGTTCATTAATAATAGCAGCTTACTAAAAATTACAGTACCTTGTATGGGGAAACAAGTTTCTTAATTTCTTGCACAGGAACATCTGTGCCTGCAACACCTAAAAGATTGGCTGTTCGTGTCTATATGAAATAGAAATTAGATAAATAAACAACACACATAATGGTGCTTTGTTATATAATAATTATAACATTTTTTTGAAAGAAATGAGCATCTTATGAAGCTAGTTTATTATGATGGAGATGAAAAACATTTTTCTGAATCACCAAAGGTAAGGCAAGGCAAATTTACAATAATGAATTACTAGTAAAATAATAAGAGGAGTTTACCTCAATATAGTAGTACAGCTCTGATTCATACTATCTAATAATGAATTACTTACAATAAAAATTTATTAAATCACTCTGAATCCAGATTAACAGCAACAAACAAATTATGGAAATGTATAGCAAGGGTTCCATAAAAAGGAGAATGTGAGAATGCAAATGTGTTTAAGGATCTGAATGGGTTAAGTATGTTGATGGCATCCTTCCTTTTGCTCAGACCACATGCATGAGGGGAATAAATAAAAATCAGGAAAGGACAGTTGCAAGATAGATGCACAGAAATTTTCCTTCAGACAGCAGATAGTTGACTGGAACAAATTTACATAAGTTGTTGTGAAAGTGAGTGAGTGTTTAAAGTTTTTACAGTCAGCATCTGAGGCCATAATGCACAAAGTCAAAGATGTTTAAAAATATAAAAATAAAATATTATAATTTAATCAATATATTACTGTAAAAGAGTATGCGATATAAAACAGTTATAAAGTATAAAACAATAAAACAGTTATAAAGTATAAAACAATAAAACAGTTATAAAGTATAAAACAATAAAACAGTTATAAAGTATAAAACAATAAAACAGTTATAAAGTATAAAACAATAAAACAATAAATTATAAAACAACAAAACATTCTAGATAAAATTATATAAATTAATAAGTTGTAAAAATCTTAAAATATATCTGACACACTGTCATTGTCCTATAAAATTTGTCTGAGTGTATAAGGCTCAGACAGATGGATAAAACACAAAAAATGATCATTATCAAAACACGTACATTCAATTAAAATATGCTGGACTGTTAAAAAATGGTATAACAATTTCTACACATAGGACAATCATCTGCCCTCAACAGACAGCAATACATTAAGTGACAATGTCCTATGCAAAGCCGAGATAGAACAACTTCCTCTTTACGGTTCCTGCACAGACTAGATTGCCAATATTCGATCACAGGCTTAATCTCATATAACTTGTTTGCAGCCTACCTGTGCTGTGAATGTTGCATTGGGAAACCAGTTTATTTGGTATTATTTGCCTGTAGTCTGTATAGGGGACTAACAGGCAAGAGTTAAAAAGGGTCATTGATTTGGTTGTGGTGTCTGCCAAATAATTTCCTAAGATCCCAATGTGGCCAGGGATGCAGCAGAAAAGAACATCAAATTCGGATTGAGAAAGGAAGCATAGTTTCTGCTGTATCTGGGACAGGACAGGATGAGGATTGGATTCAATGATGATAAAGCCTACAATAAACTGAGAAAACAGGTATATATATTACATTTCTGTTGGTGGATGGTTTCTATATGATCAAAGGTTAGCTCAATTGCTTCCAGCTCTACAGTGAATACACTGCATTTGTTGGAGATCTGCTCAGATATCGTGGTGTCTGGGAAGACAGCTGCACATCCATAGACACTTCTGACTTTGAGTCATCTGTGTAGACTGGCAAGAAGTCAATGTTCAGATCGGTGTGCTGAAAAGAGCTGCAGATAGGCAGCAGATGGAATACTGTCCTTTCCTCAGTTGTTAAGAGAGAAGTCGCATGCTGAGGCACAAGCATACCATAGTGGGGAAGGTTGCCCTCGTGATGGAGCAACATTGGCTAATGTTATGTCCAAATCTCTGAGTAGTCTTTGGATATGAATACCGAATAGATGATTGGAAGTCTGACAAGTGTTGTATAGATTTGCTGAATGGCTCAAAAATGGACGTCCATGTGGGTTGTCTGGCAGGGATTTCAGTTTCAAAGCATAATGTAGAGACAACTGTTTCCTAAGAAGCAATAATGATGGCTCATTCACTTCAACAAAAAGGCTCTGGACAGAAGATGTTTGTAATGCTCCAGGGGCAATACAGATCACCTGATGGTTGTTGTTGTTGTTATTTGGTTTTTAGGAGCATTAGCAACTAAGGCCATATTGCTCCGGGGATATGTGGTAGTCATTCCCTGACCTTTCCGCATCCTCCGTATTTGGTGGTCATGGGCTCGAACCCCAGTCTAATCAAGAAGTGTGTGCTACGCACTGCCACTCCTGCCCACCTGGCTATGGAGGCGCCTCACCTGATGGTGGTGGGATCCAGCCATTAGAGTAAGCTCGGTCTAGCAGATAACATACCTGTGATCCATAATCGGGGCTTAGAGGGGAACAGGTATCCTGTGTGTTATCAGACACTCAGCCTAAAACACTGATGGATCCAATATCTCTCTATTACAGAAGATTTAGGAGAAGTCCGGTTGGCCTGCCTCCCTAAAATCCACTCATGCACACCTTCTCGATGGTAAGCCCTGTTACGTCACTTAGGTGGCAACGAACGTGTAGAGTGGTTCTCTTCAAGACGCCTGGTCAGCGTGAAGAGGAAAAGACCAAACCCTCCAGCAATGAGAGCACAACAATACAAATGGCCCTCAGTCCCCAGCAGCTTTCACTCTCCCTCTTACGGCAGCGAGAGGATCAGAGTGGAAGCAGAGGGTGCTAAGAATCTCTGGGTACGACCAGGCTGCCATGCACGGAAATTGAACTTGGCCTGTTATAACGTACGATCACTCATCGGTGAAGACAGGATATTAGAGCTGGAAAAGGAATTAGAAAATGTGAATTGGAATATCATCGGTTTGGCTGAAACAAGAAGAAGAAATGAATCACTTATAAGTTTATCAAGTGGAAATCTGCTGTACACCAATGGAAACAGTGAAAGGAATGAAGGTGGAGTTGGGTTTCTGGTCCATAAAGATTTTAAAAACAACATTTTGGAATTCAAAAGTACATCACCAAGGGTGTCAAGACTAATACTCAAGATTTCTAAGAGGTACAAGCTAAAGATTATAATGATTTATGCACCAACATCGAGCCATGATGATGAAGAGGTTGAAGAAATGTACACTGAAATTGAGAGCCTTCTAGATGAGCAGAAAACCCACTACACTATTATTATGGGCGACTTCAATGCTAAGGTTGGAAAAAGGCAAAACAGTGCAGAAAGAGGAACTATAGGAAATTTTGGAATTGGTGAAAGAAATAAAAGAGGTGAAAGACTTGTGGAATTTGCAGAATCTCAAGGAATGTCAGTAATGAACACTTTTTTCAAGAAAAGGGTGAACAGAAAGTGGACATGGAAGAGTCCAAATGGATTAACAACTAATGAAATCGACTTCATCCTCACTAACAGAAGATATATTGTGAATGATGTTACCGTCCTGAATAAGGTAAATGTTGGAAGTGATCACAGAATGGTAAGATGTACACTTGATATAGATGTAGGAAAGGAAAGGAAAAAACTGACTCGAGTAAATAATACAAAGGTCTTTGAAATAACAGAGGAGGAGAAAAAGCAGTATGTACTGGAACTTAAGAACAAGTTTGAGCTTCTGCAGACGGCTCAGGACCAAGATATCGACGAGGAATATTACAACTTTCTGGAAGTGATAAAGCCCAAGAAACCTATAGGGAAACAGAAATCCAAAGAAGAAAAAATTAGTCAAGAAACACTTGTCATGATGAACCAAAGACGACAAATGAAGAGCAAGAAAAACACTGCCAGGGAGAAAATTGAGTATACTGAGTTATGCAAAGCCATTAGAAAGAGACTCAGAGAGGACATAAGAAGATTTAACACAAGAAAAGTAGAACAAGCATTAAGGGAAAACAAAGGATTTAAATCAGCAGCCATGAGCAGTAATACAGAAAGACAAATGATACTGAAACTGAAGAATAGCGATGGTGTACTTATAAACAGCAGAGAAGGCATAATTCAAATAGCAGAAGACTACTATAGAGAATTATACAAGGAGCGAGGGAATGATACCAGCAGTGAGGAAGATGGATTGCAAAGTAGCAACACACACGACATACCCGATATTCTTCCTGATGAGGTAGAACATGCATTGAAGAAAATGAAGAATCGGAATGCCCCGGGGGAAGATGAAGTTACTGTAGAGTTGTTAAAATTGGGAGGAAGAGACATAACACAAAAACTGGCAAGGCTCTTCACAAAGTGCATTAGAAAAGGTGTGATGCCTAAGCAGTGGAATAATGCAATCATAGTTTTGCTGCATAAGAAAGGAGATAAATCAGAAATTGGAAATTATAGACCAATTAGCTTGTTATCCCATATCTACAAGTTGTTCACAAGGGTCATTACTAACAGATTAGAAAGAATACTTGATGAGAATCAACCGAAAGAGCAAGCTGGCTTTAGGACAGGATTCTCAACTATGGATCACCTTCACGTAATATCACAGCTAATGGAGAAAGCAAATGAATATAAAACACCATTATGCTTAGCATTTGTGGATTATGAAAAGGCATTTGACTCCATACAGCATAAGGCAATGTTTCGGGCACTGGAAAGACAAGGCATAGATACTCCATATATTATGATTTTGAAGAAAATATATGAGAGTGCTACATCCTTTATTAGACTAGACAAAGACAGTAGCAAATTTAAAATCGAGAAAGGAGTTCGACAAGGAGACACAATATCTCCGAAGCTGTTTACTGCTGCCCTTGAGGAAGCTTTCAGAAGATTAGACTGGTCGCAGAAAGGAGTCAATGTGAACGGAGAGTACCTAAACCATTTACGATTTGCAGATGACATTGTGGTCATAAGCCACGATCCCAAAGAATTAGAGGAAAATCTTAATCAGTTATGCACAGTTAGTAAGGATTTTGGACTAAAGATGAATATGGCTAAAACAAAAGTAATGATGAACAAGTATGCCACGGAAAGGGAAATAATGATTGAAGGAGCAGTAATTGAAAAGGTGGAGTCATATACTTATCTGGGACAAGTTATTAGCTGTAATAATGATAAATGGCTGGAAGTCAAGAGAAGAATAAATTTTGGATGGATAGCATTCAGGAAATATAGTCACATACTGAAGAGCAATATCCCAGTTTGTCTGAAACGTAAAATAATGAATCAATGTATACTCCCCACCATGACTTATGGAAGTGAAACTTGGGCACTCACCAAAAGAATGGAAGAGAAGCTAAGAACTACACAGCGAAGAATGGAACGAATTATATTGGGAATCAGACTGTTAGATAAGAAGAGAAACACATGGATTAGGCAGCAAACTCAAGTAAAGGACATTCTTATCAAAACTAAAGAACTAAAATGGTCTTGGGCAGGACACATAGCTCGAAGACATGATGACAGATGGACTAAGAAAATAACAGAATGGTACCCAAGAGGAGCTAGAAGAAAACCTGGAAGACAAAGGCGGAGGTGGATAGATGAAATTCATGAGTTTTTGAGTAGTAAATGGATGGCCAGTGCTCAAAATAGAAGGAACTGGAAAGTTGCTGGAGAGGCCTTCATCCTGCAGTGGATTGAAAATGGCTGATGATGATGATGATCCATAATCTAACTTAGATTGCAAAAGTGCATGATAGAGGTCAACAAGGTGCATCAGTCAGCATCTAACAATTAGATGAGATTGCAAGTAGAATATTACAGCCTTTCTCATGTTGTTGATGAATGTGTTGTAGAAAGGTCAAATTTCTATGAAATATGAGCCTGAAAAATCTAGTCTCAGATACAACAGACCTTTGGGAGACCTTTCACCCTTCAGGTTACTGGCCCTGCCACTTGGAGGCGGGAACAGTGCCACCTTTGTGACTAAGCAGTTGGGGGTTATTATTAATATACAAATAAAAGGAAAAAAGAAAGAAAGTTACTTTTCCTTTTAATCAAGTAAGGCTATTTCTTTACTGAAGGTTATTTTAATTTATGGTTAATATAACGCTAAATAAAGAAGACGATTTTATTTATTCAGGAGAGAGAGTAAATTTACTGCCAAAAACACTTGATCACAAAATTGCAGTTGCATAGCCAATTTTATCTGTGATGTATGCCACTGCAACATTGAAGATATCTGACTAGCTGTACTGATGTTAAAGTCTACCAGATGTTGAAAGGCATTTTGATCAGCCTGATCAATCTTGAATCGTGGTAAACTAAAAGGTGAACATGGCCTCCCATTAAGTAAGCTGGTTATCCAGGGAAAGTGATCACTTCTGTAGAGGTTATTCTCTACCTATTAAGTGAGTGAAGGAGGAGAGATGGGGGCATATAGAAAGATCAATAGCAGAGAATGTACAGGTAGGCATGTGGAAAAGTATTAGTTCCCACATTTAGAAGGGAAAGGTCACTGTTAGTGATCATAAGTTCTATAACACATCCCCTTTCATTAATGTTAGCATTACCCCACAGGGTGTTATTTCTAAGGAAATAGAGAAGGTGTAAGAGTGGAATAGGCAGTGGCATAACAAGATCATCAACGTCTTTCTGGAAGTAGAGGTTATTCTCTATCTCCCCAGTGAGTGAAGGAGGAGAGACAGGGAGCATATAGAAAGATCAATAGCAGGGAATGTACAGGTGGGCATGTGGGAAAGTATTAGTTCCCCCATTTAGAAGGGAAAGGTCATTGTCAGTGATCATAAGTTCTACAACATGTCCCCTTTCATTAATGTTAGCATTACCCCAAAGGGTGTTATTTCCAAGGAAATAGAGCAGGAGTAAGAGTGGAATAGGCAGCTACATTATAAGATCATCAAGGTCTCTCTCAAAGATATCAGTCTGTGGCAAATAAACCAAACAGACGGTTAGTAAAAACCCTACTTACAACACAGAAGCAGTAGCAGTACAAACTACTACTGCTTCTATGTTGGTGGAGAGAGGAATAGGTTGAAATGGGGTATGGTTGCTCAGAAGAATAGCAAGGTCCCCATGTCCATCCCCAGTTCTGTCCTTATGAATGATAGTAGTATTACAAAAGGAAGGGTTTTCATTTCCCTTCAAGTATGTCTCCTGTAAGCAAAAGCAAATTGGCTCATGCTTTTGCACAAAGGCCTTGATGTCATCTTTGTTTTTCCAGAATCCATGACAGTTCCATTGTAGGAATTTAGCCATTATTTTCACTTGGTGTATCCATCATGTGGCGTTCATGGTGCTGAGGGCTTAGTTTTCTCAGTCTTGGATTTATCTGTTTGGGGGAAGTGTGAATCCTGTCCTGTGTCCATTTCCTCCTCAGAAAAGAGTTCCAAGACTGAATCATCTTAAACCTCATCCTCAACGTCCAGGTTTTCTTGGGTACTGGGGGGGGGGGTACTTCAACTATCAGCCTTTGATCAGCCTTTGTGAATTGGGGTCACATTTGCACATCTCCAGTCTATGGGTACCTCACCTGAGTCCAAGGAAGCTCTCATAATTATGGCTAAGGGTTTGCTTACTTCCTTTGATGCATTCATTAATATAACTGGATAGATTCCATCAACCCCGGGTGCCTTTATGTTTATCCTCAACAATTTCTCCTCCACTTTCCTCTCAGTTATTACAAAATCATCTAGCTCACTGCCAGAGTTTACTTCACCTCCGGCATTCCCCTTCCTGAATAACTCGTCATGTGTGAATGTTGATGCAAAATACTCGTTTAGTTTGTTAACCACCTGAACAGGATCATCAACAGTTGAACCATCGATATCCAGTGTACCAATCTGATTCATCCCTTTCCTTCTAGAGTTTACATAGGTAAAGAACTCTTTTCTGTTTTCCTTTGCCAAGGATTTCTCATAATCTGCCTTTGCCTGCCTAATCTCCTTTGTGACTTTGTTACAGACCAGCTTATATCTATCATAGGCTTGCATGTCACCCATTAATTTATATGTATCCCATGCATTTTTCTTCTCTGTCATATGTCTCGTTAGTTCATCTGACATCCATTTTGGCCTAAAACTTGAACAATATTTCTTAGTTGGTATGTAAAGCCTAGAAGCTTCCAAGATAAATTATTTGAATGCTTCCCATTTCGAATTTGCTGTTGGTAACATCGTCAGTTGGTCCCACTGTACAGAATTGAAATACTGTCTCAAATCACCACAGTCACTTTTATGAAAGCAAAACCCCTTCCCTTTACCCCTGATGGTAGTTACCTCTTTGAGTAAATCCCACTTCAGCACACTGTGTTATTTCCTAGTGGTTCCTTTATCTGCAAATTCTTAATGCATGAAGAATCACTACTGATAATCAGATCAAGAGTATTACTCCCTCTAGTTGCCTCCCGAACATGCTGATGTAGAAAACAATCATCCAATAATTCTACAAAAGCATTGCTAGTGTGTGAGTGACCAACCCACAAATTCCAGTCAATATCTGGGAAATCAAAATCCCCCATTATAAGACTCTCTGATTTACTGGCCCACTCTATTTTCCTGTACAGTTTCTTATTATACTCATCAGAGTCATTAGGCCTATAGCACACTCCTACTCTCAATTTTGATCTCCCAATGCTTATGTCACACCAAACTGACTCGACACTGCACTGTCCAGCGATGTCGACTGGCTTCACTTCCTTGGATTTTATGTGTTTCTTAACTAATAGCATAACCCCCTCCTCCCTTCCTATCCTGTCTGTACACATTGTACTCTCCAAATTCCAGTTCTGCATTCCTTATATCTGTGTGACACCACGTGTCTGATATCCCAACAATATCTGCCTTTGATGTTTTGAGCAGTACCTCAAATTCATTTACTAATCTCCTAGCATTGGTGTACATGCAAGTATACATACACCTGTTCCTATTCTTAGCTACCCATGTGTTTACTTATACCGCAATGACTCCCAGGTCTCTGAAATACCCTACATCTTGTTTTCCAGGCTGCTGCTCATTCCAATAGAAATAGTGCAAGAATCACTTTCACCTCTGCCAGTGGCTACTGTTAATCTATTAGTCCTTGTATCCCCCCAAGTTAGCAGTTTTCTGACCCACCTAACACTGCCTCGATAGCATCAGGAAATATTCTTGCACCCTTTCTATTTAAGTGTATCCCATCCCTGTAGAAGCAGTCTCTCCTGTTAACAAGTACAGACCAGGCTGAAAAAAATTCTACCTCTTGAGCCTTGCACAATCTTTCCAGGGCCGAATTGATCAGCAAGGCTCTCATCATATATTCCTTCCTATCGTGTCTGGGCAGAATTGCAGACACTTTAAAATTCAACCCTAATTCTTTTTATTTCATTATATTCTGTGTTTATTTATAAGATACAACAAAGAAGTCCAACTTAGGTTACCTAAATACTTGGCACTTTGAGCTAATGAATATAGTTTTCATCCCTAATACTCTTATTCTAAATTCTCCAATTTATCTAGTTGGTATTATAATTAAAAAATGTTATATACAGACAGATGTAATGTACAATCATAAATCTAATGGCATTAATGTGTTCTGTCACTCTCGCTTTTTCTATTTCTCATATTAGCATTAGTAGAGGCATTTGATGCAAGAAAGCAACCTTATACATCAGCCAAAAAAAAAAAAAAACCCACTTCCACTTCACCCCTCTGTTCGTTCAAAATACCTGTCCAGCTGAGCCTTAAACCTATTTAGGCTATCAACCTCCACGACAAGGGATGGAAGTCTGTTCCACCAACCAACCACCCGCTGGCTAAAGGCAAATTTCTGCACGTCTATCCTACATCTGTCTTTCCTCAATTTGAATTTATGCCCTCTCAGGTGATTATTCTGAGCTAGAGGAAGAATCCCATCAGCATTGAGCATGCTCAAACCATTCAAGGCTTTATACACCTCTATCAGATCACCTCGCTAGTGCCTAGTCTCCAGAAACTGTAATTTTCAAAACTTAAGCCTTTCTTCGTAAGAGCACCCCTTTGTTCCATTCACTAATCTTGTTGCCCTTCTCTGTACTCGTTCCAGCAGCTCTACATCCTTCTTGAAATGAGGCCTCCAGACCTGTATACAGTACTCTAGGTGTGGCCTGACCACTGCCTTATACAAGGGAATAATCACCTCCTTATCCCTGCTGGAAAAATTCCTGTATATCATTGACAATACTCCATTAGCTACTCTTGCAGCCCGTCTGCACTGCTCAGAGAACTTCATATCTGCCTGCACAACCACCCCCAAGTCCCTTTCATTCTCTACCACTGTCAGTGTAGTACCACAGAGTTGATACGTTGCTCTTGGGTTGCTGTTTCCCATGTGTAGTACTTTACATTTGTCAATGTTAAACTTCATTTGCCACTCTCAGCCCATCTGCTCAACCTTTCCAGATCCTGTTGCAGCAGCATAGTGTCAGTAGTGTCCTTCACAACCCTGCCTACCTTTGTATCTCTGCAAACTTGGACATTAAACTTGATATACCATCATCAATATCATTTATAAATACAGAAAACAATAATGGACCCAACACTGAGCCCTGAGGGACTCCACTAATAACATTAGTCCACGATGAGCAGTGTCCATTGATTACCACTCTCTGTCTTCTCCCCCTCAACCACCCCTTTATCCATAGCAGCAATTTGCCTCCAATGTCACACTGCTCCAATTTGTGTAGCAGTCTTCCATGTGCAACAGTATCAAAAGCCTTTCTAAGATCCAAGTATATAATATCAAAGCTATTCCCTGCATCCAGTTCTTTTGTGACTGCATCATAGTATCCAATCAAATTGGTCAGGCAAGACTTCCCCTTAACAAAACCATGCTGTGTCCGAGCTATAACTGAAGTCTTGTCTAAATGATCCTGCAGTGCTTCTTTAACCAGTGCCTCCGTTAATTTTCCTGGAACAGAAGTTAAGCTCACAGGTCTATAATTACTTGTGTCAGCCTTTGATCCTCCTTTGTGAATTGGGGTCACATTTGCACATTTCCAGTCTATGGGTACCTCCCCTGAGTCCAAGGAAGCTCTCATAATTATGGCCAAGGGTTTGCTTACTTCCTTTGCTGCCTCCTTTAATATAACTGGATAGATCCCATCCACCCCGGGTGCCTTTCTTGTGTTTATCTTCAACAACCTCTCCTCCACCTTACTCTCAGTTATTTCAAGATTGTGTAGCTTACTGCTAGAGTTGAATACACCTCTGGCATTCCCCTCGCTGAATAACTCCTCATGTGTGAATGTCAATGCAAAATATTAATTTAGTTTGTTAGCTACCTGAGCAGGATCATCAACAGTTGACCCATCATTATCAAGTGGACCAATCTGATTCATCCCCTTCCTTCTAGAGTTTACATAAGTAAAGAACTATTTGCTGTTTTTCTTTGCATCCCTTGCCAAGGATTTCTCGTAATCTGCCTTCGCCTGCCTAACCTTCTTTGTAACTTGGTTGCATATCAACTTGTATCTATCATAGGCTTCTGTGTCATGTGTTAATTTGTAAGTATCCCATGCATTTTTCTTCTCTGCCATATGCCTCTTTAGTTCATCTGACATCCATTTTGGCCGAAACCTTGAACAATATTTCTTAGTTGGTATGTAAAGCCTAGTAGCTTCCAAGATAAGTTCTTTGAATGCTTCCCATTTTGAATTTGCTGTTGGTAACATCATCAGTTGGTCCCACTGTATAGAATTTAAATACTGTCTCAGTCCATCGTAGTCGCCTTTACGGAAGCAATAACCCTTCCCTTTACCCCTAATGGTAGTTACCTCTTTGAGTAAATCCCACTTCAGCACACTGTGATCACTGCCACCTAGTGGTTCATTTATCTGCAGATTCGTAATGCATGAAGAATCACTGCTGATAATCAAATCAAGAGTATTACTCCCTCTAGTTGCCTCCCGAACATGCTGATGTAGAAAACAATCATCCAATAAATCCACAAAAGCCCTGCTAGTGTGTGAGTGACCAGCCCCCAAATTCCAGTCAATATCTGGGAAATTAAAATCTCCCATTATAAGACTCTCTGATTTACTGGCCCACTCTATTTCTCTGTACAGTTCCTTATTATACTCATCAGAGTCATTAGGCCTATAGCACACTCCTACTCTCAATTTTGATCTCCCAATGCTTATGTCACACCAAACTGACTCAACACTGCACTGTCCAGCGATGTCAACTGGCTTCACTTCCTTGGTTTTTATGTGTTTCTTCACTAATAGCCTAACCCCTCCCCCCTTCCTATCCTGTCTATCCTTTCTGTAGACGTTGTACTCCCCAAATTCCAGTTCTGCATCCCTTATATCTGTGTGACACCACGTCTCTGATATCCCAACAATATCTGCCTTTGATGTTTTGAGCAATACCTCAAATTCATCAAATTTATTTACTAAACTCCTAGCATTGGTGTACACACAAGTACACCTGCACCTGTTTCTATTCTTAGCTACCCTAACACAACCCATGTGTTTACTTGTACCACAATGGCTCCCAGCAGTCTCTGAAATATCATGCATCTTGTTTTTCAGGCTTCTGCTCATTCTAATAGAAGCAGTGCAAGAATCTCTTTCACCTCTGCCAGTGGCTACTGTCAATCTATTGGTCTTTGTCTCCCCCCAAGCTAGCAGTTTTCCGACCCACCTAACACTGCCTCGATAGCATCAGCAAATATTCTTGCACCCTTTCT
This sequence comes from Mastigoproctus giganteus, assembly GCF_048544385.1. NCBI lineage: Eukaryota > Metazoa > Arthropoda > Arachnida > Uropygi > Thelyphonidae > Mastigoproctus > Mastigoproctus giganteus. The sequence goes on from NC_143585.1 coordinate 175,833,034, forward strand.
ATTTAAGTGTATCCCATCCCTGTAGAAGCAATCTCTCCTGTTAACAAGTACAGTCCAGGCTGAAAAAAATTCTACCCCTTCAGCCTTGCACAATCTTTCCAGAGCCGAATTGATCGACAAGGCTCTCATCATATACTCCCTCCTATCGTGTCTGGGCAGAATTGCAGACACTTTCAAATTCAACCCTAATTCACGGCTTTTGTTCAACAGTGACCTATACTTGTTAAGTAATTCTGCCGGTCTCCTACTGTTAATATCATTAGTGCCAACGTGTACAACTATATCACCTTTTGTGCCCTTAAAAGATGATATTCGCTCTACAACGTCATCAACCTTTGCCCCTGGCAGACATACCCTGGTCCTGTTCCACCTATCCTTTTTACAAAGCATGTTCCCCGTTTCCCTGACAATAGAGTCACCAACAACTACTAGTTCCTTCGGGAGCAGCGCATTCTGCCTTGGGGGTTGCCTCTGTGTCACATGATGCCCAAGTACAAGCTCTGGCGTTGATGTGGGCAGCTGAGAGCTTGATGGGCCCCTCAATTTAGTTTCTTCGAGGTCATCCACCCTGTCCTTCAAGCTCTCATATAGGCCCACAAGAACGCTGAGTTGTTGCCTGATATCGATACACTCCTCGCATCGCGCACACACAAAGACATCCCCCATGGCAGTATCATGTCCCGTACCCGATTGCTCTGCAAACATCAAGCAAACAGTGCATTTTATAAGGCTGTGAGTCAGAGGACAACTGCCCCCCTCAGTTCTGCTCTGAGCCACAGCACTTCCATTAGATTGAGTCTTTTGCTTTGCTGCTCTGGTCTGAGTCATGATTCTATTAATTTATTAATTAATTATAATTAATTATGTTATGTTATTAATTATGTTAAATATAATTAATTATGTTACGTTTGTAATCTAAGTCGTTATATGTATTTATTTAAAAGTACAATGTAACTGCTAACGAAGTTCAACTAACGCTATCTAGTACGGTATATAACTATCGTATCACAAAGGCGGGAAGTTCGAACGGTAAATCTACGGACACTTAAGTATTAATTAACTTTCAAATCTCGCTGTCTCAATTCAGAATAAACTAACGATCCTTACTAGGTCTATAAGCTACTTACAGAAATAATTCGATGTAAAAAATATTCAATCAAGCGGCTAAATATGGCTAAAGAACCTCTCGTTCAGCGGAGTTGCAACTCGTGGATACCCTTACCGATACTTTTATGCAATTAGTAGGCCGAGTAAAGAATAACAACTGCATATTATTCTACATAACTTCATATACAGTTAAATATATTATACATGATTTTTCTATGCTTCATTAATAATTAATTAGAAACAAAAAAACAAAAATATTTATCAGCAATGAAATTACTCACTAAGATACTTTAATTTAAGACAAATTAAAATATAGGTACCTGATATGTCTGTATATCAAAGACAGGAGTAGCCACAGTAGTCACAAGTTGAACTGTCTGAAACAGAGATTACAGAATTTCTATATCGCATAATTAAAATTTTTAAATAAGATATGGGATAAGGTATCATTGTTATCTATTTAAATAGTATTTAAATAAATAACAATGATAATAGAAAGAAGAAATAACACTGCAAACAACACTAATAACAGTGTTTTATTTTCAAAAGTCTCAGGTACTCTGGGTGAAAAAAAAAAAAAAAGAGTTGGAAAGGTGAAGGATGTGCATTGTGAGTGGAAGAAGAGTTGTAGAGAAAGCTATTAACAAAGTAGATGTTTACTTCTAAACGATGAAGCATTGTTTTTTTTTCATAATTATAATCGAATTGCATATAATAACACATTTGGACAAATGTATCAGAAGTATTTTTTTTAATGAGCCTATGCAGCCCCAAATATAAAAGCATTTCAAGTTTCAGTACCAATAAATATTTCATCGGGGCTGTACCATTAGCATTAGCCTATGATGCAAGAAAGCAAAGTTTATACAACATCAAAAAAAAACCATGCACTTCCCATTTCACCTGTCCATTCCCTCCAAAAGTTTGCTACATCTTCCTTGAATTTATTTAAACTATCCATTTTAACACTTAGAAGTTATAGTATATCTTAAAGTACTATCCATTTTCATAATGACAGATGGAAGTTTGTTCCAACCATCAACCCCGATAGCTAAAGGTAAATTTCCCCACATCTATTCTACAATTGACTTTCTTCGATTTGAATTTATGTCCCCTCAGGTGAGTAATCTGAGCAAGAGGAAGAATTCCATCAGCATTGATCTTACTCAAACTATTCAAGGCCATATACACCTCAATTAGATCACCTTGCAGGAGCCTAGTCTCCAGACAGTGCAATTTTCAGAACTTTAGCCTTTCTTTGTAACAGCAACTCTTTGTTCCACTCACCAATCTCGTTGCCCTTCTCTGTACTCATTGCAGCAGCTCTACATCCTTCTAAAATAAGGCCCCCAAACCTGTATGCAGTACTCAAGGTGTGGCCTGACCATTGCCTTATGCAAGCATCCTTATTTCTGATAGAAAAATTCCTGTATATCACTAACAAGACACTATGAGCTGCTCTTGCAGGCTGTCAGCACTAATCAGAAAACTTCATATCTGACTGCACAATTACTCCCAAGTCCTTTTCATTCTACACTACCCGAGTGTAATACCACCCAGTTGGTACTTCACTCTTGGGTTACTGCTACCCATATGCAGTATTACTTAGTAGTTTCCAAGATTAATTCCTTGAATACATCTCATTTAGAATTTGCTATTGGTAACATCATCTGTTGGTCCCACTGTATAGAATTTAAAAAAATGAGACCACTGTAGTCACCCTTATGAAAGAAAAAACCCTTCCCTTTACTCCTGATGGTAGTTACATCTTTAAGTAAATCCCATATCAGTACACTGATCACTGCCACCTAGAGGTTCCTTTTCTGCAGATTCTTAATGCATGAAGAATTACTGATGATAATCAGATCAAGAGTATCTCCCTCTGGTTGCCTCTTAAACATGCTGCAGTATAAAACAATCATCCAATAAATACACAGAAGTCTTGCTAGTATGTGAGTGACCAATCTACAAGTTCCAGTCAATATCTTCAAAGTTAAAATACCCCCTTATAAGGCAATCTGATTTACCGGCCCACTCTATTTCTCTATACAGTTGTTCGATGTACAGGCAGTTCCCGCTTTACGAGTTTTTCCCTTCAAGTATCAAGTATCAACAAAATTGAAAATATGAACATCAATTGCAAAAAATGAATGTTAAACATTCACAAATACTGCATTTCAAACCACATTTGTAGCTATACAATACAGTGCACCTCGCTTTAAAATATTCTGTTCCAGAGACACCATCGTATTGTGAAAATATTATAATGTGAACCCAATAACACATTGCATTTTAGTTATTTGTGCCAAGACCTCGGAAGTTGAAATTTTCGCTATACAGCATAACTAAGCTATTTATCTCTCTAAAAGGTCATTTTTATAATGGAAATTGCACTACACTTTCATCGTTATCATTCCATTATTGTATAAGAATCAATTTTGTAAGGCTTTGTTGATATTTTTCTAAAGACTTTGTTGATATTTTTCTAAAGTAGTAGTAGTGGCATGTGATGCAAGAAAGCAAGGGCTTATGCAATATGAGCTTATGCAGGATCACCCAAAAAAAAAAAAATAAATAAAAAATAATAAAATAATCCCCTCTAAATATTTGTCAACAAACCTATCAACTTCCACAACGACAGATGGAAGTTTGTTCCAGCAATTAACCACCCGCTGGCTAAAGGCAAATTTCCGCACATCTATTCTACATCTCTCCTTCATCAATTTCAATTTATGCACCCTTAGGTTCGTAATCTGAACAAGTGAAAGAATCCCATGAGAATTCAGCATTCTCAACCCATTCAAGGCCTTATGAACCTCAATCAAGTAATACTCTTGATCTGGTTATCAGCAGTGATCATTCATGTACTAGGAATTTGCAGATAAAAGAACCACTAGGTGGCAGTGATCACAGTGTACTGACTTGGGATTTACTTAAAGATTTAACTACCATCAGGGGTAAAGGAAAGGGTTTTTGCTTCCGTAAAGGTGAGTACAGTGGTCTCCGACAGTTTTTAAATTCTGTACAGTGGGATCAACTGACGATGTTACCAACAGTAAATTCTAAGTGGGAAGCATTGAAGGAATTAATCGTAGAAGCTACTAAAAGTTTCATACCTATTAAGAAATATTATTCAAGGTTTAGGCCTATATGGTTGTCAAATGAACTAATGAGACTCGTAACAGAGAAGAAAAATGCATGGGAGGCATATAAATTATCAAGCAACTCAGAAGCCTATGGCAGATATAAGTTAGTCTGTAATCAGGTCAAAAAAGGAGGTTCGGCAGGCGAAGGCAGATTACAAGAAATATTTGGCAAAAGTTGCTAAGAAAAACAGCAAGGATTTCTTTACTTATATAAACTCTAAAAGGAAGGGGATGAATCAGATTGATCCACTTGACATCGATGGTTCGACTGTTGATGATCCTGCTCAGATAGCAAACAAACTGAATGAGTATTTTGCATCCATATTCACACGTGAGGAATTATTAAGGTTTGAAAATGTCAGAAGGTTATCAAATTGTAGCAGGATACTTAATGATTTTGTAATAACTGAGAGCAAAGTGGAAGAGAAATTGTTGAAGTTAAACATAAGAAAAGCACCTGGGGTGGATGGGATCTATCCAGTTATATTAAAGGAGGCGGAAAAGAAACTAAGCATACCCTTAGCCATAATTATGAGAGCGTCCATAATTATGAGAGCGTCCTTGGACTCGGGGGAGGTTCCCACGGACTGGAGATGTGCAAATGTATCCTCAATTCACAAAGAGGGATCAAAGGGTGACACGAGTAATTACAGACCAGTTAGTTTATCTTCTTTTCCGGGTAAAATAATGGAGTCACTGGTTAAAGATGCATTGCAGGATCATCTAGACAAGACTGCAGCAATAATTCAGACACAGCATGGGTTTGCTAAGGGAAAGTCTTGTCTGACAAATTTGATAGGATATTATGATGTGGTTACAAAGGAACTGGATGCAAAAAATAATTTTGATATCATGTATTTGGATTTCAGGAAAGCTTTTGACACTTGCGCATGGAAGACTATTGTACAAATTGGAGCAGAATGGTATTAAGGGTAAGTTGCTACAATGGATAAAAGGATGGTTAAGTGGGAGAAGACAGAGGGTGGTAATCAATGGGTGCTGCTCTTCTTGGACTAATGTTATTAGTGGACTTCCACAGGTTTCGGTGTTAAGTCCACTGTTGTTTTGTATATTTATCAATGATATTGATGAAGTTATATGAGGCTTAATGTTGAAGTTTGCAGATGATACAAAGGTTGGCAGGGTTGTTAATGACAGTAATGGCAGTGTGCTACTGCAACAGGATCTAGATAATTTGGGCAGATGGGCTAAGAAGTGGCAACTGAAGTTTAACCTTGACAAATGCAAAGTACTGCATATGGGTAGAAGTATCCCCAGAGAAACGTACCAACTGTGTGGTACTACACTTAAGGTGGTAGAAAATGAAAAAGACCTGGGAGTAATTGTGCAGGCAGATATAAAGTTTTCTGAGCAATGCAGACAGGCTGCCAGGGCAGGTCATGGGGTTTTGTCAATGATATATAGGAATTTTGCTAGCAGGGAAAAGGAGGTGATTATCCCTCTGTATAAGGCAATGGTCAGGCCATGCCTTGATTACTGCGTACAGGTCTGGAGGCCTCATTTTAGGAAGGATGTAGATTTACTTGCACGTGTATAGAGAAGGGCAACAAGATTGGTGAGGGGAATGAAGGGATCCTCTTTTCAAGAGAGGTTTAAGTTCTGCAAATTGCAGTGGCTGGAGACTAGGCTCCTGCACGGTGATCTGATTGAGGTGTATAAGGCCTTGAATGGGTTCAGCACGCTGAATTCTGATGGGATCCTTCCACTTGTTCAGATTACGAACCTAAGGGGACATAAATTCAAATTAAGAAAGGACAGATGTAGAATAGATGTGCGGAAATTTGCCTTTAGCCAGCGGGTGGTTAATTGCTGGAACAAACTTCCATCTGTCGTTGTGGAAGTTGATAGGTTTAATAAATTTAAGGAGGAACTGAACAGGCATTTGGAGGGAATGGTGTGATTTTTTTTTTTTTTTTGGCTGGTGCTGCATAAGATTATACATTTGCTTTCTTGCATCACATGCCACTACTACTACTACTACTAATACTACTACTACCTCACAGGTGCCTAGTTTCCAGCTGCAGCAATTTGCAGAACTTAAGCCTCTCACGGTAAGAGGAGCCCTTCATTCCCCTCACCAATCTTGTTGCCCTTCTCTGTACACGCTCAAGCAAATCTACATCTTTCCTAAAATGAGGCTTCCAGTCCTGCACACAGTACTAAAGGCATGGCCTGACCATTGCCTTATACAGAGGGACAATCACCTCCTTTTCCCGGCTAGCAAACTTCCTGTATACCATTGACAACACCCCATGACCTGGCCTGGCAGCCTGTCTGCATTGCTCAGAAAACTTGATATCTGACACCCAGGTCTTTTTCATTTTCTACCACCTTAAGTGTAGTACTACGCAGTTGGTACGTTTCTCTGGGGTTACTTCTACCCATATGCAGTACTTTGCATTTTTCAATGTTAAACAGTTGCCACTTCTCAGCTTATCTGTCCAAATTTTCTAGATCCTGTTGCAATAACACACTGCCATTACTGTCATCAACAACCCTGCCAACCTTTGTATCATCTGCAGTCTTCGATACTAAGCCTGATATACCTTCATCAATATTAGCATTAGCATTTGCATTAGTAGAGGCATATGATGCAAGAAAGCAAGCTTATGCAGCATCAGCCAAAAAAAAAAAAAAAAAAAAAAACACACACTTCCACTTCACCCCTCTGTTCGTTCAAAATACCTGTCCAGCTGAGCCTTAAATTTATTTAGGCTATCAACTTCCACAACAAGGGATGGAAGTCTGTTCCAACAGCCAACTACCCGCTGGTTAAGTGAAAATTTCTGCACATCTATTCTACATCTGCCTTTCCTCAATCTGAATTTATGCATTCTCAGGTGATTATTCTGAGCAAGAGGAAGAATCCCATTAGCATTGGGCATGCTCAAACCATTCAAGGCTTTATACACCTCTATCAGATCACCTCGCCGGTGCCTAGTCTCCAGACACTGTAATTTGCAAAACTTAAGTCTTTCTTCATAAGAACAACCCTTTGTTCCATTCACTAATCTTGTTGCCTTCTCTGTATTCGTTCCAGCAGCTCTACATCCTTCTTGAAATGAGGCCTCCAGACCTGTACTCAAAGTCTAGAGGCCTCATTTCAAGAAGTACTCAATGGTCAGGCCACACCTTGTACTCAAGGTGTGGCCTGACCATTGCCTTATACAAGGGATTAATCACCTTCTTATCCCTGCTAGAAAAATTCTTGTATATCACTGACAAGACACACCATGAGCTACTCTTGCAGACTGTCTGCACTCAATTACTCCCAGGTCCTTTTCATTCTCTACCACTGTCAGTGTAGTACCACGGAGTTGATAAATTGCTCTGGGGTTGCTGTTTCCCATATGTAGAACTTTACATTTGTCAATGTTAAACTTCATTTGCCACCTCTCAGCCCAACTGCTCAACCTTTCCAGGCAGCAGCATAATGTCAGTAGCATCCTTAACAACCCTGCCAACCTTTGTATCGTCTGCAAACTTGGACATTAAGCTTTATATACCATCAACAATATTATTTATAAATACAGAAAACAATAATGGATCGAACACTGAATCCTGAGGGACTCCACTAATAACATTAGTCCACGATGAGCAGTGTCCATTGATTACCACTCTCTGTCTTCTACCCTTCACCCACCCCTTTATCCATAGCAGCAATTTGCCTGCAATGCCACACTGCTCCAATTTGTGCAGCAGTCTTCCATGTGCAACAGTATCAAAAGCCTTTCTAAGATCCAAGTATATAATATCAAAGTCATTCCGTGCATCCAGTTCTTTTGTGACTGCATCATAGTATCCAATCAAATTGGTCAGGCAAGACTTTCCCTTAACAAAACCATGCTGTGTCCGAGCTATAACTGAAGTCTTGTCTAGATGATCCTGCAGTGCTTCTTTAACCAGCGCCTCCATTAATTTTCCTGGAACAGAAGTTAAACTCACAGGTCTATAATTACTTGTGTCAGCCTTTGATCCTCCTTTGTGAGTTGGGGTCACCTTTGCACATCTCCAGTCTATGGGTACCTCCCCCTGAGTCCAAGGAAGCTCTCATAATTATGGCTAAGGGTTTTCTTACTTCCTTTGCTGCCTCCTTTAATATAACTTTAATATATAGATTCCATCCACCCCAGGTGCCTTTCTTGTGTTTATCTTCAACAATTTCTCCTCCACTTTACTTTCAGTTATTACAAGATTATCTAGCTTACTGGCATTCCCCTCGCTGGATAACTCCTCATGTGTGAATGTAAATGCAAAATATTGATTTAATATGTTAGCTACCTGAGCAGGATCATGAACAGTTGAACCATCCATATCAAGTGGACCAATCTGATACGTCCCCTTCCTTCTAGAGTTGATATAAGTAAAGAACTCTTTGCTATTTTTCTTTGCATCCTTTGCCGAAGATTTCTCGTTATCTGCCTTTGCCTGCCTAACCTCCTTTGTAATTTGGTTACAGATCAACTTACATCTATCATAGGCTTCTGTTCCACATGGTAATTTATATGTATCCCATGCATTTTTCTTCTCTGCTATATGTCTCATTAGTTCATCTCCTATCCATTTAGGCCTAAACCTTGAACAATATTTCTTATTTGGTATGTAAAGCCTCTTCCAAATATAGTAGCTTCCAAGATAAGTTCTTTGAATGCTTCCCATTATCATTGATAAATATATAAAACAACAGTGGACCAAAAATATAATTATAATTGGTCCGGGCTCCCCCCCCACACAAATGATTATAAATAAGCATACCTCCCATGTGATACACATTTTGTAATCACTTGTGTATATTTCGGGGACCTTCAAATACATATACCAGGCCTCCTGTCTGCTTAAATCCAGCACTAATTAGAGAGCACTGAATGAACTCATCTTCAAGAAATTCCTATAATTAACAACAATGATTTTAACCAAGATGTTTCCAAGTGAGTGAGAAGTAAAGAAAAAAAGAAGTAAAAAAAGTTAGTGAGAAGTAAAGAAAAAAACGGTACTCTTATAAGGACTTTTCTTTTAATTAAAAATTAAAAAAAAAAGTGGGGGAGGGATAAAAATTTGCCATGCATATGTCAAAAATAAACCCTAAAAAGAGAAAACAAAATGTAATGGGTAATGTTTGTCCATTTAATTGTTAATAACAATTAAATTTAAGTTCAAATCTTATTTTAATTTAATTTATTTTTGTTACACAGAGCATTAAAACTATGATAAATGAATTAGCTTTCGGCTGGGTGGCAGCCTTCATCAGATTAAAATACTTTGAATGGCAGTTAGAATAGAGATGCACTGCCAGGATGGTACGTGAGACACGTGGTTAATTGTTTGTTGATGTTTGTGGCTGTGACGTATGGTGGTGACGTGGCCAGCGTTTGTCTATGGACAGAATTACTGTTTCTGTGATGGGGTTAAGCTGACAACCACTGTTCCTGTTCAACGAGGTATCCGAGCATTTTATACTTAACGATTCCAACCAGGTGCGCCTTAGGTAATGGTGGGACTTGTCTACAACCACGACATCGCGGTGTGGGTCGATGTCGTGGTGGGTTGTCCAGACATGCTCGGCAATAGCTGAGTGTTCTACATCCGCCAAACGGATCGCCCTTTTATGTTCTGAGAGGCGTTTCTCGAGACGACGACCAGTCTCTCCAAAGTAGCAGCTCGTGCAGTCACGGCAAGAGATGCGATAGACCACACCACTCTGTAGAAGGGTGGGGACAGGTGTTTTTATGTTGGAAAGGAGAGAACGCAGTTTCTTGCCTGGGAGTTGGATGCACTTTACCCCATGCAATCTTAGGATTCTACCGATCTGATGTGACAGGTTGGGGTAGTATGGGATGAATGCCCTCGTGGAAGACTCGTCACTGTTGGCGTTGCTGTTGGTCGTCACGTTGTCGCGTGCTTGTAGATCACATCTGTTAAGAACATCGATGAGGTAGCCACACCTCGTAAGGTCTACTTTGACTCTGGTGATCTCTTTGCGCCTTTCATCTGCAGAGCTAGAGTGTGTCCAGGCGCGAGTTAGCAAGGTTCGGGCGGTTGAGAGGAGGTGGCCCCGTGTGTGTGCTGACTGGAAGTTGGTAAATTGGCCAGCACACATAGGCTTACGATAAACCGTCGTCTTCAAGCATGTGTCTTCGCGCCGGACAAGTGTATCTAGGTATGGTATAGAGTTGTTCGACTCCAGCTCAACCGTGAATTTTATGAAGGGTGACAGTGAGTTGAGGTGGGTTAGGAGTCGCTGACTTGAGTCTCTAGGGATCACTACGAACACATCGTCTACGTAGCGACACCAAAAGGCGATGTGATCCAGTGCGTGTGTAAACGCACGTCCCTCTAACTCCTCCATCACGATGTTTGCTGTGACCGAGCTGACAGGGGAACCCATGGCTGTGCCATGTATCTGCTGGTAGATTGAACCATTAAACATGATTGCACCCCCTGTTAAGCACAGTCTGAGGGCGGCGGAAATGTCATCAGGCGTCAGCTTAGTTCTTTCGCTGAGGGTTCCATCATTGTCCAAGAGTTGTTTTGCGCAAGAGATGGCAAGTTCCACAGGGATGGAGGTAAAGAGTGATACGACATCGACCGATGCCATGACTTGATCTTGCGAGATGGATATAGTGCGGATCCTTTCTATGAACTCAACACTGTTGGAGACGGTGTAGGTGGTCTTGCCAACTAGAGGAGAAAGAAGTCTCGAGACAAATTTAGACAGCTCGTAAGTCGGTGATCCACAGCAGGATACAATAGGTCTTAGTGGCGTGCCTTCTTTGTGCACTTTCGGCAGGCCGTAAAACCGTGGGATCTGACACCCGGAGGCACGGAGGTGATTACGGGTTGACTGTGTGATTTTCCCTTGCTTCAGCCAAGTGTTGGTGAGGATATTCACCTCTGACTCCCATCGTTCCAAAGCCTTGTTGGGGTCGATGGTTAGGGGTTTGTAGACGGTAGTGTCTCGTAAGAGCAGTAAGGCTTTCGCCATGTAATCAGTGTGGTTCATTACAACTGTATGACGGCCTTTGTCCGCCGGTAGAATGACGATGGACGAATCCCGTTTCAGTGCCTTGAGGGTAGAAATCTGTATACGGCTGAGGTTTGAAGAGACGGGGCGAGCATGGTGTAGAACTGCTGCAGTCTTTAAGCGGATTGCGTTGGCTACATCTTCTGGGAGGCGTGACAAGCTTGCTTCCACACCCAAGGCGATGTCGGTGATTGGTGGGTGCTTTGGAAGAACGGCAAATGTCATGCCAAGGGTCAACAAGTTTGTTTGTTCTGCAGATAACTGCTTGTTGCTTAGGTTCAATACGAAATCCGTGCAATTTGTGGGAGGGGCATTACGCTGGCGCCGAAATTGACGGGATTCATTAATCAAAGTATTGAACTTACGTTTCTGTCGGGCACAATAACGATCTGATTCTCTGACGGCCTGGCAACGTAAAGTATTGATTACCTTGGTGTAAATAGGATCGGGAATCAGAGCCTTAAGGTCGGCAAGTAGGGCTGCTTTGCTCGCTGAAGCACGTTGTATGTCACGATGGAGGCAGCCGATCCATATGCGTAGAGTTCTGAAGCCGAAGTTCCGACAGGCACGTCCCATACGCTCACTAGGAAACGGTTGTTTGTAGCGAAACCCTTTCGGTATAATCCAGTTAGCTTTGCATCTATGTGCAAACCTCAGGTGTTGCCTGCTACGGGCTATGAAGATAAAATCTTTCTGGAGTCTCACGACCATATCATATGTTGGTTGGCCAAGAATAGTCCGTACATAATAAAACACGCCTGCGTGCTCTGGATTCATAATTTATTTATTTTTGTTACACAGAGCATTAAAACTATGATAAATGAATTAGCTTTCGGCTGGGTGGCAGCCTTCATCAGATTAAAATACTTTGAATGGCAGTTAGAATAGAGATGCACTGCCAGGATGGTACGTGAGACACGTGGTTAATTGTTTGTTGATGTTTGTGGCTGTGACGTATGGTGGTGACGTGGCCAGCGTTTGTCTATGGACAGAATTACTGTTTCTGTGATGGGGTTAAGTTGACAACCACTGTTCCTGTTCAACGAAGTATCCGAGCATTTTATACTTAACGATTCCAACCAGGTGCGCCTTAGGTAATGGTGGGACTTGTCTACAACCACGACATCGCGGTGTGGGTCGATGTCGTGGTGGGTTGTCCAGACATGCTCGGCAATAGCTGAGTGTTCTACATCCGCCAAACGGATTACTTTTAATTTTTCAAACCAAGCCTATAAATAAAACAAATTTTGTATAACAAGCATCAAGTGAGGAAGAATAATAATAAATCAATAAAATGCATTAATAATTAAATAATTATTAACTATTTAAAAAATAACTAAACTTTTCACTTACAGGTACACTTGAATAAGATGATGTCCAGACAAATGGTCGTACACCATACAATACCATAGGCCGATTCATAACAGGTATATATTTCTGAAAATAAAATGAAAAATTAATGAAACAATATATATCACATCCATTGGATATACATTCAATGTGTCTTAAATTTTAAGTGAAGAGCATAGTGCACGTTAAATGCTTAAAATTACTTTTGTTTAAGAGTTGAATTTATATCTCAGTGCCCAAAAAACACCTAAACATAGTATAGTGTACTATACTATGTTAAGGAATTGTCTTTTTCTTTCAAGTAAATACTAAGAAATATTAGCTGCTCATGCGAGGCTATTTCTGCTAATTTCAGCTGGATAATGTATTTTCATAATGCTTTCAGGATTGAGTTTGTCGATTTATATTTTTCATGTGTGGGATCTGGAAATATGTAAATAGATCTACATTTTAAATATTTCTTAAATTAATATATGGATTAGCATTAGCAGACACATATGAAGCAGACACATATGATGCAGCTTATAAAAGACCATCCAAAAAAAAAAAAAAAAATTTCACACATCCATTCCCTTTAAAAAGTTTTTCTAGTTCCTCCAATTTATTTAAGCTATCAACTTCCACAGCAACAGATGGAGGTTTGCTCCAGAAATCAACTACTCACTGGCTAAAGGCAATTTCTACACATCTATTTTACAACTGTCTTTCATCAATTTGAATTTATGCCCCCTCAGGTTTTTACTCTGATCAAGAGGAAGAACCCCCATCACAATTGAGTCTGATCAATCCATTCAAGACCTTGTACATATCAATCAGATTGCCTTGCAGGTGCCTAGTCTCCAGATGCTGTAATTAGCAGAATTTAAGCCTTTCTAGGTAAGAGGACCCCCTTTGTTTCCCTCACCAATCTTGTTGCCCTTCTCTGCACTCACTCAAGCAACTATACATCGTTCCTAAAATGAGGCCTCCAGACCTGTACTTAGTACTCAAAGTATGGCCTGACCATTGCCTTATACAAGGGGATAATCACCTCCTTATTCCTGCTAGCAAAATTCCTGTGTATCATTGACCTGCTCTGGCAGACTGTCCGTGCTGCTCAGAAAACCTCATATCTGACTGCACAATTCCCCCCGGTCGTTTTCATTCTTCACTACCCTGAGTGTATTACCACACAGTTGGTAGATTACTCTGGAATTACTGCTACCCATATGCAGCACTCTGCATTTGCCAATGTTAAATTTCAGTTGCCACCTTTCAGCCCATCTGCTGAACTTTTCTAGATCCTGTTGTAGTAGCATACTGTCATTAACAACCCTGCCAATTTTCATATCCTCTGAAAACCTTAGACATTAAAGCCTGACATACCTTCATCAATATCATTAATAAATACAGAAAACAACAATGGGCCAAACATCAAACCCTGGAGTAGTCCTCCACTAACATTAGTCCATGAAGAGCATTGTCCAATGATTACTCCTCTCAGCCTTCTCCCCCTCAACCATCCCTTTATCCATAACAGCAACTTGCCCTTCTGCTCCAATTTGTATAGCAGTCTTCTGTGTGCAACAGTATCAAAAGCTTTCTTGAAATCGAAGTATATGATATCAAATTTTTTTTTTTTGGCATCCAGTTCCTTTGTGACCATATTGTAGTATCCAATCACATTGGTCAGACAAGACTTCCCCTTAACAAACCCACTTTGTGTTTGAATTATAACTGCAGTCTTGTTTAGATGATTCTGCAATCCTTTGACCAGCGACTCCATTAATTTCCCTGAAACAGAAGTTAAACCAACATGTCTGTAATTACTTGTGTCCTCCTTTGATCTGTTTTTTGAATTGAGGATATATTTGAACATCTCCAGTCCATGGGGGCCTCCCTCAAGTCCAAGAATGCTCTCAAATTCTTGGCTAAGGGTTTGCTTACTTCCTTTGCTGTTTCTTTTAATATAACTGAATAGACCCCATCCATCCTAGGTCCCTTTCTTACATTTAACTTCAACAATTTCTCCTCCAATTTGCTCTCAGTTATTACAGAGTCATTTAGTTGCCTATTAGGGTTTGATAAGCTTCTAGCCTGTACTTCCCTACAGAATTCTTCATGTGTGAATGTAGATGCAAAATATTCATTCAGTTTGTCGACCACCTAAGCAGAATCATCGACTGTTGAACCATTGATATCAAGTGGACTAATCTGATTCATGCCCTTTCTTCTAGAGTTTACATAAGTAAAGAAGTCTTTGCTATTTTTCTTTGCAACCCTTGCCAAAAATTTCTCGAAATCTGCCTTCGCTTGCCTAACCTCCTTTAAGACTCGATTACAGACTAGCTTATATCTACTGTAGGCTTCTGTATCAGGAGACACAGAAGCCTACCGTGGGCTTCTGTGTCTCCTGATAATTTATATGCATCCCATGCATTTTTCTTCTCTGCCACGAGTCTCATTATTTCATCTGACATCCATTTAGGCCTAAAATTGTCTTCAAATTATTCCAGCTGGAATCATTTCCAGCACCTACCATTTCCAACTAATTGTAGAATACACTTTACATCAGATGTATGCTTGTTTACCACACTAATGATATTAAGAGTAGGAGATCTGAAGACTTACTTAACAAGTACAGGGGAATGTTGGGTAAAAGTCACGATTTAGGATTGAATTTGAAAGTGTCTGCAATTCTCTCCAGACACAATACAAGGTACTATATGTAGAGAGCCTTGTCAATCAATTCAGCTGCGCAGAGATTAAGCAAGGCTAACTTCATGAATCTGAAGTACTGGTTAAGTCATCAAATGCAGACATTGTAGGAATACTGGAAACATGGTGTCACTCAGACATGGAATAGAATTTTGCTCAACTTTGAAATCTTGAAAATATTGAGCACTGCATACAATATGATAGCTTGTCTGTTTGCGAAACATGTGTTTTCATGCCCACTGCACTGTTAATTGTTCTGTTTGATCTTTTCAGTGTGGTCTGTGTTTGATAAGAGGAGAGACTGTTTCAACAAGGATGGGATGCCCTTGAATAGAAAGAGTGCAAGATATTTTGCTGATACTATCAAGACAGTAATAGCTGGGTCGGTAAAACTGCTAGCTTAGTGAGATACACAGATTAATAGCTTAACAAGAGCCACATGCAAAGGCAAAAGTGATTCTTGCACTGCTGCTATTTGTACATGCAACAGCCTGGAAAACAAGGTGCCTGGAACTTCAGGCCCTACTGAGTGTCATCAGGGAATAAATAAATACATGGGCTGTGTTAGCGTAACTAAGAGTAAAACATGTGCAAATTTATTTGAATGTACATTAATTCTAGGAGCACTGTAAATAAACTTGATGAATTTGAAATACTGGTTAAGCATTCAAATGCAGACATTGTAGGACTAACGGAAACACGGTGTCACTTGGACATAATGATGTTGAATTTGAATATGGGGAATACAATGTATACAGGAAGTACAGAAGAGGTGGATGAGTTATGCTATTAGTTAAGAAGTATATTAAATCTAAGGCTGTGCATCCAGTTGATATGGGTACCGAGTGTAATGTTGTATCAGTTTGTTGTGATATAAGCACTGGGAAATCAAAATTTAGAGGAGTGTGTTATAGGCCTAATGACTGAGTATACCAAACAGCTAAACAGACAAATAAAGTGGACCAGCCCATCAGAATGTCTCATAATGGGGGATTTTAACTTTCCAGATGTTGACTGGAACTTGTGAGTTGGTCACTCGCAAGGCTTTTGGGGATTTCTTGGATGACTGTTTTTACAGCAGAATGTTAGAGAGGCAACAAGAGGAAGCAATACTCTTGATCTGGTTATCAGCATTGATTCTTCATGCATTAATAATCTGCAGGTAAAGGACCTACTGGGTTGCAGGGATCACAATGCACTAATGTGAAATTCAATTAAACACAACTCCTGTCAAGGGTAAAGAGAAAGGCTTTTGGTTTAGTAAGGGTGACTACAGTGGTCTCAGACAGTTTTTAAATTCTGTGCAGTGGGACCAAATGATAATATTACTAACAGGAAATGGGAAGTATTTGAGGAAGTAATGAAAGAAGCTACTAGACTTTTCACACAAACAAAGAAATACTGTTCAAGACTTAGAACTAAATGCATGTCAGATGAAATATTGAAACATGTGGCAGAGAAGAAAAGTGCATGGGATACATATAAATTTTCAGGTGATACAGAAGTTTACGTTAAATATAAATTAATGTGTTATCAAGTTGCAAAGAAAGTTAGGCAAGCTAAGGTAGATTATGAGAAGATGCTGGCAAAGAAAGCAAAGAAAAACAAACAACAAAGACTTCTATGCTTATATAAATAGTAGAAGAAAGGAATTGAATCACATTAGGCCACTTGACATTTATGGGTTAACTGTTGATGACCCTGCCAGATTGCGGAATTGAATAGGTACTTTGCATCTACATCATGAGGAATTCTTTAGGGAAAGGGGATACCAGAACTTTATCAAACTCCAATGGGGAGCTAAATGACTTTGTGATAACTAAAAGGAAAGTGGAGGAGAAATTGTTGAAGATGGACATAAAATAGGCACTTGGGGTGGATGGAACCTATCTAATTATATTAAGGGAGGCAGTAAAAGAGAAGCAAACCTGTAGCCATAATTATGATAGCATCCTTAGATTCAGGTGAGGTCCCTATGGACTGGAGATGTGCAAATATATCCCCAATTCATAAAGGGGGATCAAAAGGCAATGTCAGTAATTACAGCCCTGTCTGTTCCAGGATAAAGAATGGAATTGCTGGTTAAAGAAGTAATACAGGATGATCCAGACAGGCATGCAATTCTACTGTAAGCATAGCATGGATTTGTTAAGGGGCTGTCTTGTCTAACCAATCTGACAGGATACTATGATGCAATGACCAAGGAACTGGATGCAAAAATTAATTTTCACATCATATACTTGGATTTCAGGAAGGCTTGTTGATGCTATTGTAAATAAAAGACTGCTGTACAAACTGGAGAAATGTGGCATTAAGGGCAAGTTACTGCTATGGATAAAGGGAGGTTAAGTTGAAGACAGAGATTAGTTATCAATAGGCACTGCTCTTCGTGGAGGCACCTCCATAGCCAGATGGGCAGGAGCAGCAGTGTGTAGCATACACTTCTTGATTAGACTGGGGTTTGAGCCCGTGCCCACCAAATACGGAGGATGTGGAAAGGTCAGGGAATGACCACCGCATATCCCCAGAGCAATATAGCCTTAGTTGCTAATGCTCCTAAAAACCAAATAACAAACAAACAGCTCTTCGTGGACTAATGTTATTACTGGAGTTCCCCAGGGTTCAGTGCTGGGCTTTGTTTTTAATATACAGAGTGATTCAGGAGGAATAGTAAATATTTTGGTAGGTTATAGTAGCAATTATTCTGAGGGAAAAAGTTCATATAAACATGTGTCCAATTTTCAATGGATACAGAGATACAGCTGTTTGAAACTGGCGTGCACAGAGCCATTAAGAAATATATTAAAGAACGATAAATGACTTATTGTTTGTATTTATTGACTTTTTGAATGATAAAAACACAAATAATTGATAAATTTTTTACAGTTCATAATAAATATTCAAAAATCCCACCACCAACCTCAACACACTTTGCAACTCTTGTGATAATATGATGTGTTGTTCTTCTGAGGTCATCTTGGCATTCCTTTATGAGGGCAGCAGTATCCAAAATGTGAGTAAGCAATTCATCTCTTGTATTCACCTTTTCTTTGTATACTGCACTTTTCATCCATCCCCACAAACGAAAATCTAATAGAGTGAAGGCTGGAGACCTATGGCCAATGAACAGAACCCACCACGGCCGATCCATCTTTCAAGGAAAGTTTGATTTAGATTGTATCACCTGACGGGTATAATGTGTAGGAGCTCCATCAAGCAGAAAGTACATACCAATTCTTGTAGCCAAGGGAAGATCCTCTAATAGTAGTGGAAGTTCGTTTTGCAGAAATTATAGGTAAACGTGTCATGTAAAACAATTTTGTAACACAACAGGCCCAACTGATTGTCAATGATACCGCACCACACGTTTACAGAGAAACAATGTTGAAAATTTGTTTCTATAGTGGCATGTGGATTTTCATCTAACCACCAATGGGAGTTACAAGTATTGTTGATACCACCACGGGTGAAAGTAGCTTCATCACTGAACAGTATTAATGGAATTAATCGCGATTAGCATTTACCCACCAACAAAATTCCAATCACTGGGCATTGTCTCCTGGTTGAGGGTGTTGTACCCACTCTATGTGAAATGGATACAAGCGGTGTTCAACGTACTCTTGTCTGTGGAACACTGATATGCATAGAAATTCTGTGTGTGCTAATATGTATACCAGCTGAAGAATGTGTTCTATTTCATCTGCATTTTGTTCATTTGCACATTCAGAAGATATATGAGTGCTGGGAACTGTACCATTCTCACACAGTTTGGTAAATACTAGTAAATGCCTTGAATCTGGTATTCTGCTGTTAGGAAACCATCGACGGTATTCTCTACAAGCAGCAGTAGCAATTCCACCATAAAAAACTTAGACAAATGTCATATCGACATATTCACAATGTGTGAAGATGTGTGGCATTCTTAATAATAGGTCTAACACCAAACAACATCAGGATATAACTGCTTCTTGGCCATATCTGATTCAAGGAGCTCTGCATGCCAGTTTCAAGCAGCTGAAACTCCATAATCCATTGAGAATTGGACACATCTTTATATGAACTTTTTTACTCAGAATAATTGACATATAACCTCTCAAAACATTTACTATTCCTCCTGGATCACTGCGTATTTCACTGATATTGATGAAGTACAGCAGATATCTCTTAAGGGCACAAAAGGTGATGCTGTTGTACATGTTGTACAACAGAATCACCTTTTGTGCAAGTAAGATGACATTAAGAGTAAGAGATCTGCAGATTTACTCAACAAGTACAGGTCAATGTGGAAAAAAAAAGTCATGAGTTAAAGAGCTGAATGTGAAAGTGTCTGCAATTCTGCCCAGACATGATAGGAAAGAGTATATAATGAGAGCCTTTTCAATCAATTCAGCTCTGGAGAGACTGTGCAAGGCTCAAGGGGTAGAATTTTTTTTCAGCCTAGTCTGTGCTTGTTGACAGGAGAGACTGCTTCTACAGAGATGCTATTGAAGCAGTGTTAGGTGTGTCAGAAAACTGCTAGCTTTGGGGGATACACAGACTAAAAGATTAACAGTGGCAGCAGGCAGAGGCAAAAATGATTCTTGCAGTGCTTCTATTGGAATGAGCAGCAGCATGGAGAGCAAGGCAATGGAGATGTCTAGGACTGTTGGGAGTCATAGTGGAACAAATAAAAACATGGGCTGTGTTAGGGTAACTAAGAGTAGAAACAGGTGCATGTATACTTGCATGTACACCAATGCCTAGTTAATAAATTTGATGAGCTTGAAGTGCTAGTTAAGACATCAAAGGCAGATATTGTTGGGATATCAGAGACATGGTGTCACATATATATAAGCAGTGCCGAATTGGAATCTGGGGAGTACAATGTGTACAGAAAGGATAGACAGGACAGGAAGGGAGGAGGGGTTATGCTGTTAGTTAAGAAACACAAAATCTAAGGAAGTGCATCCAATTGATGTTGGTGGACAATGCAATGTTGAATCTGTTTGGTGTGACATAAGCACTGGGAAAGGAAAAATGAGAGTAGGTGTGTGTTATAGGCCTAATGAATCTGTTGAGTATAATGAGCAATTGTGCAGAGAAATAGAGTGGGCCAGTAAATCAGAATGTCTTATAATGAGGGATTTTAACTTTCCAGATATTGACTGGAACTTGTCAGTTGATCACTCACACACTAGCAAGACTTTTTTGCTAGTGTGTGAGGCAACCAGAGGGAGTAATACAGTAGGGTCCCTAACTCATATGGCGGGGTAGGTTCCAGACTCCCGCCGAAAAGCAAAAATCGCTAAAAAGTGATTTTTTTTTTTGTTTGCGAAGTTACATAAAAGTCTAATAACATGTAATAAGTGAGCAACAGAGCTATAACTCAAAAATGATACAAAAATCAAATGAATATACAGTACACACACTACTTACATTAATATTTTCGCCCTTAGCTTAGATTGATGAATGTAAATTTGAAAAAAAAAATAAAATAATATATTTATTGTAGGAAGGAGATGGCACATTTTCATCATCTGACTCATTAGCAAATCTTATATTCATTTTGACAATGGAAACTTGGTTGCTACTGCTAGCTATTGCTGTTGCAATAGCTAGCAATAGCAACTAGCAAATGCTGTTGCTATTCGACAGCAATAGCTAGCTATTGCTGTCGAAGGCTGCGTTGATACTTTCGTAAAGTAAGAAAACAATGAACTTTGCCTCATTAATTTCCATCTCCTTTCTCTTAGAATTTCTTTATAGCATGCAATATCGTCTAGAAGCCTTGCATTCACTTTAGAACTTCTTTCGAAATTTGGATCAATTCTCTCAAAAACTGCCATCCCTGTTTCTGTACATTTGATAGAGTCTTTCAATTCCTCAGAGGTCATTTCTCTAGGGATGGCAGGAATATCATCAGGATGGGACTCCTCTTCGCAAAACATCCTTCTTTGATCTTCAATCAGAAGAAGGTCTTCATCTGTTAGGGTCTCATCATGAGAGACAAGCAATTCTGCCACATCCTCAGGCTTGACTTCCAATTCTAATTCCCTTGCCATTTCCACAACATTTATAGTGACTTCCTTCACTGATTTCTCAAAGCCTTCAAAACCGTCCATAAGTGTGGGAATCCAAGCACCTTTCAATGTTGTTTCGTTAACTTCCCCCCAAGCATCTCTAATGGTTTTTATACCATCCAAAATCGTGAAGCCTTTCCAAAATGGTTTTAATTTATTTTGTTTATGCCCAGCTACTGTATTACTGTCTAAGGCATTTATAGCCGCAGCAAAAGTTCTTAAGTAATACGATTTAAATGCTGCAATGACACCTTGAACCATAGGATGCAGCAATGAAGTTGTATTTGCAGGTAGAAAAATAACATTTATCTCCTTGTACAAACCAATTAGAGCTCTAGGATGGCCAGGGGCAAGAAGTAAAATCTTAAAAGAAATTTTACCGTAGGCTTAAAATAGTCCATGAACCAATTTGAGAAAAGATCTCCAGTCATCTAAGCTTTTGAATTAGATTTATAATAAACAGGGAGGCTAGCTTTTGCATAATTCTTAAGGGCCATAGGATTTTCTGAGTGATAAATCATCATAGGTTTCAACTTGCAATCACCAGCTGCATTAGCCTCTAACAAGAGAGTTAATCTTGAAGCTTTGAAGCCAGGCATTGACTTTTCCTCTTTAGAAATAAGTCCTAGACAGCATCTTCTTCCAATATAGGGCCATTTCATCCATGTTGAAAATGTGCTGCTTAGTATATCCACTTATTTTAGCTTCTTATTTTGGCAGCGTATTGGCAGAGTAGGTGTTGTCTTCTAAGATAAAGTGGAGAGTTGTGAGCTTCTATATACAAGCTCTGTACTGTCAACGTTCTGCAGGCGCCTAGTGCTGATCGAAGGGCACTGTGTTGAATGGTGTTCACAGACCGTAAGATACTGTTTTTAGCTGATGCATATACTATAGCTCCATAATCTAATCATGACCATTTTAGAGCACAATATAAATTCAGCAATGACTGTCTGTCAGCACCCCAAGATGTTGAGGATACTGCACAAAGGATGTTTAGTTTCTGGAGGCACGTAGTTTAAACATGTAGATAGGTTACATGTTTATAAAAATTTAATTTGGTGTCTAAATTCAGACCCAATAATCTTATGGAGTCTGTCATAGGTATTTCTTTGCCTTTCAGTTTTAATACGGGTTCCGGATGAAGCGATCGTAATTTACAGAAGTGTATTGCTGCTGTTTTCCCCTCGGTTAATTGATAGCCATTGCTTTCTGTCCAAGTTTCAATTTTGTTTATTGCTATCTGTAGTTGTCTTTCAATGGTAGCCATGTTCAATGATTGACAGGAAACAGCAAGATCGTCGGCATACATATAAACTTCTATCATAGCTAGGATGTCTAGCTAAGAAAGTTATCATTACCATGTGCTGATTTTTAAGAAAAGCATTTCGAATGTGAGCTTTGACCTTGATGTGGACATCAGTTGTACACCTGTTACGGTGGAAACCAAATGGATGGAGTGTTATAGCATCTTGATCTTCAACAATTAAAGAAAGTCTCCTGTAAACCATCTTTTCCATTATCTGTCCTAAACAGCTGGTCAAAGTATAGGACGATAACTATTGGGGGGAGGCAGCATCTTTCCCGGGTTTTGCTATGGCTACCACAACTGACTGATGCCACGTATCATGGTAAACATTCTCCTCAAAGATTCAGGGTAAACATACTCCTCAAAGAACTGATATTGCAAATGTTTCTGCTAATGCCTCTGCAATATCAGTTGGAGAAGAAATATCTATTCCTTTCCAGGACAGGATTGGGGCTTTGGTTTGTTGACACTTTCCACTGAGGATATGGATCTTTCTCCAAATTATTCTGGGGTCAGTGTTTCTGCAGATGGTAGAAATGAATCGAATCCACACATCCTGTTTAGCTTTTCTACGAATTCGGCGTGTTTCAGCTTTCAGCCGTTTATAAGGTTCTCCATTGTAGCATTTCGGCAAAAAATGTTCCAAGCTTTGTTTTGTTTTCTTTTAGCAAGGAAGCAATCCCTTGTCCACCAACTATTATATCTTTGTTTCGTAAGGTTTACTTTCGGTATTGTGCTGGCAGCAGCTCCAAGTAGTTCTACTATATGTCTAGTGGCATTATTAATAGATGCAATAAGAATCAAGTGGTTACCAAATTGCACTGTTTTCGAAAACTTCTCCCAGTTAGCTCGGTGAAAATTCCACGTAATTCTTTGGTTAGATGTATAGTTTGTATCCGTCTGTATTTTTCAAATTATAGGAAAGTGATCACCGTTGTGAAGGTCAGTTAATACTGTCCAATGAAAGCTAGGATAAATGGACGAGGAACATATGGACAGATCCAGAGCAGAGCTTGATCCTGTAGGCAAGTGGATATAAGTATGCACACCGGTATTCAGTAGTGTTAAGTGATGGTTATCAAATACAGTTTCGATCATCCTCCCTCTACGATTTATGTTCAGGGAACCCTACAAAGGATGATGAGCATTTAGATCACCTAGAAAGCATACAGAGGTTGGAGCAGTTGAATAAGTAAATTGTCAAGTTCTGCAATGGAACATGAAACGTTTGGTGGAATATAAATGGAGATAAGTGTGAGATTAATTCCAAGAAAAATACGAACGGCTACTGCTTCTAGATTAGTGGAAAGCTGAATAGGTTTCGATGGTACATTACTACGAACTAATATTGCTACTCCACCTCTTGCCGAAGACTCAGAACATCTGTCACATCTATATAGCATATACCGTGAGAAGTATGGGATATAATTTGATGATAAATAAGTTTCCTGTAGACAAATACATGCAGGATCATGCTGGTGCATTAAGTATTTTAATTCGTCAAGATTGCTTCTTAGTCCTCTACAATTCCATTGAATAATTTTCTGCATTACTTGGGTTTAGGTTAGGTGGTTGGTCTGATCGTTTGTTTTTTCCCCTCGATCCTGTTTATATTTCTCTCATTTTGAAAAGACTGGGCGAGTAATATCCATCTCATCATTAGCATGAAGCAGGAGAACAGCATCTTCATTATCTAACTTCTCATTGATTTCCATAGTTCGTTCAGTTGGTTTATTTTGTGTATGATGAGCATCTTTCTCCTTTGATAATGTGCCTGAGTTGGGAATGTCTTGTTGTGGCTTGGATGGCTTTGTATTAGTAAAATTTGATGGACTCTTTGTCTTTGTTGCTGTCAGTGTCTCAGTGTATCTGCAAGAATGTGTCAGTGTATCTACAAGGATGGATCTAGCCCATTGAGCAAGAGATAATTTAGGAGGAATAGTAATATAAGTCTGTGTTGAAAATTCTTTAGTGTTTTTGACGGCATTGGAATATGTTTTGGCAGGCATCACATTTAATATCTGTTTACGTGCCTCTTGGTATGATACATTTTTCTTTACCTTGTACTTCATTATTTTCTTTCCTGTTTTCCATGATTCGCAAGTTCTAGAATAAGTGGGGTGAGTAACCTGGCAATTGGGACACTTTGGCGTTGCTGCTGTACATTCAGTTTGGGAGTGGTCTGATGAGCCACAAAGGGGACAAATTGCCTTACCTTGGCATGATGTTTGAGAATGACCATACTTCTGGCATATAAAGCATCTAAGTGGATTTGGTATATATGGTCGGATCTTACAAGAAAGGTAGCCAGCTTTTACTGATTCCGGGAGATTCGGACTGCTGAAGGTAAAGATAACATTTCTTGTGGGTGTAAGGACACCATCTTGTTTGGTCATAATTCTCTTAGCACCAACAACACATTGTGTCTTAAATTCTTCAGCAATTTCTTCCTCGGGAACATTAAGGAGGTCCCTTTAAACTCCCTATGAGGTGTTTAAAGTTCTGTGCGAGGTTACCGAAATGGGAAGGCCTCCGAAGGTCGTTTGCTCCAGGAGTTGTCTAGAATGACTGGGATCTAAGATCTCCTGAGCAAAGATGTTTGCCAACTTTGGGAGTACTTGCTACAGCCTCTATGCTTTTCTGCACAAGAAATGGCGATAAGCTACTAAGAGGTTTCGTTCATAACGAGTGTAAAATTAAAAAAGCAGGTAGGTCATGTGAAGAATCATCTTTTTTGATTCTTTTTGCTTGAGATGACTCAAGTTCATGTGGGCACATAGGCTCTACAGTCGGTGATATTAATGGATCCATAATTTCTCAGGAGCAGTGCCACCAGTGACCAAGCGATAAGAGATTAGTAGTTAGTGTGTTAGAGAAATTGGTTATATATATATATATATATATATATATATATATATATATACAAAAGAAAGGTGTCTTTCCTTCCTTGATATGAAGCTTACTTCTTTATTTAGAAAAAGCCAAAATTAAATAACTTTAAAAAAAAGGATTTTATCAATCTCTAAAATCTGTAGCTTAGAGAAAAGATGCTTTCAAATCACTTTGGAAATATTGCTATGATCACTCGCTTGGCACTCGGGGCCTGGATTTCAGGAAAGCTTTTGTTACTGTTGCACATGGAAGACTGCTGTACAAATTGGAGAGGTATGGCATTAAGTGTGTTTCTACATTGGATAAAGGGATGGTTGAGTGGGGGATGACAGAGTGTGGTAATTAATGGACACTGCTCTTCATGGACAAATGTTATTAGTGGAGTACCCCAGGGTTCGCTGCTGGGCCAATTATTGTTTTGTGTATTCATCAATGATATTGATGAAGGTATATCAGGATTAATATCCAAGTTTGCGGAGGAATTAAAGGTTGGCAGAGTTGTTAACAACAGTAAATACCATATGCTACTCCAACTGGATCTAGACAAGTTGGGCAAATGGGCTAAGAAGTGGCAACCTGAAGTTTAAAATTGACAAATGCAAAGAACTGTATATGGGTAACAATAACCAAAGAGTAATGTACCAACTGTGTGGTACTACACTCAGGTAAGTGGAAAGTGAAAAAGAGCTGGGTGTAATTGTGCAATCAAATATGAAGTTCGCTGAGCAGTGCAGACGGGCTGCCAGGGCAGGTCATGGAGTCTTGTCAATGATATATAGGAATTTTGCCAGCAGGGACAGGGAGGTGATTATCCTGTTGTACAAGGCAATATACAAGCCACACCTAGAGTACTGTGTACAAGTCTGGAGGTGTCATTTTAGGAAGGATGTAGAGTTGCTAGAACGAGTACAAAGAAGGGCAACAAGATTGATGAGGGGGGAATAAAGGGGTGCTCTTACCAAGAAAGGCTTAAGTTCTGCAAATTGCAGTGCCTGGAGAGTAGGCACCTCCATGGTGAATATGGCATTGAATGGGTTGAGCAAGTTGAATGCTGATGGGATATTTTCACTTGCTCAGATTAAGAACCTGAGGGGGGCATAGATTCAAATTGAGGAAAGCAGTTGTAGAATATATATGGAAATTTGCTTTTAGCCAGTGTGTGGTTGATTGGCAGAACAGATTTCCATCTTTTGTTGTGGAAGTTGATAGCCTAAATAAATTTAAGGCTGAGCTGGACAGGCAGTTGGAACGAATGGAGGGTTTTTTTTTTTTTTGCTGATGCTGCATAAGCTTGCTTTCTTGAATTGTATGCCTCTACTAATGCTAAAGTTATATTAGGCTTAATCTTTACATTTGCAGATGATACAAAGATTGCAGGGTGGTTAATGACAGCTACCAGAGTAGCTATTGCAACAAGATCAAGAAAAATTGGGTTTATGAGCTGAGAAATGGCAGTTGAAGTTTATCATTGACAAATTGCCGATCGGGCTAACTGGCTAGGTAAAGTGCCTGCCTGGCAACCCAAAGGTCACGGGTTCGATTCCCGCCTCGGGCTGGATATCACGATGGTGCCAAACCAACCGGTTGATTGGATATCCCGGCCACGATACACGAAGGAAGCAAGAAAAAACTGGTTCCTTTGTGTATTGATCACTTCATACGAAATAAATAAATTGACAAATTCATGGTACTGCATATGGGTAACAGTAACCCCAGAGTAACTTATCAACTGTATGGTTAGTAGAGAATGAAAAAGACCTGGTGGAAATTGTGCAGATAGACATGAAATTCTCTGAGCAGTGCTGACACACTGCCAGGACTGCTAAAGAGGTTTTATCAATGATATATACATAAACTTTGCTAGCAGATATAAGGAAGTTTGTTTGTTTGTTTGTTTGTTATTTGGTTTTTAGGAGCATTAGCAACTAAGGCAATATTGCTCCAGGAATATGCGGTGGTCATTCCCCTGACCTTTCCGCATCATCCGTATTTGGTGGTGAGGGGCTCGAACCCCGGTCTAATCAAGAAGCGTGTGCTACGCACTGCTGCTCCTTCCCACCTGGCTACTGAGGCGCCCCATATAAGGAGGTGATTATCCCTTTGTATGAGGCCATGATAAGGCCACATCTTGAGTACTGTTATAAGAATACTCAAGATGCAGTCTATACAGGTCTGGAGACCTCACTTTAGGAAGGATGTAGAGCTGATGCAGATCAAAGGCTTCAGTTCTGCAAATTGCAGGATCTCAAGAGTAGACAGCTGCAGAGAGATTTGAATGAGATGTTTAAAGCCTTCAATAGATTAAGCTGAATGTTAGAGATTCTTCCACCTGCTGAGACTACAAACGACAGAGTATAAATTCATGTTGAGGAAGGATGGTTGCAGGAGAGATGTATGGAAGTTTGCCCACAGCCAGCGGGTGGTTGATTGAACATACTGATCTGTTTTTGTTGAAGTGGATGGGTTGAATAAATTCAAGGAAGAACTAGACAAATTGTTACAGATGGGTGAACTGTGTAGTTTTTTTTTTTTTTTTTTTTGGCTGATGCTAAATAAATTGGATTTTTGCATCATTTGCCATTACTACCACTTCTTTAGGAATCTAGGCTATAGTCATTTGATTCCAGTGAGGCTAATCTGGAAGCCCAGCAGTAGCATTAATGGGAGTTCCTCCTCACCATGTATATGCACCCATGTCGAGGGGCAAGTCATAAGGTTGGTTGTTTAAGGGTTTAATGGCGTTAGCATCTAAGGCTATAATGTGCCATCAAGTCATAAGAATATGGTGTATAAATGAGATATTGATCATGAGAGAGACATTTTGGATAAAAAATAAGGTGACTGAAAAGTTCTGCTAAAAGGATTGGGTGGTTGTTTGTTTTAATGTTTACTGGCACACCAGCAGCTTAGGCTATAATGAACCAACAATGGTCAATTAATAAAAAACAATAATAAAATCGGTAAAAGGTCGAAAGGTGATAAAAGATTATAGTGACTCATTAAAATTGGTCACTATGTCAAGTAAAGGTTTGCCATCCATATATAAAAATATAAAATAATCATAAAAGTATAAGCAATATATAAATACAGTTAAAGGAATACATAATAAAAGAGTATATTTTACATAAAAGGAAACAAGTTAATTAATTTTAAAAATTAAATAACAGCCGACACATGGTCATTGTCATATTATATCTGACTGAGAATATAGGGCTCAGTCAGATGGTTAAAAGCAGCAAACGATATGCTCTGTTCATGTCCAAACCATGATATTTGGCTAAAATATGTTTCACTGTTAAAAAGATGTCACAATTTTCACACATAGGAGGGTCATACACCCTCCGAAGAAGAGCATCTGTAAAATGGCTGTGTCCTATGCAGAAGCAAGCAAGAAGAATTTCCTGTCTATGGTTCCTGTGCAGACCAAATGCCATGTTTGGATTACAGGCTTAATCTGATACAACTGGCTTGTGGCCTATCCATGCCATGATGAGTATAATAAGAGACTGTACAGGGAAATAGAGTGGGCCAGTAAATAAGAAAGTCTTATAATGTGGAATTTTAATTTCCCAGATATTGACTTGAATTTGTGGGTTGGTCACTCACACACTAGCAAAGCTTTTGTGGATTTATTGGATGATTGTTTTCTACATCAGCATGTTCAGGAGGCAACTAGAGGAACTAATACTCTTGATCTGATTATTAGTAGTGATTCTTCATGCATTAAGAATCTGCAGATACAGGAACCACTAGGTGGCAGTGATCACAGTGCACTGAAGTGGGATTTACTCAAAGAGGTAACTACCATCAAGAGTAAACAGAAGGCTTTTTGCCTTCGTAAAGGCGACTACGGTGGTCTGAGACAGTATTTAAATTCTATATTGTGGGCCCAACTGATGACGTTACCAACAGCAAATTCAAAATGGGAAGCATTCAAAGAATTTATCTTGGAAGCTACTAGGCTTTACATATCAATTAAGAAATATTGTTTAAGGTTTAGGCCTAAATGGATGTCACAAGAACTAATGAGACATATGGCAGAGAAGAAAAATGCATGGGATACATATAAATTAATGGGTAGCATTAGCAAAGGCACATGATGCAAGAAAGCAAACTTATATAGCATCAGCCAAAAAAAAAAAAAAAAAAAAACCCTTATTTCACCCATCCACTCGCTCCAAATGTTTGTCAAGTTCTGCCTTGAATCTATTTAAGCTATCAACTTCTACAACGACAGATGGAAGTTTGTTCCAGCAATCAATCACCCACTGGCTAAAGTCAAACT
This sequence comes from Mastigoproctus giganteus, assembly GCF_048544385.1. Taxonomy (NCBI): domain Eukaryota; kingdom Metazoa; phylum Arthropoda; class Arachnida; order Uropygi; family Thelyphonidae; genus Mastigoproctus; species Mastigoproctus giganteus. Next base: position 175,862,918 of record NC_143585.1, read on the forward strand.
TCCGCACATCTATTCTAAAACCGTCTTTCCTCAAATTGAATTTATGCCTTGTCAGGCAATTATTCTGAGCAAGAGGAAGAATCCCATCCGCATTGAGCATGATCAAACCATTCAAGGCTTTATACACCTCAATCAGATCACCTCACAGGTGCCTAGTCTCCAGACACTGTAATTTGCAAAACTTAAGACTTTCTTCGTAAGAGCAACCCTTTGTTCCATTCACTAATCTTGTTGCCCTTCTCTGTACTCATTCCAACAGCTCTACATCCTTCTTAAAATCAGGCCTCCAGACCTGTATACCTTCAAGATGTGGCCTGACCATTGCCTTATACAAGAGGATAATCACCTCCTTATTCCTGCTACAAAAATTCCTGTATATCATTGACAAGATACCGTGAGCTACTCTTGCAGACTGTCTGCACTGCTCAGAAAACTTCATATCTGCCTGCACAATTACCCCCTGGTCCTTTTCATTCTCTAACACTGTCAGTATAGTACCACAGAGTTGATACGTTACTCTGGGATTACTGCTTCCAATATGTATTACTTTACATTTGTCAATGTTAAACTTCATTCGCCACCTCTCAGCCCTTCTGCTCAACTTTTCTAGATCCTGTTGCAGCAGCGAAATGTCATTAGTGTCATTAACACCCTGCTAACTTTTGTATCATCTGCAAACTTGGACATTAAGCCTGATATACCATCATCAATATCATTTATAAATACAGAAAACAAAAATGGACCCAACACTGAACCCTGAGGAACTCCACTAATTAGTTCACAAAGAGCAGTGTCCATTGATACCACTCTCTGTCTTCTCCCACTCAACCATTCCTTTATCCATAGCAGCAATTTGCCTACAATGCCACACTGCTCCAATTTGTGCAGCAGTCTTCCATGTGCAACAGTATGAAAGGCTTTTCTAAGATCCAAATATATGATATCAAAGTTATTCTTTGCATCCAGTTCCCTTGTGACCACATCATAGTATCCAATCAAATTCATCAGAGAAGACTCCCCCTTAACAAAACAATGCTGTGTCCAAGCTTTATCTGAAATCTTGTCTAGATGATCCTGCAGTACTTCTTTAACCAGTTCCTCCATTAATTTTCCTGGAACAGAAGTTATATCCCTTCTGGGATATAGGTTTAAACAGAAGTTTAAACCTATATCCTAATGCTGTTATAACACTATGTATATGTATTTCGGTTCGAATATTATCTCCGAGTTACGTTATATGACTTTCTTATCCCTTGTCAACTTATATGTATTAATTTATGATATTGCATTTGTAATAACTAGGTCACTATATTTATTTAGTTAAAAAAATACAATTCCATTGAGAATGAAATTTAATAAGATTAATAAATTTTACTGATTAATTGATACTACTATACTCTATCTAGTTTTCCGTTAAACCTTATGCTATTTAGTTTTCCATTAAACTTTATGCTATTTAGTTTTCCATTAAACCTTATACTAGCACACGTTGTATCTTATAAAAAATTAAACCCTGGGGCTCACATCTGGTGAGTATGGGCTTGGCACACCCAGGGTCCTGAGCCGGATATCATCATTCTTCTCTTTCTTGGCGATTCCTCTCTCTCTCACTCAGGGTAACTCGGAAATTTTTTTTTTTTTTTTTTGGCTAGTGCAGCATAAGCCTCAGGCTTTCTTGCACCATACAGCTGATAATAATAATAACAATAGTGGCAAGTTACAAACATGAGGTATTGTTTGCTTTCTAAACCATGCTATTCAAATTCAAAATAAACCACGGAGCTTGACTAGGTCTATAAGCTACGTATAGAAAATAATTTAATCTAACAATTAAGTCAATAAAGTGGCTAAGTATAATTAAAAACCTTTTGTTTGCGGGAGCTGCAAAATCTGTTCACACGTGGATTTGATACTCTTACCTAAGTAATAACCTACAAAATCTGTATCTAAATTCAATTTAAACTAAAGTACTGTTACTAGGAATATAAAGCAACTCTAAAAAATAAATTAATATGCCAATTTAAGTCACTGAAAAAGCAAAAACTTCTCTATTTGCTTGAGCCGTAAACACTGCCCCTGTTCACATGTACTCTCACACCCACTCTGTATCCATGGAAGCCTATGATAGATATAAGCTGGTCTGTAACCAAGTCACAAAGGAGTTAGGCAGGCAAAGGCAGATTATGAGAAATCTTTGACAAAGGATGCAAAGAAAAACAGCAAAGTGTTCTTTACGTATGTAAACTCTAGAAGGAAGGAAGAAAGGGGATAAATCAGATTGGTCCACTGGACATCGATGGTTAAACTGTTGATGATCCTGCTCAGGTGGCTAACAAACTAAGTGAGTACTTTGCATCTACATTCACACATGAGTAGTTATTCAGGGAGGGGAATGCCAGAGATGAAGTAAACACTGGCAGTGAGCTAGATGATTTTGTAATAACTGAGAGGAAAGTGGAGGAGAAATTGTTGAAGATAAACATAAAAAATGCACCCTGGGTGGATGGGATCAATCCAGTTATATTGAAGGAGGTAGCAAAGGAAGTCACCAAATACTAAGCCTTAATTACGAGAGCTTCTTTGTACACAAGGGAGGTACCCATGGACTGGAAATGTGCAAATGTGACCGCAATTCACAAAGGAGGATCAAAGGGCAACACAAGTAATTATAGACCTGTTAGTTTAAGTTTGTTCTGTGCCAGGAAAATTAATGGAGGCATTGGTTAAAGAAGCACTGCAGGATCATCTAGACAAGACTTCAGCTTTAGCTCGGACACAGCATTGTTTTGTTAAGGGAAACTCTTGCCTGACCAATTTGATTGGATACTATGATGTGGTCACAAAGGATCTGGATGCAGAGAATAACTTTTATATCATATATTTGGATCTTAGAAAGGCTTTTGATACTGTTGCACATGGAAGACTGCTGAACAAATTGGAGCAGTGTGGCAGTTGCTGTTATGGATAAAGGGATGGTTGAGTGGGAGAAGACAGAGAGCGGTAATCAATGGACACTGCTCATCGTGGACTAATGTTATTAGTGGAGTTCCTCAAGGTTCAGTGTTGGCTCCAGTGTTGTTTTCTGTATTTATAAAGAATATTGATGATGGTATATCAAGCTTAATGTCTAAGTTTGCAGACGATACGAAGGTTGGCATGGTTGGTAAGGATACTACTGACGCTATGCTGCTGCAACAGGATCTAGAAAAGTTGAGCAGATGGGCTGAGAGGTGGTAAATGAAGTTTAACATTGGCAAATGTAAAGTACTACTTATTGGAAGCAGTAACCCCAGAGTAACGTATCAACTCTGTGTTACTACACTGACAGTGGTAGAGAACAAAAAGGACCTGGGGGTAATTGTGCAGGCAGATATGAAGTTTTCTGAGCAGTGCAGACTGTCTGCAAGAGTAGCTGATGGTGTCTTGTCAATGATATACAGGAATTTTTCTAGCAGGGATAAGGAGCTGATTATTCCCTTGTATAAGGCAATGATCAGGCCACACCTTGAGTACTGTATACAGGTCTGGAGGCCTGATTTTAAGAAGGATGTTGAGCTGTTGAAATGATACAGAGAAGGGCAACAAGATTAGTGAATGGAACAAAGGGTTGTTCTTACGAAGAAAGGCTTAAGTTTTGCAAATTACACGTCTGGGGACTAGGCACCTGCGAGGTGATCTGATTGAGGTGTATAAAGTCTTGAATGGTTTGAGCGTGCTCAATGCTGATGGGATTCTTCCTCTTGCTCAGAATAATCACCTGAGAGGGCATAAATTCAAATTGAGGAAAGAGAGATGTAGGATGGATGTGCGGAAGTTTGCCTTTAGCCAGCGGATAGTTGGTTGGTGGAACAGACCTCCATCCTTTGTTGTGGAAGTTGATAGCCTAAATAAATTTAAGGCTGAGCTGGATAGGCATTTGGAATGAATGGAGGTGTGAAATGGGAGCTTTTTTTTTTTTTTTTTTGGCTGATGCTGTATAAGCCTGCTTTCTTGCATCATATGCCTCAATTAATGCTAATGACTGTTGCCATTGGGAATGTAGTACATTATGTATCACTTGCCTGTAGTCTGTACATGGGACCATCAAGGCTGTGATTTCTTTGGGATTGTGATCTGGCTGCAACTGCCAGTTCATTATCCCAATCCCAATGTGGCTTGGGATCCAGCAGAAGCAGATGTCAAATGAAATCAGATTCAGTAACAGAATGCAATTTCTGTTGAACCCCAGATAGGACTGGATCAGAATTGTGAATTGTATCTCATCAATGATAGAGCCTGTAATGCACTTAAAAAATCTGTGTATAGTATGAGCCTTTGATATTTATTGGTTTTTATGTGGTCCTGAGCTAGCTCTATAGCATACAATTTGGCTGTGTATATACTGCAGTCATAGGGAATATTTTCAGATATTGTGCAGCCTGAAAAGACTGCAGCTGGCCTGCCAATGACTCTGATTTTGAACCATCCATAAAGATAGGCAGGAAATCAGAGTAGGAAGATCGACGGGTAGCATAGAGTTGCAGGTAGACAGAAGGTGGCATGATTGACTTTCCCCCATTAATAAGGGAAAAGTTGCATGGTGGAAATTGGACATGCCAGGGTGGAGGGTGCTGCCTTGGTGATTGGGCGATATTGTCTACCGTGATGTTCAGTTCTTTAAGCAGCTCTTTGACCCGAATACCAAAGGGGCAGTTGGCAGTTTGACAGTTGTTATAGAGATTTTCCTCATTGTGGTTGGAAAACAGATGTCCGCACAGGGTTGTCCGGCAGGACTTCAGTTGAAAAGTACATTTGAGCAACAAGTGCTTTCGTCGAAGCGACATGGGTAGTTAATTTTCATTGACATATAAAAACTCTGGACAGGGGATGTTCTAAATGCTCCAGTGGCAGTATGGATGGTTTGATGGTGAACTGGGTCTAACCACTGTTGTACACTGTCTAGCTGATTACACTTGGGACCCATAATCTAATTTCGACTGGAAAAGTGTACGATATAGGCAGAGTAAAATAGCAGTCTGTTCCCCAGTTATTAGAGGAGATAGAGAATAAGAGATTCAGTCTCCTTGTGCACTTTGTCTGTAGTTCTCGGATATGGGATAGAAAAGTAAGCTTATTAGCAAATATGAGCTCAAAGGATTTTGTCTCCAGTGCTACTGGAATGATTTATTGTCCGAGTTAGTGTTCTGATCAGGGTGAAGGTTGCATTTGTGGCAAAAGTGTAGGTAAACAGTCTTCTGAGACGAGAACCTGAAACCATTACTCCTTGCCCATGAGTTGACATGATAAATGGCATTTTGCAATTGCCTTTTGATAACCGTCATGTTGCATGACTGCAAAAAGATGCTAAAGTCATCAACGAAGAGGGCACTGTTTACAGCTGGAGGAAGTTGTTCCGTAATAGAATTAACTTTTATAGCAAAAAGCATAACACTAAGAACTGACCCTTGGGGAATGCCTTCTTGGCAGAAAGGTTGCGAGAGAGAGAGAGAGAGAGAGAGAGAGAGAGAGAGAGAGAGAGAGAGAGAGAGAGTTCACACGGACTTGGAATGTGCGGTTTAACAAAAAAAATTTAATAGAAAGGACTATATGATCCCTAAGCCCAAGGTTATAGATATCTTTTAAAATTCCAAATTTCCAAGCTGTGTCATATGCTTTTTCTATATCAAAAAATATCGACACCAGGTGCTTGCGTTTAAGGAAGGCATCTCGGATAGATGTTTCCAATCTTATTAATGGTCGAGTGTTGACCTGCTTTGTCGGAAGCCACATTGAATTCTGGAAAGGAGATCATTTGCTTCTAAGTACCACATGAGGCTAGCATTGACCATCCTTTCCAGGATTTTACACAGACAGCTTGTCAGAGCAATTGGATGGTGATTGGTCGGAATTTCTGGATCCTTCCCTGGCTTGGGAAAAGCAAGTACACGATTGCCTTATGCCAGGAGTCCGGAAATTCATCTTCATGATAGATCCTGTTGTACAGAAGGAGCAGCCGATCCATAGTTGTTGTTGTGCTGAGGCTTTTTTGGCACAAGGGTCTCCTGGGCCATATTGTGCCTGTTCATCATTAACTTATGAATAAATATTTTATATTATAGTCATCAGAGATGATTATATATATTTATGCATGTCAAATATTGAAACAGAGCTTTGAAATCTGCACAATTGCCAAGTAAAAGTAAAGTGCAGCCATTATCAACTCACTGCAGGATGGAAGCCTCCTCAACAATTCATGCTGAGGGAAATGGACCTTAGTCTGCTACGCTGGTGCAGTGTGGGTTGGCAGATCGACCGTGTTCAGCAGTCAGGGGCTTGAACCCCGGTCTACTCAAAGAGCGTGTGCTACTGCACTCCAGCTCCTGACCACTCAGCTACGGAGGCCGTAATTGCCAAGTATGTGCTGTAAAGTTAAAGATTCTTGAAAGTTAGCTAGAGAGGGAAAACTGGATTTCCGGATACTTGAATATTGAGGACACTCTATGAGAATATGTTTGATTGTTAATTGGGATTGACAGAAGGAACATTGAGGAGGATTCTCTCCCATAAGCAAGAAAAGATGAGTTATATATGAATGACCGATTAGAAGTCTTGCCAAAATGACTTCTTCTCAACTGCTTCTCATGAAACTAGAAGCCCACAGTTGAGGTTCTTTTTTAATTGGAATAGTTTGTTATTGACTTGAGTTTGCCACAGTTCAGCCCATTGATTCCAACATGCTGTTCTAATAATGGATCTATAATCAGCGTATGGCACTTTTTGATGGCAGAAAGATCCATTATCAGGATGTTTAGCAGCACGATCCGTGCTTTCATTACCTGGGATGCCATATGACCAGGGATCCAACAGAATGTGACCATCCGTTTGGATGTTTGATATTGATATAATTGAGCCCGGATCTGTTTCAGAATGGGATTGTGGGAAGAAGTAGTAGATTGAATGGCAGTGACTGCACTTAAGGAGTCTGTGTATATAAGAGCTTGCTTGAATTGCTGCTTGGTTATATTATCTAGGGCCAGTTTTATTGCATATAATTCTGCAGTATAGATACTGCATTCTGTAGAAAGAGGCACAGCTATCGAGAATGTAGAACTAATTGCTGCAGCACCTACAGCTTCATCTGTTTTTGAGCCATCAGTATAAATAAGTAGTTTCTCTGAGTTTTCTAAGGTGTGGGCTTCATGTAGTTGCTGTAAGTTGTTGTTTGGCAGGGAGCCTTTTACCCATCTCAGAAAGAAATTATGACAAGGAGGTGTCGATTCAATTCAGGGTTGTTCAGGAGGAGCAAGGTCTTCGAGAATTGCTGTAAGTTACTATTCCAACTAGCCATTAGTTCTTGCAATCTAAGACCTGCAGGGTGGGTTTCATTAGGTTTATTGTGGTATAGCATTATATACTGAGGGTCAAACCTGTATTCCCAGCTGGGAGGAGATGGAATACTTTTAATTTTTGGCAGCATAGCTACATAGCAAAGATTTTTGTCTGATATGCAGTGGGGATTCATTTGCCTCGATATACAGGCTGTGAACTGGAGATGTTCTGTCCCGTTACTATCCTTAGGGTACTATGTTGAATGGTATTCAGACGTAACAAGGAACTGTTTCATGAAGAGTCATAGACAGGTGATCCATAATCTAATCAGGACTGAATTAAAGTTTTATAAAGAAGTAAGACAGAGTGTCTATAAGCACCCCAGGAGTCAGCGGAGACAGCTCTTAAGATGCTCAATTTCTTTAGACAGGCCGTTCTAAGATAGGCTATATGATTGGAGAAACTAAGTTTATTATCTAGATATAAACCTAATAAATGAAAATTGCTGGTAAGAGGAATCTGGTTGTTTTTTAAATATATTTCAAGATCTGGATGTAATTTCCGTGTTTTACAGAAATGAATTGCTGTTGATTTATTTTCTGCTAAGGAATAGCCATTCTGTTGCACCCACGATTCTATTTTGGTGATGAACAGTTGAAGTTGCCTTTCAATGATAGTTTGTGACTGACAAGAGATAATGAAGTCATCAGCAAACATGTATAATTCTACTGTTTTTGATATGTCTCATGTCATATTTGTAATTCTTGTGGCAAATAATGTTGCACTTAGGTACACCCTCTTCTTGTTCGAATGATTTAGATAAACTGTTCATATCTCTGACTTGAAACGTTCTGTGGCAAAGGAAGTTTTGTATAAATTGGGGTGAATGTCCCCTCAAACCAAAAGAACAAAAGTCCTGGAGGACTTCATATCGCCAAGTGGTATCGAAGGCTTTCTCAATATCGAGATTAACCATTACAAGATGTTGTCTCCTTACAAAAGCATTGCGGATGTTTGCTTCTGCTTTGATCATCATGTCTAAGGTTGAGCGATTCTTTCGAAACCCATACTGGTTTCGGTTCAGCAGATTATTAGTTTCCAGAAACCACGTTAGCCTCTTGTGAACCATTTTTTTTTTTTTTTTTAAGATTTTGCCTAAACAGCTAGTCAGTGAAATTGGCCTGTAATTATGTGGCTTGGCATGATCCTTTCCTGGGTTCAGAAAAGCTAGTACAATTCAGTGATGCGAGGAGTGTGGATAAGTATTTTCTAGATATATTCGGTTGTAGAAATTCAACGGGGAATTTATTGCTTTGTTACTTAATTTTTTTAAAATTATATAGCAAACTCCATCTGGACCAGCAGCAGTACTGGATGTTTTAATCAGATACTCTAAAAAGTTCCATTAAAGTGAATGGCTGATTGTATGGATGTGATGCCAGAGTGGAGAATTTTATTTTACGGTGTTCAACAGATGCCTTAATTTTCTGAAAGGTTCGGCTGTAGGTGGACACTGCTGAAATACTGACAAATGATTCGGCTAATGCATTTGCTATTTCTGTTGGTGTGGACAATTCCTGCCCTTTCCAGTTTAAAATTGGAGCTGAGAACATATTTACAATTAAGTGCTTGAATTTTCTTCCAGATCAGTCTATTAACTGTGCTTTTGTTAATCGTGGCAGTAAAACTTATCCAGGCATCTTTCTTTGCTTTTCTTCTTACTCGTCGGAACTTGGCTTTGAGTCTTTTGAAGTTAATGAGAATAGCAGTTGTGGGGAATTTTCGAAACAGATTCCAGGCTCTATTTTTTGTCCGTTTAGCATATGTGCATTCCTGATTCCACCAATAATTGCTGTGTTTGTGATTCCCAGCAAAGATTTAGGTATTGTAGAATTTGCAGCTTGTAATATCTGTTTTGTTATATGATCGGTGACAATATCTGTTGTCTGGGACTTTACTGTATCATCATCAAATTGAATTTGGGAGGCATATTCGTTCCAGCTTGCCCTACAGAATTTCCAAGTGGGTTGCTGCAATGGGGATAAGTTTACTTGTGTTTGAATCTCACAAAGAATTGGTAGATGATGACTATTTAGTGGGTAATCAAGAACTTTCCACTCCATATTGGCATATATGGAGGCAGAACAAATTGATAGGTCAATTGCAGTCATGTAGAAGAATGGATGTAGGTGGGTTTGCCAGTGTTTAACAAGGTAAGGTTATGAGAATCAAGCAGGGATTCTATTATTTTACCCCTTTTTGTCAACTGATGAAGATCCCCATAGCAGATGATGAGCATTGAACTCCCCAAGTAAGCAGAACGGAGTTGGCAGCTGATCTATTAGATTTTCTAATTCATCTGAGGAGAGAGATAATTTAGGAGGGAGATATATAGAAACTATTGTAAGAGTAATACGATGCACACTGCCACTATTTCAAAATGTATCTGAAGAGAAATATATTTGGATGGAATGTCATTTCTGACAATAATCGCCACCCCTCCATGAGCTGGCGTGTCAATACTCCTATCATTTCTGAAGATAGCATAATTTTTCAGGGTAGGGGACACTCGTGAATTTAAAAGAGTTTCTTGTAAGGCTATGCCAGCTAGTTCATACCGATCAATCTAGGCTGTGGTCATTGGATCCCAGTGATGCTAATCTGGAGGACCAGCAGCATCACTGTGAGGTCCCCTCACCAAGTACAGGTGCCCATGTCGAGAGTTCTGTTAAAAGGAACAAATAGGTATAAATATTGAGAATAGCGATTCAATAAAAGTAATTGTATCTAAGCAAAAGTTACACATAAAATAGGCTCTGTTCATATGTGTTTTACGTGGAGCTGTATAAAGCATTGTAATGATGAATATACAAAATCACAGTTGAATATGATCTCATTATATTGTGCTGTCAAATGAAATTCAGAAACCTTCAGCATTGAATTCAGGAAAATTTATCGTTAATGAGATAGATAAGATTGTCTGCATTTAATTACAAGACTTGTTTGAGTAAAATCAAGTTTTGTAATAACATTTTCCCCACTATGGCAGAAATACTTACAAGCAAATTAGCATTAGTAGAGGCACATAATGCAAGAAGCAAACTTTTGCAGCATCAACCAAAAAAAAAAACAAAACAAAAAAAACCCTCTCATTTCACCCCTCCATTTGTTTCAAATGCCTGTCCAGCTCAGCCTTAAATTTATTTAGTTATCAACTTCCACAACAAAAGATGGAAGTCTGTTCCACCAATCAACTACCCACTAGCTAAAGGCAAATTTCTGCACATCTATTCTACATCTGTCTTACCTCAATTTGAATCTGTCTGCTCAGGCTCTCAATCTGAGCAAGAGGAAGATTCCCATCAGCATTCAGCTTGCTCAAACCATTTAAGGCCTTATACACTTCAACCAGATCACCTCGCATGTGCCTACTCTCCAGGTGCTGCAATTTGCAGAACTTAAGAATTTCTTGGTAAGAGCACCCCATTGTTATCCTCACCAATCTTGTTGCCCTTCTTTGTACTCATTCTAGCAACTTTACATCCTTCATAAAATGAGGCCTCCAGACCTGTACACAGTACTCAAGGTGTGGCCTAACCATTGCCTTGTACAATGGGATAATCACCTCCCTGTCCCTGCCAGTAAGATTCCTATATATCAATGACAAGACTCCATGACCTTCTCTGGCAGCCCCTCTGCACTGCTCAGCAAACTTCATATTTGACTGCACAATTAGCCCCAAGTCTTTTTCACTTTCCACTTCCCTGAGTGTAGTACCACAGAGTTAGTACGTTTCTCTTGGGTTATTGATACCCATATGCAGTACTTTGCATTTGTCAATGTTAAACTGCAGTTGCCACTTCTCAGCCCATTTGCCCAACTTATCAAGATCCAGTTGCAGTAGCATACTGTCTCTACTGTCATTAACAACCTTGCCAAACTTCATATCATCTGGAAACTTGGACATTAAGCTTGATATATCTTCATCAATATCATTTATAAATACAGAAAACAACAATGGACCCAACACTGAACACTGAAGGTCTCCACTAACATTAGTCCATGAAGAGCAGGGTCCATTGATTACCACTCTGTCTTCTCCCACTCAACCATCCCTTTATCCATAGCAGCAATTTGCCTCCAATGCCACACTGCTCCAATCTGTGAGGCGGTCTTCCCTGTGCAACAGTATCAAAAGCCTTTCTAAGATCTAAATATATGATATCAAAGTTATTCCCTGCATCCAGTTCCTTTGTGACCATATCATAGTATCACAAGACCTCCCTTTAACAAACCCATGCTGTGTCTTAACTGTTACTACAGTCTTGTCTAAATGGTCCTGCGATGCTTCTTTAAACTGTGACTCCATTATTTCCCCTGGAACACAAGGTAAACTAACAGGTCTATATTTACTTGTGTCACCCTTTGAACCCCATTGTGAATTTGTGATACATTTGCACACCTCCAGTCCATGGGGACTTCCTTGAGTCCAAGAAATTGCTCATAATTATGGCTAATGGTTTTCTTACTTCCTTTGCTGCCTCCTTTAATATAACTAATTTAATTTAAGAAGAGATAACTCAGCAAACACTGTAAATGTTGCTTGAGCATTACATCTTAAAAGCATCCAGAGAACTACAACATTGCATGTTTCTCATAAATGGAAAAAAGAATTCCTGCTGCATGTTATTTTTGGCAATGTTTATTTCAAAGACATTACAAACTCTCTTAATACTAGTTAATGTGGCCACCAATTTCAGAATCCACAGAAGTAGAATAATAGAGCAACTATTAACATCAGAACATCTGCTCTTTCCATGAATCTCTGTTCTTCTCATATGAAATGTATATACAAATTCCAAAACCAGAAAAAATATAACTTAGCGCTTTAATCTTTTATTCAAAAACCCACATTTTTATTTGACTGAACAATTCCATTTTGGAAGAAAAGATCGAATCACAGTCTTTCTAAGAAGCTGGAGATTTTTGATAACAAGTAAATAGAAAAATGTAATGCAGTCTAATTTCAGGCAATATTTCCAGTAGCCAGAAAAAATTTTATATCATTGCCATTATTTTTAATCTTTGACTATAATTGGTATATTAATTTAAATTTAATTTTCCAAGTTATTAAAATCCATGGAAACCATGGAATTTTAATCCATTACAGTTCATTGCTGCTTACCATTAGCATCAGCAGAGGCATACAATGCATGAAAGTAAGCTTATGCAGCATCAGCCAAAAAAAAAACCCCACTATTCGTTCTAAATACCTGTCCAGCTCAGCATTTAATTTATGTAGGCTTTCAACTTCCACAACAAAAGATGAAAGTCTTCCACCAATCAACTACATGCTGATTAAAGGCAAACTCTGCACATCTATCCTACAACTGACTTTCCTCAATTTGAATTTATGCCCTCTCAGGTGATTATTCTGAGCAAGAGGAAGAATCTCATCAGCATTGAGCATGCTAAACTATTCAAGGATTTATACACAGAGAAGGGCAACTGTAATCTGCAAAACTTGAGCCTTTCTTCGTTAAGAGCAAACTTTGTTCCATTCACTAATCTTTTTATCTTGTTGCCCTTCTCTGTAATCATTCCAAAAACTCTACATCCTTCTTAAGATGAGGCCTCCAGATCTGTATACAGTACTCAAGGTGTAGCCTGACTATTGCCTTATACAAGAGGATAATTACCTCCTTATTCTGCTAGAAAAGTTCCTGTATATCATTGACAAGACACTGTCTCCACTGCTCAGAAAACTTCATATCTGCCTGCATTATTACCCAGGTCCTTTTCATTCCCTGCCACTGTCAGTGTAGTACCACAGAGTTAGTATTAGTATTAGTATTAGTAACGGCCGCATGGTGCAAGAAAGCCTATGGCTTATGCTGCACCAGCCAAAAAAAAAAAAAAAAAAAAAAAAATTAAAAAAAATAAATCCGAACAAAACAATGATAAAAACAAAAAAATAAAAATAAATAACTAAATAATAATAATTAATAAAATAAAAAATAAATAAAAAGGAAATTAAACCTATCATCCTATGTGCTTCCCTTACCCGAAAGTACTATCCAGATGACCTTTGAATTTCCCCAAACTGTCGGCCTCTACCACCCATGAAGGCAACTTATTCCAGTAATTTATAACTCGCTGGCTAAAATAGAACTTCCTGCAATCCAATCTAAACATTTCCCCCCGTAACTTGAATTTATGTCCCCTAGTTCTAGCATCATTTATAATCTTGAAAATTTTGTCCTCATTCATTTTACTGATGCCTCTCAGAGCCTTAAACACCTCAATCAAATCTCCTCTAAGGTGTCTAGTTTCCAAACTCTGCAACCCACATATTCGAAGTCTTTCTTCCTAAGGACGCCCTTTTGCCGATCTCACCAGGCGAGTTACCCTTCTTTGCACCCTTTCAAGAAGCTCGATGTCTTTCTTCAGGTGCGGTCTCCATACTTGAACACAGTATTCCAAGTGTGGTCTAACATAAGCCTTATATAATGGGATTATCACGTCCCTATCTCTACTTGCAAAAGTTCGATAGATCATTGATAGGACACCATGGGCCTTCCTTGCAACCTGTTTACAATGCTCAGAGAATTTCATGTCTGACCATATCGTAACACCCAAGTCCCTTTCCTCCAGTACTGGCTTTAGTTGAACTCCACCAAGTGAATAAGTTTTTTTGGGATTACTGTTTCCCAGGTGTAATACCTTACACTTTGTTGGATTAAAGCACAGCTGCCATTTTTCTGACCATTCCTGAAGTCTATCTAGGTCTCTCTGAAGAAGCTCAGCTTGACAGTGATCATTAACTACTCTCCCAATTTTAACATCATCTGCAAATTTAGACATCACGCCCTCTATCCCTTCATCAATGTCGTTTATGAAAATTAAAAACAACAGTGGTCCTAATACTGATCCTTGGGGAACCCCACTTCTTACATCAACCCAATCTGAGGAATAGCCATTTATCACAACCCTCTGCCTCCTGCCCTGAAGCCATCCTTCTATCCATCTAAAGATTTTCCCAGTGATTCCAACCTGTTCCAGCTTATAAAGCAACCGCTCATGTGGGACTGAGTCAAAAGCTTTGCTGAAATCTAAATAAACAATGTCGAAATTATTCCCTAAATCCAGCTCGTGAGTGACCCTTTCGAAATAGCGAACCAGATTTGTTAAACATGATTTTCCCTTTACGAAACCATGCTGAGTATCCTTGAGAATTTCAATTCGATCCAAATGATCCTGAATTCCACCCTTGATCATTGCCTCCATGATTTTCCCTACTACTGAAGTCAGACTGACAGGTCGATAATTTCCAACTTCACTTTTAGAGCCACCCTTATGTATGGGAGATACATTTGCACTTTTCCAATCCAGGGGAATCTCCCCAGAGTCTAATGATGCTCGCATAATTAGCCTCAATGGTTCAATGCACTCGCTTGCCGCCTCTCTTAAGATTATAGGGTATATTCCATCAACTCCAGGAGCCTTACTGGTCTGTAGGCTCGAAAGTTTTTTCAGTTGATACATTACTCTGGGGTTATTGCTTCCCATATGTAGTACTTTACATTTGAAAGTGTTAAACTTCATTTGCCACCTCTCAGACCATCTGCTCAATATTTCTAGATCCTCTTGCAGCAGCGTACTGTCATTAATGTCATTAACAACCCTGCCAACCATCATATCGTCTGCAAACTTGGACACTAATCTTGATATACCATCATCAATATCATTTATAAATACAGAAAACAACAACAATGAACCCAACACTGAGCCCTGAGGGATTGCACTAACATTAGTCCACGAAGATCAGTGTCCATTGATTACCACTCTCTGTCTTCTAACACTCAATCATCCCTTTATCTCTAGCAGCAATTTGCCTCCAATGTTGCACTGCTCCAATTTGTGCAGCAGTCTTCCAGGTGCAACAGTATCAAAAGACTTTCTGAGATCCAAATATATCATATCAAAGTTATTCCCTGCATCCAGTTCCTTTGTGACCACATCATAGTATCCAATCAAATTGGTCAGACAAGACTTCCCCTTAAAATATCCATGCTCTGTCCGAGCTGTAACTGAAGTCTTGTCTAGATGATCCTGCAGTGCTTCTTTAACCAATGCCTCCATTAATTTTCCTGGAACAGAAGTTAAACTCACAGGTCTATAATTACTTGTGTCAGCCTTTGATCCTCCTTTGTGAATTGGGGTCACATTTGCACATCTCCAATCTATGGGTACCTCCCCTGAGTCCAAGGAAGCTCTCTAAAGAAAGACATCGAGCTTCTTGAAAGGGTGCAAAGAAGGGTAACTCGCCTGGTGAGATCGGCAAAAAGGCGTCCTTATGAAGAAAGACTTCGAATATGTGGGTTGCAGAGTTTGGAAACTAGACACCTTAGAGGAGATTTGATTGAGGTGTTTAAGGCTCTGAGAGGCATCAGTAAAATGAATGAGGACAAAATTTTCAAGATTATAAATGATGCTAGAACTAGGGGACATAAATTCAAGTTATGGGGGGAAATGTTTAGATTGGACTGCAGGAAGTTTTATTTTAGCCAGCGAGTTATAAATTACTGGAATAAGTTGCCTTCATGGGTGGTAGAGGCCGACAGTTTGGGGAAATTCAAAGGTCATCTGGATAGTACTTTCGGGTAAGGGAAGCGCATAAGATGATAGGTTTAATTTCCTTTTTATTTATACTTTATTTTATTATTTTTTTTTTATTTATTAATTATTATTATTTAGTTATTTATTTATTTATTTTTTGTTTTTATCATTGTTTTGTTCCGATTTTTTTTTTTTTTTTTTTTGGCTGTTGCAGCATAAGCCATAGGCTTTCTTGCACCATGCGGCCATTACTAATACTAATAATTATGAATAAGGGTTTGCTTACTTCCTTTGTCGCCTCCTTTAATATAACCGAGTAGATCCCATCCACCCCAGGTGCCTTTCTTATGTTTATCTTCAACCATTTCTTCTCCACTTTCCTCTCAGTTATTACAAAATCATCTAGCTCACTGCCAGAGTTTAGTTCACCTCTGGCATTCCCCTCCCTGAATAACTCTTCATGTGTGAATGTAGATGCAAAATACTCAATTAGTTTGTTAGCCACCTTAGCAGGATCATCAACAGTTCAACTATCGATATCCAGTTGACCAATCTGATTCATCCCCTTCCTTCTAGAGTTTACATACGTAAAGAACTCTTTGCTGTTTTTCTTTGTATTCTTTGCCAAAGATTTCTCATAATCTACCTTTGCCTGCCTAATCTCCTTTGTGACTTGGTTACAGACCAGCTTATATCTATCATAGGCTTTCATGTTACCCATTAATTTAGCATTAGCATTAGTAGAGGCATTTGATGCAAGAAAGCAAGCTTATGCAGCATCAGCCAAAAAAAAAAAGTAACATAAATAAATAAAAATAACCACTTCCACTTCACCCCTCTGTTCGTTCGAAATACCTGTCCAGCTGAGCCTTAAACTTATTTAGGCTATCAACTTCCACGACAAGGGATGGAAGTCTGTTCCACCCACCAACCACCCGCTGGCTAAAGGCAAATTTCCGCACATCTATCCTACATCTGTCTTTCCTCAATTTGAATTTATGCCCTCTCAGGTGATTTTTCTGAGTTAGAGGAAGAATCCCATCAGCATTGAGCATGCTCAAACCATTCAAGGCTTTGTACACCTCTATCAGATCACCCCGCTGGTGCCTAGTTTCCAGACACTGTAATTTGCAAAACTTAAGCCTTTCTTCGTAAGAGAACCCCTTTGTCCCATTCACCAATCTAGTTGCCCTTCTCTGTACTCGTTCCAGCAGCTCTACATCCTTCCTGAAATGAGGCCTCCAGGCTTGTATACAGTACTCTAGGTGTGGCCTGACCATTGCCTTATACAAGGGAATAATCACCTCCTTATCCCTGCTAGAAAAATTCCTATTTATCATTGACAATACACCATGAGCTATTCTTGCAGCTCGTCTG
Source organism: Mastigoproctus giganteus (assembly GCF_048544385.1). Classification (NCBI taxonomy): domain Eukaryota; kingdom Metazoa; phylum Arthropoda; class Arachnida; order Uropygi; family Thelyphonidae; genus Mastigoproctus; species Mastigoproctus giganteus. Next base: position 175,880,222 of record NC_143585.1, read on the forward strand.
CACTGCTCAGAGAACTTCATATCTGCCTGCACCACCACCCCCAGGTCCCTTTCATTCTCTACCACTGTCAGTGTAGTACCACAGAGTTGATACGTTGCTCTGGGGTTGCTGTTTCCCATATGTAGTACTTTACATTTGTCAATGTTAAACTTCATTTGCCACCTCGAAGCCCATCTGCTCAACCTTTCCAAATCCTGTTGCAGCAGCATAGTGTCAGTAGTGTCCTTGACAACCCTGCCAACCTTCGTATCGTCTGCAAACTTGGACATTAAGCCTGATATACCATCATCAATATCATTTATAAATACAGAAAACAATAAAGGCCCCAATACTGAACCCTGAGGGACTCCACTAATAACATTAGTCCACGATGAGCAGTGTCCATTGATTACCACTCTCTGTCTTCTCCTCCTCAACCACCCCTTTATCCATAGCAGCAACTTGCCTCCAATGCCACACTGCTCCAATTTGTGCAGCAGTCTTCCATGTGCAACAGTATCAAAAGCCTTTCTAAGATCCAAGTATATAATATCAAAGTTATTCCCTGCATCCAGTTCTTTTGTGACTGCATCATAGTATCCAATCAAATTGGTCAGGCAAGACTTCCCCTTAACAAAACCATGCTGTGTCCCAGCTATAACTGAAGTCTTGTCTAGATGATCCTGCAGTGCTTCTTTCACCAGTGCCTCCATTAATTTTCCGGGAACAGAAGTTAAACTCACAGGTCTATAATTACTTGTGTCAGCCTTTGATCCCCCTTTGTGAATTGGGGTCACATTTGCACATCTCCAGTCAATGGGTACCTCCCCTGAGTCCAAGGAAGCTCTCATAATTATGGCTAAGGGTTTGCTTACCTCCTTTGCTGCCTCCTTTAATATAACTGGATAGATCCCATCCACCCCAGGTGCCTTTCTTGTGTTTATCTTCAACAATTTCTCCTCCACTTTGCTCTCAGTTATTACAAGATTCTCTAGCTTACTGCTAGAGTTGAATACACCTCTGGCATTCCCCTCGCTGAATAACTCCTCATGTGTGAATGTCGATGCAAAATATTCATTTAGTTTGTTAGCTACCCGAGCAGGGTCATCAACAGTTGACCCATCGATCTCAAGTGGACCAATCTGATTCATCCCCTTCCGTCTAGAGTTTACATAAGTAAAGAACTCTTTGCTGTTTTTCTTCGCATCCCTTGCCAAGGATCTCTCGTAATCTGCCTTCGCCTGCCTAACCTCCTTTGTAACTTGGTTACAGATCAACTTGTATCTATCATAGGCGTCCGTGTCACGTGTTAATTTGTATGTATCCCATGCATTTTTTTTCTCTGCCATATGCCTCATTAGTTCATCTGACAACCATTTAGGCCTAAACCTTGAACAATATTTCTTAGTTGGTATGTAAAGCCTAGTAGCTTCCACGATAAGTTCTTTGAATGCTTCCCATTTTGAATTTGCTGTTGGCAATATCATCAGTTGATCCCACTGTATAGAGTTTAAATACTGTCTCAGTCCATTGTAGTCGCCTTTACGAAAGCAATACCCCTTCCCTTTACCCCTAATGGTAGTTACCTCTTTGAGTAACTCCCACTTCAGCACACTGTGATCACTGCCACCAAGTGGTTCATTTATCTGCAGATTCTTAATGCATGAAGAATCACTACTGATAATCAAATCAAGAGTATTACTCCCTCTAGTTGCCTCCCGAACATGCTGATGTAGAAAACAATCATCCAATAAATCCACAAAAGCCTTGCTACTGTGTGAGTGACCAGCCCCCAAATTCCAGTCAATATCTGGGAAATTAAAATCCCCCATTATAAGACTCTCTGATTTACTGGCCCACTCTATTTCTCCGAACAGTTTCTTATTATACTCATCAAAGTCATTAGGCCTATAGCACACTCCTACTCTCAATTTTGATCTCCCAATGCTTATGTCACACCAAACTGACTCGACACTGCACTGTCCAGCGGTGTCGACTGGCTTCACTTCCTTGGATTTTATGTGTTTTTTAACTAATAGCATAACCCCTCCTCCCTTCCTATCCAGTCTATCCTTTCTGTAGACATTGTACTCCCCAAATTCTAGTTCTGCATTTCTTATATCTGTGTGACACCACGTCTCTGAAATCCCCACAATATCTGCCTTTGATGTTTTGAGCAATACCTCAAATTCATCAAATTTATTTACTAAACTCCTAGCATTGGTGTACACACAAGTATACATGCACCTGTTCTTTTTCTTAGCTACCCTAACACAACCCATGTGTTTACTTGTACCCCAATGATTCCCAGCAGTCTCTGAAATATCCTGCATCTTATTTTCCAGGTTGCGGCTCATTCCAATAGAAGCAGTGCAAGAATCACTTTCACCTCTGCCAGTGGCTACTGTTAATCTATTAGTCCTTGTATCCCCCCAATCTAGCAGTTTTCCGACCCACCTAACATTGCCTCGATAGCATCAGCAAACATTCTTGCACCCTTTCTATTTAAGTGTATCCCATCCCTGTAGAAGCAGTCTCTCCTGTTAACAAGTACAGACCAGGCTGAAAAAAATTCTATCCCTTGAGCCCTGCACAATCTTTCCAGGGCCGAATTGATTGACAGGGCTCTCATCATATACTCCCTCCTATCGTGTCTGGGCAGAATTGCAGACACTTTCAATTTCAACCCTAATTCACGGCTTTTTTTCATCAGTGACCTGTACTTGTCAAGTAATTCCGCCGGTCTCCTACTCTTAATGTCATTAGTGCCAACGTGTACAACTATATCACCTTTTGTGCCCTTAAAAGATGATATCCGCTCTACAACGTCATCAACTTTTGCCCCCGGCAGACATACCCTGGTCCTATTCCACCTATCCTTTTTACAAAGCATGTTTCCCGTTTCCCTGACAATAGAGTCACCAACAACTACTAGTTCCTTTGGGACCAGCGCATTCTGCCTTGGGGGTTGCCGCTGTGTTCCGCGATGACCAAGTGCAAAGCTCTGGCATTGGTGTGGGCAGCTGAGAGCTTGATGGGCCCCTCACTTGTAATCCTTCGAGGGCATCCACCCTATCCTTCAAGCTCTCATATAGGCCCATAACAACGCTGAGTTGTCGCCTTATCTCCTTACACTCCTTGCATCGCACACACACAAGGACATCCCCCATGGCAGTATCATGTCCCATACTTGACTGCTCCGCAAACATCAAGCAAATAGTGCATCTTACAAGGCTGTGATTCAGAGGACAACTGCCCCCCTCAGTTCTCCCCTGGGCCACAGCATTCCCATTAGCTTGAGCCCTTTGCTTTGCTGCTCTGGTTTGAGTCATGATTTAGATTTACTTTCAATAAAATTTCAATTTCTGTACAAAATTAAATCCTAAACTTGTATCCAAACACAGTTATAACGCTATATTTATGTTTCAGTAACGAGTGTTATCTACGAAATATTTACGTTTCAGTAACGAGTGTTATCTGCGAAATCCCTTTATATAACTTTCGTATCAAGTTATGTATTAATTATTTGTTTTTACTAATTATTTATGTTACGTAACCTAAGTGGTTATATGTATAATTAATTATGTTAAATATAATTAATTATATTACGTTTGTAATCTAAGTCGTTATATGTATTTATTTAAACGTACAATTTAACTGCTAACGAAGTTCAACTAACGCTATCTAGTACGGTATATCGTATCACAAAGGCGGGAAAATTACGAACGGTTAGCGGAGTTGAAACACGTGGAAACCTTTACCGATACTTTTATGCAATTACAAGGCCGGTTAAAGAATAAATACACCAAATTAATCAGAAAATCACAAAATAATGTTATACTACTAAATTTAAATCAAAAGTTTTAGAAAAACAATAATTTCAAATCAATAAATAAGAAAAATCCACTTAGCGGCTTTGAAAACGACCGTCTCTAGTAGCCTCGTCAGCAGACTCACGAATTTATATGCATCCCATGCATTTTTCTGCTTTATCACACGTCTCATTAGTTTATCTGACATCCATTTAGGCCTAAACTTTGAACAATATTTCTCGTCGGAAAGATAGCAGTTTTCTGACCCACCTAACACTGTCTTGATAACATCAGCAAATATTCTTGCACCCTTTCTATTTAAGTGCATCCCATTGCTGTAGAAGCAGTCTCTCCTGTTAACAAGCACAGACCAGACTGAGAAAAATTCAACCCCCGAGCCTTGCACAATCCCTCCAGAGCTGATTTGATCGACAAAGCTCTCATCATATACTCCTTCCTATCCTGACTGTGCACAATTGCAGATACTTTCAAATTCAACCCTAATTCACGGCTTTTTTTCAACAGTGACCTGAGCTTGTTAAGTAATTCCACTGGTCTCCTACTCTTAATATCATTAGTGCCAACATACAGCAATATCACCGTTTGTGCCCTTAAAAGATGATATTTGCTCTACAACGTTAACCTTTGCCCCTGGCAGACATAACCTGGTCCTGTTCCAGCTATCCTTTTTACACAATATGTTCTCCATTTCCCTGACAAAGTCACTGACAACTACTAGTTCCTGTGGAAACAGCGCATTCTGCCTTGGGGGTTGCCGCTGTGTTGCGTGATTTTCAAGTGCAAGCTCTGGTGTTGATGTGGGTATCTGAGGGCTTCATGGGCCGCTCAATTTAGATTCTTTGAGGGCATCTCCACCCTGTCCTTCAAGCTCTCAAATAGGTCCATAACAATGCTGAGATGTCGCCGATTTCCTCACACTCCTTTCATCTCACACACACAAAGAAATTCCTCCTGCAATATCATGTGCCGTAGCTGATTGCTCCATAAACATCAAGCAAGCAGTGCATTTTAAAAGGCTGTGATTCAGAGGGCAACTGCACCTCCTCAGTTCTCCCCTGAGCCACAGCACTCCCATTAGGTGGGTCGGAAAACTGCTAGCTTGGGGGGAGACAAAGACCAATAGATTGACAGTAGCCACTGGCAGAGGTGAAAGAGAATCTTGCACTGCTTCTATTAGAATGAGCAGAAGCCTGAAAAACAAGATGCATGATATTTCAGAGACTGCCGGGAGCCATTGCGGTACAAGTAAACACATGGGTTGTGTTAGGGTAGCTAAGAATAGAAATAGGTGCACGTATACTTGCGTGTATACCAATGCTAGGAGTTTAGTAAATAAATTTGATGAATTTGAGGTATTGCTCAAAACATCAAAGGCAGATATTGTTGGGATATCAGAGACGTGCTGTCACACAGATATAAGGAATGCAGAACTGGAATTTGGGGAGTACAACGTCTACAGAAAGGATAGACAGGATAGGAAGGGGGAGGGGTTATGCTATTAGTTAAGAAACATATAAAAACCAAGGAAGTGAAGCCAGTCGACATCGCTGGACAGTGCAGTGTTGAGTCAGTTTGGTGTGACATAAGCATTGGGAGATCAAAATTGAGAGTAGGAGTGTGCTATAGGCCTAATGACTCTGATTAGTATAATAAGAAACTGTACAGGGAAATAGAGTGGGCCAGTAAATCAGAGAGTCTTATAATGGGAGATTTTAATTTCCCAGATATTGACTGGAATTTGGGGGCTGGTCACTCACACACTAGCAGGGCTTTTGTGGATTTATTGGATGATTGTTTTCTACATCAGCATGTTCGGGAGGCAACTAGAGGGAGTAATACTCTTGATTTGATTATCAGCAGTGATTCTTCATGCATTAAGAATCTGCAGATAAATGAACCACTAGGTGGCAGTGATCGCAGTGTGCTGAAGTGGGATTTACTCAAAGAGGTAACTACCATTAGGGGTAAAGGGAAGGGTTATTGCTTCCGTAAAGGCGACTACGATGGACTGAGACAGTATTTAAATTCTATACAGTGGGACCAACTGATGATGTTACCAACAGCAAATTTAAAATGGGAAGCATTCAAAGAACTTATCTTGGAAGTTACTAGGCTTTACATACCAACTAAGAAATATTGTTCAAGGTTTAGGCCAAAATGGATGTCAGATGAACTAATGATTCATATGGCAGAGAAGAAAAATGCATGGTATACTTACAAATAAACACATGACACAGAAGCCTATGATAGATACAAGTTGATATGCAACCAAGTTACAAAGGAGGTTAGGCAGGCGAAGGCAGATTACGAGAAATCCTTGGCAAGGGATGCAAAGAAAAACAGCAAAGAGTTCTTTACTTATGTAAACTCTAGAAGGAAGGGGATGAATCAGATTGGTCCACTTGATATTGATGGGTCAACTGTTGATGATCCTGCTCAGGTAGCTAACAAACTAAGAATATTTTGCATCGACATTCACACATGAGGAGTTATTCAGCGAGGGGAATGCCAGAGGTGTATTCACCTATAGCAGTAAGCTACAGAATCTTGAAATAACTGGGAGTAAAGTGGAGGAGAAATTGTTGAAGATAAACACAAGAAAGGCACCCGGGGTGGATGGGATCTATCCAGATATATTAAAGGAGGCAGCAAAGGAAGTAAGCAAACCCTTAGCCATAATTATGAGAGCTTCCTTGGACTCAGGGGAGGTACCCATCGACTGGAAATGTGCAAATGTGACCCCAATTCACAAAGGAGGATCAAAGGCTGACACAAGTAATTATAGACCTGTGAGCTTAACTTCTGTTCCCGGAAAATTAATGGAGGCACTGGTTAAAGAAGCACTGCAGGATCATTTAGACAAGACTTCAGTTATAGCTCGGACACAGCATGGTTTTGTTAAGGGGAAGTCTTGCCTGACCAATTTGATTGGATACTATGATGCAGTCACAAAAGAACTGGATGCAGGGAATAGCTTTGATATTATATACTTGGATCTTAGAAAGGCTTTTGATACTGTTGCACATGGAAGACTGCTACACAAATTGGAGCAGTGTGACATTGGAGGCAAATTGCTGCTATGGATAAAGGGGTGATTGGTAGGAGAAGACAGAGAGTGGTAATCAATGGACACTGCTCATCGTGGCTAATGTTATTAGTGGAGTCCCTCAGGGCTCAGTGTTGGGTCCATTATTGTTTTCTGTATTTATAAATGCTATTGATGATGGTATATCAAGCTTAATGTCCAAGTTTGCAGACGATACAAAGGTTGGCAGGGTTGTCAAGGACACTACTGACACTATGCTGCTGCAACAGGATCTGGAAAGGTTGAGCAGATGGGCTGAGAGGTGGCAAATGAAGTTTAACATTGACAAATGTAAAGTACTACACATGGGAAACAGCAACCCCAGAGCAACGTATCAACTCTGTGGTACTACACTGACAGTGGTAGAGAATGAAAGGGACTTGGGAGTGGTTGTGCAGGCAGATATGAAGTTCTCTGAGCAGTGCAGATGGGCTGCAAGAGTAGCTCATGGAGTATTGTCAATGATATATAGGAATTTTTCCAGCAGGGATAAGGAGGTGATTATTCCCTTGTATAAGGCAATGGTCAGGCCACACCTAGAGTACTGTATACAGGTCTGGAGGCCTCATTTCAAGAAGGATGTAGAGCTGCTGGAACGAGTACAGAGAAGGGCAACAAGGTTAGTTAACGGAACGAAGGGTTGCTCTTACGAAGAAAGGCTTAAGTTTTGCAAATTACAGTGTTTGGAGACTAGGCACCGGTGAGTTGATCTTATAGAGGTGTACAAAGCCTTGAATGGTTTTAGCATGCTCAATGCTGATGGGATACTGCCTCTTGCTCAGAATAATCACCTGAGAGGGCATAAATTCAAATTGAGGAAAGACAGATGTAGGATAGACGTGCGGTAATTTGCCTTTAGCCAGCGGGTGGTTGGTTGGTGGAACAGACTTCCATTCCTTGTCGTGGAGGTTGATAGCCTAAATAAGTTTAAGGCTCAGCTGGACAGGTATTTTGAACGAACAGAGGGGTGAAGTGGAGGTGGGTTTTTTTTCTTTTTTTTTTTGGCTGATGCTGCATAAGCTTGCTTTCTTGCATCAAATGCCTCTACTAATGCTAATGCTAACTAGATTGAGCCTTTTGCTTTGCTGCTCTGGTCTGAGTCATTATTTCAATTCAATTTCAAAAAAATTCAATTTCAGTACAAAATTATAACCCTATACTTATATCCTAATGCAGTTATAATACTATATATATATATATATATTTTTTTTTCAGTATCGAGTATTATCTCCGAGTTTCATTATTTAACTTCCGCATCAAGTTATGTATTAATTAATAATGTTACGTTTGTAAAATCTGTCTTTATATGTATTTAGTTAAAAAAGTACAATTTAATTGATAATGAAGTTTAAGAAGATTAATGGGTGTGTTAAAGGGGTGGTGACGTGCATTCCATAACCTGTTCTACCCAAATGTCAACCTCACCTTCTCGGGGCGAACTGACCCGTTTCCACTGATGAAGCTCTGGCGACCGAGTCACAGCAGAATAACTGTCCCATCATATACAGAGGACCGAAGCCTGTCTAGAGGCTATAAGGTGGCAGCCTCACCTCTAGACTTACAATACAAAAGGCTGGTAACCTATCCGTTAGACATTCTAAATACTCGAAATAAGCTCAAGGGGAAAAAACTGGACGGATCTGAAGGGTTACGACCTAGGCAATGGATACAGGACTACAATAAAGGTACTTAAAGTAGCAACTTGGAATGTTAGAGGAAGAAATCACAAATTAGATGAATTGGCCATGGAACTAGAAAATAGAAATATTGACATAGCAGTCATTATCGAAACAAAAAAGAAGACCAAAGGACCCAAAGAAATAGGTAACTTCATAATGATATACTCCGATGTATCAAGTGAAATGTGGGCATCATCGGGAGTTGCTGTTATAATAAAGACAGAATGGAAAAACAAAATATTAGACTACTCTTGGATATAACCTAGAATATTGAAATTAAGACTAAAAATTTTATCTTATACAATAACAATCATTGGCATCTACGCACCAGTAGAAGGCAACATTGATGAAACCGCAGAATTTTATGACGAATTACAACAGATCATAGACCAGACTAACAAAAACGAGTATCTCATACTAGCAGGAGATTTTAATGCAAGGTTCGTGCTCAATCAGTAGACAAATGTATAGGATCAGAAGGTGAACCCGTGGTCAACAATAATGGAAGATGCCTGATACACTTCTGCATTTTTATTAAACTTAAAATTACAAATACTTTTTTTAGACACAAGAATATCCATAAATTCACTTGGGAAGCAAGAAACACAGTCTATAATAGATTATATTATCATTAATTAAAATTTAAATGACAAAATTAGAGACACTAGAGTATTCAGAGGCAGTGAAATTGACAGTGATCACTGCCTAGTAGAAAGCACTTTCAAAATAAAAAGAAATTATCTTAATAAAAAGAAAAAAATACCAACAAAAACTACTAAGAAATTAAAAATACATTTGTTGAAAGATGAAAGCACTAAATTCCTGTATGAAAGTCGATTGAAAGATAAACTCAAATCAGATGAAAGTGATAATGTTGAGGAAATCTGGTCAAACATGAAAAAAATCAATACTGGGAGCTGCTGAAGAAAGTCTTGGATATATACCTATAAAAAATAAAAACTGGCTAAGAACTTGGAATGAAGAATTGAAACAAACAATCAATGAGAAAACAAAGACCTATAAACTGTTCCTACAAACTAAAGACCTACATCTACACATAAAATATAAAAAGCTTAGAGCAGAAGCCAGAAGAATCTGACGAAATGACCGGGATAAATTTGTTAAATCTTTAGAACGTGTTATCACAATCACAGTATCACAGCTGTGAGACTTGGGTCATAAATAAGAAAGATGCACACAAACTAGAACCTGCACAAATGAGATTTTTAAGACCGTTATTAGGCTTTACAAGACTAGACCACCAAAGAAATTTAGATATTCATGAGAAATTAAAAGTAGATAACATAGTAAATGACATAAACCGTATCAGGAAAAATGGATCAGCCACATAGAAAGAATGACCCCAGACCAGATCCCAAAATTAGCCTTTAACTACAAACCTACAGGCAAGGTCAAGGTGTCAAGGTCAAGGTGTGTTTGTTTCATTTGCGGTCTCCAGGGTTTCCCCTATATGCCGCTGTAGCATCTGAAAAGGTGAAGGCCGGCAAGTGTATGTATGTATGTAGGTGTGTAAGTATGTGTCTTGTTATGATGAGTGTTGAGTGCCGGCTCTGGCGACTTTGCAGCCAGGAGGCAGGGGACACCTGGTCCCCTGCCCTCTGACTCCCAACCTTGGCCACGAGGAGGCGCGCCAGTTTCACTTTCTAGTTGAGACTCTTACTGGGGCTATCAGGCAAGCCTGGGAGCCCCAAGGGAAAGGAAGTGGGGGTAACAATTGAGGTATGGGGAGGTTGCATAGAAGATAAGGGAGAGATAGACCTCACATGAAATAGAAGAGAGAAGTTTACAATAGTGGATAGAGTTAAAAAAAAAAAAAAAAAAGAAATATATATATATATATATATATATATATATATATATAAATAAAGTAAATAATAATAATAAAAAAAAAAAAAAAAAACTATATACAATGTTTACTATTAGCTAAGTGAGTACGATCACCACTCCTGGGGGACTTAATCAGACAACCAAAACTATGAATAACACTTCATTACATTAATTAACACCATTTGAAAAGTATTAGGCCACAGCAACCAGACACACTTGTTCAGTCGTTTTACAGGACTCAACCACTTTACCTCAACTTTTTTTTTTTTTTTTTTTCTGGCTGGTGCTATGATTATCTGATCCGACACTACCAGATTTCACCGTTAAACTCAGAAGGCAAATAGCGAGGCGCTATCCATGGACATACATAAGTAGCACCCTGTCAGCGTTTTACAATTCAATATCATATATTTACAACATGCACAGCCAGTTTTTCCACTGTACACAAAATCGCTATTAATATCGTGGTAGTCTTTACAAGTCACAGTTTGACAGAAACCACACTGCTCAAGATCACTAACACAACCAACAGACAACCTCTGTTAATTCTACTAAATCTAATTTTATATTTATGGCAAATAATCTGCAAAACACAACATTATTACCATCATGGAATCAACATAATTACTTAAGAAAAGAGAACTAAGGACTTGTTTACAGAAAACATATTTTAAGGAAAAAAAAAAAAAAAAAAAAAAAAAGTTCTTGTCCTTGAATACAGACTCTGGATTACTTGGCATCACTGTTTACAGATCGACTCCAATTAGTCTCTTCCTACGTGCAAACAATTTATCTGCAAAATTACAAAAAGCTAGGAAATTTTCTTTATCATTGACAAAACATGGTAGGTCATCTTCATTGTACACTTCTGTAAGAAGCTGTAGATTATTTCTTAAGTCTGTATAGAGATAGCAGTTAAATATTAAATGCTCCATGGTTTCAGGAGCACCACACTTACACAATGGAGAGGCAACCAACCCCAGAGAGAACAATTTGGAGTTCAAGCTGCCATGCCCTGTTAGAAGAAAAGATACATTCAGACCTGGGCAGAACCAGGCCAACCGTTGCTTGGTAAATTCTAATATGTTGGGAAAGTATCTAAAAGTAACTCTACCAACTTCTGCATTGGACCAAGTTAATTGCCAACTATTAACAAACTCTCTTCTAATTCTACAATTATCATCCTTAGTTGGTATGTCTAAATTAATTGAATAGTTGCTCACCCTTGCAGGCAGAGCTTTCCGACGATAATATTGTAAGTAGTGATAAATAACTTCATATTGAATGGGAAGTTTTCCACTCAGTACTTGGAGTGCCATTGTTGACACTGTTCTGCAATTTCTTGTGATTGCAAGAAGAAAGAAACGTTGTGCTTGAGTCAAATACTTCGAGACTAAACAGTTATTAACACGATAACCCCATGCACCTGCAGCATAACAAATTATTGGTATAAAAATACACTCGTAGTATAACTTTAAAGTTGCGGGTTTAATTCCCCAGACATTTTTAGTTATTCTAATGATTTTACTAGTTAAGACTTTTATTTTGTTCAGCATATTTTTTGCGTGGGCTACGAAACTAAATCTATCGTCCATCGTTATTCCAAGATATTTATACGTTCTTACAATTTTAATGGATTGATTATTAATTTTTATACTGGGGGGCCTATTCAGGTTCAAATAACCTTTCAAAAGCATTTGTTTAGTTTTGTCAATAGAAATCTGTAGTTTGTGCATACTACACCAACCATCAAGGTCTTCCAAGATTTCGTTCGCACGTTCTTCAAGTTCCCTACGAGACTCTCCAAAAACCAAAATGGTCAAGTCATCTGCATATGCTGCCTTCAAAATTTTGTCGCGCTGTACCCCAAGCCACCCATCAAGAACCACATTCCAGCAGATCGGTCCTAGGACTGATCCCTGAGGGCAACCCCGAGTAACAGCACGAGTAAGCAAACAGACACCAGAATACACCACTAGGCTACGACCATGGAAATAATCAGAAACTAGTCGATAAAGGGGAGCAGACACCTCGGCCTCCCGGAACCTCGCCAGGACACTTTGCCACCATAAGGTGTCAAAGGCCCCTTTGAAGTCCACAAAAAGGCCGAGGACATACTTGGAATCCACATTCGAGACCGAATCCATTACAAACTTTATGGCATCAACAGTTGAACAGCCTTTTGTAAAGCCAAATTGAGTGTTTACTTGTAGATTTTTAGCCTTATAATATTTCATAAATCTAGTTACAATAACCTTTTCTAAAACCTTGCCTAGCACTGGTAGTAATGCAATAGGACGATAGGTGGATGGAACATTGAGGGGTTTGTTAGGATTTTTAACCAGAATTTTAAGATTGGCTTGCTTCCAGGGAGTTGGAAAACACCCGTCAGCCAAACAGGAATTAAGAAGATTAACGATTAGTTGTGGTTTGATTGTCCAGATTCTTTTTAATATTGCAACTTCAAGTAAATCTAAGCCTGGACATTTGTTATCCTTCAAAGAGTCAATAGCTGCGCCAATTTCAAGATTAGTAAACGGGTCCTCATCAGTTAATCCAAAATACATCAAGTGCTCCATCCTTAAATTTGTTTGTTCCGTACTCTCTGGTACACAAATGTCTTGGCAAATAATGCCATCCAGTATTGCATTCATCGACTCTGTCCAAGAAAGAGTCTCTTGCCCATCAGCCACGATAGACGAAACGATCTCACCAGGGTGCAATTTCTCCGCCACAATTTTGTAAGCAAGTCCCCACGGTTCATCCTTTAGTGTCGATTTAACCAGTTGTTCCCAAGCATTCTTCTTTTCTCTATAAATTTGATTAAAGTAGGTCCGCCTGGCCAGCTTGTAAAGGTCGCCCAGACGGTCCACCTCAACCCTAGCCCTATTATTTCTCTTGGCACGCTGATAGTTACGCCGAGCACTTTTCAGTTCATTTCTCAGATTTGTGAGATCCTGAGACCACCAGGGCACATGATTCTGTTTTCTCTTTTTCTTTGTGAGAGAGGCATCACAGACCAACCTTATTAGGTCATTTACGGCTCCCACCTGCTCCATTGCCGGTAGTTGCCCAATTCTCTCAATGTTATCAGCCGTGGCTTCTGCGCACAGCCTGTTCTCAAAAGTTTCCCAATTTGCACCCTGAGTCCTGTACCTTGGGAAATCGTATGAGTTCCTTCTTGCCATACAGCCTGAGTCCATAACAACTTCAAACGTTATGGGGTTATGGTCACTTGCTGACCATGCAGTTCTGACTTGCCAGTTTCTTATGTTTTGTCCAAATGTAGAGTTGGACACCGTAATATCTATGAAGGATTGACCAGATGCTGAGACAAAAGTAGGGGGGTGCCCTACGGTGTTCCAAAGATGTAAGTTCTTAGTTAGGATTAACTCCTCTAATAACTCGCCTTTGTGATCTGTGAAGTGACTGTTCCATAATGTAGATGCAGCATTTGCATCCATACACATAATAACTCTTCTACCCGCCAATCTATGGAGAATATCCTCTACATAATTTAGGTAAGGCTCGATCTGTTGATGTTGTTGAGAGCATTGAAAATACAATGAAACAAAATACACCTGCCCAAACGTACCCTCCAGACGGGCACAGGCAGAATGTGTGGAGCACAAGCTTGTTATCTTTGTGACAATAATGCCTGGATCAACTATAACTACGGCTGCCCAAACCCTGGCCACAGCGTTCCTGCCACTTCCAGTAGTTTCAGTATTAGATTGTACAATTTTTGATGATGATGGTAATCCTTTTACAACTCCTTTATATGAATACACTTCCTGAAGGGCTAAGATTTGGATATCGTGGTCAGAGATTATTCTAGTTAAGTCATTAGAGACAGCGATCGACCTTTGACAGTTCAATTGCAAAACTTTAATTGGTTCACTAGTATTATGATTTATATTACGATTGAATGTAGTTAGTACGCGACTTGGTCACCTCTTGCGCGCGTATATACTCAGGACAGCCGTTGTCACGGTAGGAATGATCAGCTTTCTTCTTGCGCATTTTACAGTTGGGACAAGTTGCAGGAGAAGCCTTGTCAGGACAAGACTCAATCTGATGCCCCTGATTGCCACAGTGCCCACAAGTATATTCAGTTTGATGGCAATTACGTGCAGAGTGCCCGTAGCCGAGGCATTTGAAGCATCGTGATGCTATAATAAAATCCTTTACTCCATGTGATGCCCATCCAATGTATACACGATTACCAGTATTCAATAGAATTTTCCTAATGTTGGCAGGGGTTTCAATGACCCAATGAAAGTTATTCTTAATTTTAGACTTAATTTTAAATCTAACCTTGACACATTTTTTGAATTCGTCACCAGTTATACTGTAATCGGCAAGGTTCTTATCGTATAAATCCTCAAGAAGATCATTATCAGTGATCTCTTTATTAACATCATATATTATAAGAGTGGGATTCAATTTCTTAGGAAGGTCCACATTTAAATTGTGATCCTTAAACTTACTACACTTCTTTAGTTTCTCGAGATCATTGTTAGAGGCAGCCTCAATTACAATACCTCTATCTCTAACCTTTCTTATTGATTTTATCTTAATTCTCTTCAATTCTGATTTAAACTCCTTTGTCACCATTTGTTTTATCTCATCACTTGTTTTGAGTTCACTTTTGTCATCAGCACGCACTAATACCGCGTGTCTGGTTTGTGTCCCAGAGGGGATCGCACTCACATTAACCTGTTTGCCTACACCATAAGCAGCTACACCAACATAGCTAGCTGCTGAAATTTGAGCAGGCAATGTTTTACATGCAATTTCAGTTTTTAGCTTTCCATTCTCAATGGTTAGTTCAAGTAACATGCGTTCCATGGAATTCCATACTTTGCCAACCTCGGCAATCATGGAAGGGGTAACCTTAGTCCCATTCTTAAGAAAGTCAAATAAACTATTCTTCAGAGCAAAAACGTAATCAAGAACAGCAGAGTCATCTAAATGGACTGTCTCATTATTCTGACCATTTTCGGTTACTTTTGTCCTTTCTTGGACCAGTGCAAGTGGGGGAAAATGTTGCCCTAAAATATCAACAATATTGATAGAAGGGTCCTGGAGATCGGCCAGTCCAGCCTCCGCCAGTTCCGGGGCAACGGGGCAAGTTTTCAAGTCCCCTTGCATGGAAGATGAGCAATTTTCGTCAGACATAATTACTAAAGTTATTGAGATATACAGTAATTATACATAAGTTATACAACTCTTAATACATCTTCAATAGACAGTAATATAGCTCATTCCAATTATGTATCATTTGAGACATTTATGCTATAATTATTGTATTTATGATGCCATTAGTTAGATCACAACAATATTGTATCCAATTGTTATTTGAGATTAGAGTTAGTAATAAAGTGGCTAACTGCATCAAGGCCGGTGTCGCCAATCAGAGACAGTCGCGGTGGTCACGTGATCAACGATGGCGAACAGAGGCTTTATTTACTACCACGGGGGAGAAGCAATGGCTGCCTCCATAGGTACATAATTATAGGACACTAAATTTACAGCTACGCAGAGACTAGTTTGTAGTGAGCCAATCATCTAAATAATAACATGAATTACTATTACTATTGAGGAATAGTTCACTGCACCACTCAGGTTTTAAAATAAGCAATATCAAGATGATCCACAACAGCCAAACCTATATGGCATTTCAGCGCTGTGTCCTGTTGAAAGCAACGACACACAGCCCGAAGTTAAAATTACTCATATTTTCGAAATACCTTAGAAGTTGGGCACAAATAAAAACCATCAACTGACTCACCAACACCTAGAGAACTCGATGGGCACAATTTTAACCCGAAGAGAAGACTTTCAACCACTTTGAAGACAAAATATCAGCGCACCAAATTCATGCAACTGACCCGGAGGGACGCCACCCACGCGTCCACTCTCGGAGCACAGTAGAAATGCGACCGCACTGACCGACAACGACCGAGGGCTATTAAAACAAAGGATACAGATAATAAACGCTGGTAACTTGCAAAATACCCAGTAAGTACACAAAGATTCCTCACGTAGGGAGTCCACTGTAGTTAAAGTTTTGCTGGATACACTTCACTGAAACAAAAAGCACTTAAACCGCATAATTATCCAAAAATCACGGAGCGATGAAACAGCGTGTCTCAGGACAGATACCAAAACCTACAGGCAAGAGAGATGTTGGTCAACCAAGACAACGATAGCGAGATAAAGACCACCTCCAAGAGCTACAATGGAACAGGTCTTAAAAGACTTAAGCCGGACCAAGTTCATGATGATGATGAAGATTAATAAATTTTACTGATTAATCTGTAATACTATATACTATACTGGCAGTAAGCTAGATAATCTTGTAATAACTGAGAGTAAAGTGGAGTAGAAATTGTTGAAGATAAACACAAGAAAGGCACCTGGGGGTGGATGGAATCTATCGAGTTATATTAAAGGAGGCGGCAAAGGAAGTAAGCAAGCAAACCCTTAGCCATAATTATGAGAGCTTCCCTGGACTCACGGGAGGTCGCCATGGACTGGAGATGTGCAAATGTGACCCTAATCCACAAAGGAGGATCAAAGGGAGACACAGGTAATTATAGACCTGTTAGTTTAACTTCTGTTCCAGAGAAATTAATGGAGGCACTGGTTAAAGAAGCATTGCAGGATAATCTAGACAAGACTTCAGTTACAGCTCGGACTGATTTTTTTGATTTGATTTGGTAGTTGTTGGCGCATCGGCTTCTGTGGCCATATTGCACCTTCCAAGGTTTTTTTTGCAGTACTTTGATCCAAGCCCGAGGCGGGAATCGAACCCGCGACCTTTGGGTTGCCGGGCAGGTACTTTACCCACTCGGCTAGCCCGGTCGGCTGTTACAGCTCGGACACAGCATGGGTTTGTTAAGGGGAAGTCTTGTCTGACTAATTTGATTGGATACTACGACGTAGTCACAAAGGAACTGGATGCAAAGAATAACTTTGATATCATATATTTGGATCTTAGAAAAGCTTTTGATACTGTTCCACATGGAAGACTGCTGCACAAATTGGAGCAGTGTGGCATTGGAGGCAAATTGCTGCTATGGATAAAGGGATGGTTGAGTGGGAGAAGACAGAGTGGAAATCAATGGACACTGCTCTTTGTGGACAAATGTTATTAGTGGAGTCCCTCAAGGTTCAGTGTTGGATCCATTGTTGTTTTCTGTATTTATAAATGATACTGATGATAGTATATCAGGCTTAATGTCCAAGTTTTCAGACAATACGAAGGTTGTCAGGGTTGTTAATGACACTAATGACAGTACACTGCTGCAACAGGATCTAGAAAAGTTGAGCAGATGGGCTGAGAGGTGGCAAATGAAGTTTAACATTGACAAATGTAAAGGCACTACATATGGGAAGCAGTAATCCCAGAGTAACGTATCAACTCTGTGGTTGATACAATTATCCCCAGGTCCTTTTCATTCTCTAACACTGACAGTGTTAGAGAATGAAAAGGACCTGGAGGTAATTGTGCAGGCAGATATGAAGTTTTCTGAGCAGTGCAGACAGTCTGCAAGAGTAGCTCATAGTGTCTTCTCAATGATATACAGGAATTTTTCTAGCAGGGATAAGGAGGTGATTATCCCCTTGTATAAGGCAATGGTCAGGCCACACCTTGAGTACTGTATACAGGTCTGGAGGCCTCATTTTAAGAAGGATGTAGAGCTGTTGGAACGAGTACAGAGAAGGGCAACAAGATTAGTGAATGGAACAAAGGGTTGCTCTTATGAAGAAAGGCTTAAGTTTTGCAAATTGCAGTGTCTGGAGACTAGGCACCTGCGAGGTGATCTGATTGAGGTGTATAAAGCCTTGAATGGTTTGAGCATGCTCAATGTAGATGGGATTCTTCCTCTTGCTCAGAATAATCGCCTGAAAGGGCATAAATTCAAATTGAGGAAAGACGGTTGTAGGATAGATGTGCGGAAGTTTGCCTTTAGCCAGTGGGTGGTTTGATTGCTTGAACAAACTTCCATCTGTTGTTGTTGTAGAAGTTAATAGCTTAAATAGATTCAAGGCAGAACTTGACAAACCTTTGGAGCGAGTGGATGGGTGAAATAAGGGGTGTTTTTTTTTTTTCTGGCTGATGCTATATAAGCTTGCTTTCTTGGATCATGTGCCTTTGCTAATGCTAATGATCCTGATTTTGAGCCACCAGTGAAGATATGCAGGAAATCAGAGTAAGCAGGTTGATGGAAAGCATAGATTTGTAAGTAGACAGATGGTGAAGTTCTGGCTTTATCCTTCACTATGAATGGAGAAGTTGCATGGTGGAATGTGAGCATGCCAGGTTAGGAGGGATGGCCGCAGTGACTTGGCCACGTTGCCTACTATAATACTCAGCTTGCTGAGCAGCCCTTAGATGCGAATACCAAAGGGACCAAATACAAAAGGCAGTCTGACAAGTGTTATATAGATTTAGGTGAGCTTGCTGCATTTTCAAGACACCTTTGAATGGAGACAGCTTGCACAGAGGCTCAGATGACATGATCAAAACAGCTGGAAGTTTTTGATTGATTGTGTCCTTTTTTAATCTCTTTGAGAGAGAGAGAGAGAGAGAGAGAGAGAGAGGTCACGATCAATTTGGTGAAAGTTGATTCGTTGGGAGCTTGGCTCAAAAGGTGGATATTGTATCCATTGTATCCATTTTGAGCTCCTTTTGGCCTGCTCTTGCCTCCACCATGGAGGCAAGAGCAGGCCCACTAGAGAGAGAGAGAGAACAAATAGTATAAAGTTAGTCAGTTAGTAATAATAAGGAAAAAAACAGGTCACTTTTCTTTCTGAAACTGGTTTACAATTCATAAGACTGAGTCTACCTTAATTAGGGTTAATGGAAGAAAAACTTTTGCAACTAAATGTGGGCAACTTTGAGAAGGCACTTTTTTGTCGTTGTTTAGGGTTTTATTGGTACATCAGCAACTAAGGCTATAATGTGCCAAAACCAGGTCATAAAAAAAGAGAAGATTGATATTTCAGTGATGTAATGAATTAGTTCATGACATCAAGATATACAAAAATAGAAATATGTAGAAAAAATTAATAAAACAGTAACTTTTAAATACATGTAAAAATATTTAAACATTTTAAATAACTAACACAGCTGACAAATTGGCATTGTCGGATAAAATCTGACTGAGTGTATAAGGCTCAGTAAGATGTCTAAAAGCAGTAACATATAAACGACAATCGTGCCTGTAAAGTAGGGACTCAGATAAAATAGGTCTTATGGTTAAAAAGGTGTCACATTGCTCACACATAGAATAATCATCTGCTCTCAGCAGGAATGAATGAGTAAGATGACTGTATCCGATGTGGAGGTGAGCTAGAACAACTTCATATCAGTGGTTCCTGTGGAAACTCGACTGCCATGGTTTAATCAGAGGCTTTATCTGATAAAGCTTATTGTCACCTGCCCATGTCAAGATTGTTGACACTGGTAGAGTAATCTTTTGCATATTAATTACCTGTAGTCTGTATAGGGGACTAACAGGCTATGGTTGTTCTGGGGTTGCAGTGACCTGGCTGCAGTGTCAGCCAGTTCATCACCCTTGTAATGAACATTACAAGTTGTAATGTAATGAATATAACGAACATTATTGCAGTGGCTAGGAATCCAGAAGAAATGGATGTCAAAAGAACATTAAAAGAGAGAATATAACATTAGCTGAACCCGGATCAGGAATGGATGGGGATTATATTTCATCCCTGATAAAACCTGTAATACACTTACAGAGTCTGTATACACCATACACCTTTGGTAATTGTGGGTTTTAATATGGCCTAAGGCTAACTCAATTGCATACAATTCTGCTGAGTATGCGCTCCATTTATCGGGTATCTTCTCAGATAGTGTTATTTGGGAACATGGCAGCAGACCTGACATATAACTCTGACTTCGAGCCATCAGTGAAGACAGGCAAGAAGTCAGAGTATTTGGCTCAGTGGGCAGCACAGAATTTTTGGTAGGCAGAGTTCGAAGTGGTGGCCTTTCCCCACTTGTTAATAGAAAAATTGCACAGTTGTATTTGAGCATGCCAGGGTGGAGTTACTTGCCTTGTGGATATGACAACATTCTATACTGCAGCATTTCTCAAACTGTGTTCCGCGGAACATTAGTGTTCCATGAGTGTGAACAAGTGTTCCGTGAAAAATCATAATTAATAAATAAAAAAAATAAATTTTGCATATTTGTATCATTATAATTTTTAACATAACTTTTTTTTTTCGGTTATTAATATACTGGCATAGACTAATAATCAAATAGACAAAGGAACACTTTATTTTGGCAGGCTTGTGCATAGAAGTATGCGTAGAGGTAATAAAAAAAAATCGAAAAAGTAGCAATGTAGTGATCTAATATGCCATTCGTATGTGATTTAATCTGGAGTACATGGGTTGAGGCAGGCCTCCATAGCCGAGTGGTCAGGGCGGGAGTGCAGTAGCTCTTTGAGTAGACCGGGGTTCAAGCCACTGACTGCTAAATATTGTCGATCTGCCAACACACACAGGACCAGCATGGCAATTATGCTCCATTTCTCTCAACATGAATTGTTGATGAGGCTTCCATCCTGCAGTGGGTTGATAATGGCAGCAACCCCAGAGCAACATATCAACTCTGTGGTACTACACTGACAGTGGTAGAGAATGAAAGGGACCTGGGGGTGGTTGTGCAGGCAGATATGAAGTTCTTTGAGCAGTGCAGATGGGCTGCAAGAGTAGCTCATGGTGTATTGTCAATGATATATAGGAATTTTTCTAGCAGGGATAAGGAAGTGATTATTCCCTTGTATAAGGCAATGGTCAGGCCACACCTAGAGTACTGTATACAGGCCTGGAGGCCTCATTTCAAGAAGGATGTAGAGCTGCTGGAACAAGTACAGAGAAGGGCAACAAGATTGGTGGATGGGACAAAGGGGTGCTCTTACGAAGAAAGGCTTAAGTTTTGCGAATTACAGTGTCTGGAGACTAGGCACCAGCGAGGTGATCTGATAGAGGTGTACAAATCCTTGAATGGTTTGAGCATGCTCAATGCTGATGGGATTCTTCCTCTTGCTCAGAATAATCACCTGAGAGGGCATAAATTCAAATTGAGGAAAGACAGATGTAGGATAGATGTGCGGAAATTTGCCTTTAGCCAGCGGGTGGTTGGTAGGTGGAACAGACTTCCATCCCTTGTCGTGGAAGTTGATAGCCTAAATAAGTTTAAGGCTCAGCTGGACAGGTATTTCGAACGAACAGAGGGGTGAAGTGGAAGTGGTTATTTTTTATTTATTTATGTTACTTTTTTTTTTTGGCTGATGCTGCATAAGCTTGCTTTCTTGCATCAAATGCCTCTACTAATGCTAATGCTAATTTTTTACCTTTTGCACAGGTTAAGGGAGAGGTGGAAATGAACCGATATCATGCATCGTTCGGTTGGATGAAACAAAGTAGCCTTCCACTGACACATTCTTGCATGCTTACACGGTGCTGGTGGTGTGGACTGTCTTCGCAATTACGAGATTAGTTCTGTAGTAGTGCAGAAAACTAGTAAACATAACTAAAATCGCTTCCTTGTATAAATATTTTTTTGGTAATTATCAGTGTTTCAAAATATCATTAAAATAAATGGCCATGGATTTGTTGTTTAAAAAAGGAACTTTAAAATGAGAAGCAAGTACTTTTAGTATTGCAACTGTGGTTGATGAAAATGAATACACGTCATATGAGGATGAACAATCGCAGCCTTTTGTTCCCCAAATATCCGAAGTGAAAAAACAGGAACCAACTAATAAAAGACCAAAACGAAAGTATGATGACAGTTATTTGAATTTCGGCTTTACATGCATTGGAAATAAAGATGCTCCTGGTGCACAGTGTATTGTATGTAATAAAATACTAGCAAAAAGTTCTTTGGCTCACGCTAAACTTGTATTCCGTAAATGTTCCCCAAATATAATGTGAGATGAACAGTATTATGTGCCTAAAAAAGTTTGGGAAACACTGCTCTACATTTATGTTAAGCTCTCTGAGCAGCTCCTGGACATGAATGCCAAAGGGATGGTTGGCAGTCTGAAGGGGGGGAGGATGTATAAAGATTTTCCCAATGACAATCAAAAATGGATGTCCATGTGGGATGGTCTGGCAGGGATTTTAGTTTGAAAGCATACTGTAGAGAGAACTGTTTCCCACGAAGCAATAGTCATGGCTCATATGCTTTGACATAGACTTTGAACTGTATATGTTCAAAATGCTCTCGTTGCAATTCGAATCGCCCAATGGTGGTTAGGATCCAACCATCGGAGTACACTGAGTCTAGCAGATGCATATACCTGGGACCCGTAGTCTAACTTAAATTGCATGAGTGCATCAATGAGCACCCCAAGAAATACACGAGATAGCATGTAGGATGTTCAAAACTCTCATGCATTTTGTACGTAGTTGACGAATGTGCTGTAGAAAGGTCAACTTTCTGTCAAATACGAGTGTCTTGAGACTAGACTTTTGAGACTCAACTGGAATTTTGGGATTTTTGGTATTATGACTGGAATAGCATTTTACCCTAGTCTCAGTTCAGATTCAGGGTGAAGATTATGCTTGAGGGCAAAAGTGTACTCAAATGGTCTTTTGCAGAGAGAACCTGAACCCATTATTCATTGTCCATGGCTCAGATGGTCAATGGCATGTTGCAGTTGTGTCTCGATTACCCTCATGATGCAAGACTGAGAGAATATGCTAAAATCATCAACATAGAGGGCACAATTTAGAGTTGAAGAAAGTTAGCATTAGCAGAGGCATATGATGCAAGAAAGCAAGCTTATGCAGCATCAGCCAAAAAAAAAAAAAAAAAAACCCTTTCACTTCACCACTCCCCGTTTGTTCGAAATACCTGTCCAGCTGAGCCTTAAATCTATTTAGGCTATCAACCTCCACAACAAGGGATGGAAGTATGTTCCACCAACCAACTACCCACTGGCTAAAGGCAAATTTCCGCACATCTATTCTACATCTGTCTTTCCTCAATTTGAATTTATGCCCTCTCAGGTGATTATTCTGACCAAGAGGCAGTATCCCATCAGCACTGAGCATGCTCAAACCATTCAAGACTTTGTACACCTCTATCAGATCACCTCGCAGGTGCCTAGTCTCCAGACACTGTAATTTGCAAACCTTAAGCCTTTCTTCGTAAGAGCAACCCTTTGTTCCATTCACTAACCTTGTTGCCCTTCTCTGTACTCGTTCCAGCAGCTCTACATCCTTCTTGAAATGAGGCCTCCAAACCTGTATACAGTACTCAAGGTGCGGCCTGACCATTGCCTTATACAAGGGAATAATCACCTCCCTATCCCTGCTAGAAAAATTCCTGTATATCATTGATAAGATACCATGAGCTACTCTTGCAGCCCATCTGCATTACTCAGAGAACTTCATATCTGCCTGCACAATTACCCCCAGGTCCTTTTCAATCTCTACCACTGTCAGTGTAGTACCACAGAGTTGATACATTCCTCTGGGGTTGCTGTTTCCCATATGTAGTACTTTACATTTGTCAATATTAAACTTCATTTTCCACCTCTCAGCCAATTTGCTCAACTTTTCCAGATCCTGTTGCAGCAGCACAGCATCAGTAGCGTCCTTAACAACCCTGCCAACCTTTGTATCGTCTGCAAACTTGGACATTAAGCTTGATATACCATCATCAATATTATTTATAACTACAGAAAACAACAATGGACCCAACACTGAACCCTGAGGGACTCCACTAATAACATTAGTTCATGATAAGCAGTGTCCATTAATTACCACTCTCTGTCTTCTGCCACTCAACCATCCCTTTATCCATAGAAACAATTTGTCACCAATGCCACACTGCTCCAATTTGTGCAGCAGTCTTCCATGTGCAACAGTATCAAAAGCCTTTCTAAGATCCAAATATATAATATCAAAGTTATTCCCTGCATCCAATTCTTTTGTGACTACATCATAGTATCCAATCAAATTGGTCAGGCAAGACCTTCCCTTAACAAAACCATGCTGTGTCTGAGCTATAACTGAATTCTTGTCAAGATGATCCTGCAGTGCTTCTTTAACCAGTGCTTCCATTAATTTTCCTGGAACAGAAGTTAAACTCACAGGTCTATAATTACTTGTGTCAGCCTTTGTTCCTCCTTTGTGAATTGGGGTCACATTTGCACATCTCCAGTCTGTGGGTAGCTCCCCTGAGTCCAAGGAAGCTCTCATAATTATGGCTAAGGGTTTGCTTACTTCCTTTGCTGCCTCCTTTAATATAACTGGATAGATCCCATCCACCCCGGGTGCCTTTCTTGTGTTTATCTTCAACAATTTCTCCTCCACTTTACTCCCAGTTATTTCAAGATTCTGTAGCTTACTGCTAGACTTGAATACACCTCTCGCATTCCCCTTGCTGAATAACTCCTCATGTGTGAATGTCGATGCAAAATATTCATTTAGTTTGTTAGCTACCTGAGCAGGATCATCAACAGTTGACCCATCAATATCAAGTGGACCAATCTGATTCATCCCCTTCCTTCTAGAGTTTACATAAGTAAAGAACTCTTTGCTGTTTTTCTTTGCATCCCTTGCCAAGGATTTCTCGTAATCTGCCTTCGCCTGCCTAACCTCCTTTGTAACTTGGTTGCATATCAACTTGTATCTATCATAGGCTTCTGTGTCATGTGTTAATTTGTAAGTATCCCATGCATTTTTCTTCTCTGCCATATGCCTCATTAGTTCATCTGACATCCATTTTGGCCTAAACCTTGAACAATATTTCTTAGTTGGTATGTAAAGCCTAGTAGCTTCCAAGATAAGTTCTTTGAATGCTTCCCATTTTGAATTTGCTGTTGGTAACATCATCAGTTGGTCCCACTGTATAGAATTTAAATACTGTCTCAGTCCATCATAGTCGCCTTTACGGAAGCAATAACCCTTCCCTTTACCCCTAATGGTAGTTACCTCTTTGAGTAAATCTTGAGTAAATTACTTGTTAAGTAATTCCGCCAGTCTCCTACTCTTAATATCATTAGTGCCAACGTGTACAATTATATCACCTTTTGTGCCCTTAAAAGTTGTTCCGTGATGGAATTAACTTTGATGGGAAAAAGCATAACGCTTAATGTGAATCCTTGAGGTACTCCCTCCTCTTGGCTGAAAGGGTGAGAGAGGGTAGATCCTACACAAACTTGGAAGGAACGATGGGTTAAAAAGTTTTTGATAAAAACTGGGAGACGACCTCTAAGGCCAATGCTGTAAAGGTCTTTTAAAATGCCAAATCTCCAAGTTGTGTCATACGCTTTTTCCATATCAAAGAACCCAGACACCAGGTGTTCTCATTTCGAGCGTGATTAAATGGTCCAAAGTGCACCTATTCCTTCGGAAACCACACTGTACTCTGGAGAGGAGCCCATTTACTTCCAAATACCATATAAGAAGGGTGTTTATCATTCTCTCCAGGATTTTGCACAGATGCTAGTCAGAGTGATAGGATTGTAGTTTGGTGGGATTTTTGGATCTTTTCCTGGCTTAAAAAGCATGATCGATTGCCTTATGCCAGGAATCCGGAAATTG
Organism: Mastigoproctus giganteus; assembly: GCF_048544385.1. NCBI lineage: Eukaryota > Metazoa > Arthropoda > Arachnida > Uropygi > Thelyphonidae > Mastigoproctus > Mastigoproctus giganteus. The sequence goes on from NC_143585.1 coordinate 175,906,255, forward strand.
CTCTTCTAGAAAGATCCTATTGTACAGAAAGAGCAAAAGGTCCATGAGAGGTGTTTGATCATTTCATAATGGATGTGATTTGGTCCACTTGTCTTCGTAAGAATTACAGCTGTTTTAACTCTTCTATGGTGAAGGGAAAGTTCATTATAAGGATGAGAATCCTCAAATTTAAAGTTAATAGGCTGCTTTTCATGTTTGTCTTTGAGGACCAAGAGGATGTTTAAGTGAGGGTAGCAAAGGTTCCCCCCCACCCCAAGAGCATCAGCTATTGCAGTTTGATCTGCAATAACACATCCATTATGTTCCAGGACTGATGAAGGGTGTGATGTACATTTCACCTTCATTTTCCGAATTTTGTCCCAGATAGCTTTAGCACTAGTTGACTCAGTAATAGCGGATGTAAAATGAATCCACAATGCCTTTTGGCTCTGATGACGAATATAGCATGCACATTTGAAGGCTAAGAGATTGGCTGTGGTGGAATATCATCGAAATATCCTCCAAGCTTTGGCATTCAATGTTTTGATAACAGTGGGAACTGGGTAGATGTTTGCGGAATTGTAGTTGCAACTGCATGGGCAATGCTTTCTGTGATGCATGCCACCACATCATTGATAGGCTCCTGGCTGACTGTACTAATGTCAAAGTCTACTAGATGTAGAAAGGCATTCTAGTCAACCTGATCAACCTTCCACCCATGGTAACCTAAAATGTAGACATGGCCTCCTGTTAATTAGGCTGGCTATCATGGGAAAGTGATCACTTATGTAGAGGTTTCCCTCTACCTCCCACGTGAGTGAAGGAAGGAACATATAGTGAGATCAATATCCTAGAACGTATTGGTAGGTATGTGGAAAAAGATTATTTTTCACACTTAGAAGGGAAAGTTCATTATCAATCAGCATATACTCTATGGCATATCACCTTCCATTAACATCAGCACTATACATTGGGTGTTATGTTCATTGAACCTGCCCAGGAGTAAGACAGGAGCATCGGCAACTGCACAATGAGATCAAGGTCTTTATGGGATATGTCAACCCCAGGTGTGGGGCGCCTCCGTAGCCAGGTGGGAAGGAGCAGCAGTGCGTAGCACACGCTTCTTGATTAGACCGGGGTTCGAGCCCGTCACCACCAAATACGGAGGATGCAGAAAGGTCAAGGAATGACCACCGCATTTCTCGGAGCAATATGGCCTTAGCTGCTAATGCTCCTAAAAACCAAAATAACAACAACCCCAGGTGGCAAATAAATCAAACAGACTGTTAATGAGAACCCTACCATAAGGCAAACTGCTACTGCTTCTATGTTGGTGGAAAGCAAAATAGGTTGAAATGGGGTATGGTTGCCCAGAATAATAGCAACACCCCCATCAGTAGTTCCATCTCCAGTTCGGTGCTTTCGAACAATAGTAGTATTACAAAGGGAATGGTTTTCATTTGCCTTCAAATATGTCTCCTGTAAGCAAAAGCAAATTGGGTCGTGGTTTTGCAGGAGCTCCTAAACATCATTATTGTTTCGCTGGAATCCATGACAGTTCCATTGTCGGAATTTAGCCATTATTTTGGCTTGGTGGGCCCATCGGTGCTGAGGGCTTACTTTTGTCAGTCTTGTATTTATCTTTACTGGAGAAGTATAGATGCTGTCCTGTGTCTATTTTCTCCTCAGCAAAGAGTTCCAAGACTGAATCATCCTGTACCTCCTTCTCCTCAATCTCGTTATTTTCTTGGGCACTAGTGGGGTACTTCAACTTTCTTGGTATTTTCTCTGGCTATTGCTTTTTTTTTTTTTTTTTTTTTTAACTTGTTGAGCATTGAGAGGTACTGATATGGGAGTGGCAGCTGATTGATCTTTCTGTTCAGGTTTTTGTTAACTTAAGAGGTAACGTGCAATGGGAGTAAATGACTCTTTTTGGAAGAATCATCATTTCTGTCTGAGTTCCAATGGAACATCTCCCTGCTACCTTCTGGGCACAGGTGGATTTATTGATGTTTATAGGTGTCACCGTTTTTCTTGCCTCCAGATAAGATATATTCAGCTCTACCTTCAGCCATTGAATTTCTTTTTCTTCTTTCCATTTCTGGCAAGCTCGTGAGTAGGTGGATGTTCTCCCTGGCAGTTAATGCAGGTAAGTTTTGTGGCTGAACATGATGTTGTTTCATAGTTATTTGCACCACATTGAGCACATGCAAGAACTTCATGGCAGGCCATTTTAGAATGTCCATATTTCTGGCACCTAAAGCACTGTAAAGGATTTGGAATATATGGATGCACTGGACAGTTGATGTAGCCAGCTTCAATCTCATTAGGAGACATCGGTGAGTTAAAAGTCAGGATTATGTTTCTAGTAGGAACAAGTTTCCCATTCCTACACACATTAATTCTCTTAACGGCAATCAGTCCCTTTGATTTTAGTTCAAAGCAGATTTCCTCCTTGGTAACATTGAAAAGGTCCCACTTTGAAATGATACTTCTCAATGAACTGGGTGTTCTATGTGTCACTATTATCGGTATTCTGATTGACATTGCTCAGAGTAGCTGCTAAGACTGCTAAGACAATTAAGAGGTCTCCAGAACGGAGCCTATTAACTGATTTAGGGGAATCTGCTAACCCCCTCTAACACTTTCTGCATAAAAAAGGGTGATATTTTTCCAATAGGTTTTTCACTGGTAAAATGGATAATTAAAAACCTTGGGAAAGACACTGATGGTATTTGAGTTTGCCGTCTCCTTGCAGCAATAGCACCCTCTGTTTCTTCATTGTTACTTGCAAATAGGGACCAGGTTGGGGGTCCCCTGAAGAAATTATTTTATCAGGATTCATAGTATTTTTGATTAGGTTCAGTACTTGGGGCTCCCCCCCCCCATGGAGCCCAAAGGGATGCCCACTGCCTGGCAAGCAATAAATGTGCTCGGGAGTGGGATGCCAGGGCTACTCGGACACATGGGATATCCAGTATTCTCTTCATTTAGCTATCCGCCATTTCATCTAGCTATTGCATTCTCCAAATTAATATCTTTCTTGACACTGTTCTGCAATACATTTTGACTCTCTTCATCTGTGGGTTTCCTCCTCATCTTCCACAGAAGATGTAGCACCTTTACACCACAAATTTATTAATTTTTATTGTTAACTTTATATATTTTTTTGTTCACTTTAAAACATTGAAACAGGAGGCAAGACTTCCAAAACATATGTATAGTTAAATGAAATGTATTAAATTAAGCTAAATTATAATACAATGCAGTATAGTATTGTGTGTTTATTTATCATATTGTTTATCTCTGCATTCACCATTATGTCTGTTGACTGAGATCACATATCATACAATAAAAAAACAAATAAAATATACATACAAATGAGAACAATATGAGCAAAATAATTAAAGAATATCTCTACAAGACAAGTAACAAAATACTCATCGTTAAGCATAATTGGAGGGGGCATGGACTGCTAAGAAGGTTGCAAAATTATAATTTGATCTCTAACCTCTGGCATCTGCAAGAAATTTGGTGATATTATGAGCATTAAAGGGCAAAATGAAGGATAGGGAGGGAAAAAAATCTATATTGAAGAAGTGTAATCTGCTTGCAAGGAGAACAAGAGAAGTAGAGAATACCACCTAGATGGAAGGAGCAACCCAGCAATGATAGTACAGTTTGCACAAAGCAAATAGAGACTTGACCTGTATTATTTTGGGTAATGGCACATGTTAAAGGTTCTTAATTACGAGAGACCTTGATCATGTGCCCTGAAAACCACATTTGAGATTTGTCCATATAAGAAAATAGTATTTCACAGAGAGTGTTTTTTTTTAAAGGTTACAAAAAAGCAGAAGCTTAAGTTTTGGAACCACATAGCATAGAAGAGAGAGAGAAATTTCATCAGGATACTCTTATCACAAACATGGATAAGATGCTGACTGAGGATGCCACATTTTGTTATGCAGCAAGTTGAAACAGACTTTTTTTGTTTGTTTGTTTTTGTTTTCATAATAGTCAAGTAAGCTGATTTGGGGGGATTAATATGGAGAACAAAAGAAAGTGGTTAATAGTTTTTACAATTTGAAGAGAATTATGAAGATTATTTAGATACTAATATAACTAGAAAGTTACTAAGCCAACTAATAAAATTTATAGTGTATTTTCTTAAATTACATTTCATCAGAAAAAAAAAATTACAAAACTCTACTGATTTCCATGATAAATTAATTTCAAAGTATTTTTACTTTATGTTATCAGGTACAGTCCATCTCTTATAAAAAATAAAATAAATAATTAAATTAAGCATTACAGTTAAGAATATGATATCTTGGGATCAATACTGTCAATATAATTTTTTAAGAGGAAATCAAAAAAATATATATAAAAAAAGGTGAAAAACACTGATAAATATCTATGTGTATTTTAGGAAGGGATATATACCCTCCCCCTCAACACAAACAATAAATTCAGGAAACCTACAGATTACTAGCAGACAAGTTAGATTTTTGAAAAACATTACAGTATTTGATCAGATATAAAAAAAAAAATTTATCACAAAAATCTCTACTAGTTGTTATGAGAGTTTAAAGGTGCATAAGCTACAATGGCTATAATGCACCTATCTCTACTAGTAATTCCACTACAAGCATCAAAATTTAGTTCACAAAATCAAGATTATTAAAAATGTTCTTGTTTATACTCTAGCATAACCACCAGGTCAGAGGAGTTTACAATAAATTTACACAATTGTAAATCATATTTAGCAATCATGTGGGTTTGAACCATAGTCCATAAAAGAGTGTGTGCTACTGCATTCTCACTCCTGGCCATGAGGCTATATCAGTTTGCATTATAAACATATTTTATCAAAAATAACTGTTATCATTGTGAATATGATAGCAATGTGAACATTAGCAATACAATGTAATTAACTGGGGAAAAAAATTCAAGTATATTAGCATCAGCAGAGTTGTTTGTTTGTTTGTTGTTTGGTTTTTAGGAGCATTAGCAACTAAGGCCATATTGCTCCAGGATATGTGGTGGTCATTCCCTGACCTCAAGAAGCATGTGCTACACACTGCTGCTCCTTCCCACCTGGCTACGGAGGCACGCATCAGCAGAGGTATACAATGAAAGAAAGCAAGCTTATGCAGCATCAGCCAAAAAAAAAACCCTTCCATTTCACCCCTCCATTCATTCCAAATGCCTGTCCAGCTCAGCCTTAAATTTATCTAGGCTATCAACTTCCACAACAAAAGATGGAAGTCTGTTCCAACAATCAACTACCTGCTGGCTAAAGGCAAATTTCTGCACATCTATTCTACAACGGTCTTTCCTCAGTTTGAATCTGTGCCCCCCTCAGGTTCTTAATCTGAGCAAGAGGAAGAATCCCATCAGCATTCAGCTTGCTCAACCCATTCAAGGTCTTATATACCTCAATCAGATCACCTCATGGGTGCCTACCCTCTGTGGTGCTGCAATTTGCAGAATGTAATCCTTTCTTGGTAAGAGCACCCTTTTTCCCCCCCTCACCAATCTTGTTGCCCTTCTTTGTACTCATTCTAGCAACTCTACGTCCTTCCTAAAATAAGACCTTCAGACCTGTACACAGTACTCTATGTGGCCTGAACATTGCTTTGTATAATGGGATAATCACCTCCCTGTCCCTGCTAGCAATATTCCTATATATCATTGACAAGACTCCACGACCTGCTCTGGCAGCCCATCTGCACTGCTCGGAGAACTGCATATTTGACTGCACAATTACCCCTAGGTCTTCCACTTCCCTGAGTGTAGTACCACACAGTTGGTACATATGGAGAACAAAAGAAAGTAGTTAATAGTTTTTACAACTTGAAGAGAATTATGAAGATGATTATTTAGATACTAATATAACTATGATAAATGATTCCACTTTTTTTGGAGGAATACCAGGTAGCCGGGACAATGTTTGCAAAAAAAATTGATATAACAGCCTAATGGGTTAGTCAAACAAGTGTGCAGTTGGAATATACAGATTATCCTTATTAAATTGAATACAAACAGGTAATAATTTCATAGGCTTTATCACTTGATACTTAGTGTCTAGTGTATACAAAACCTTACCAGCACTTGTTCATTCACTTCAGCCAAAGTAGCCACATGAGTGAAATATCCTGAAATTAAAAAGAAAAAAAGAAAAGCATTACAAAACTTTTTTTTTCTTTTAATCAACTTTATTTATTTTAAATGAACTTTATGCATTTAAAATAAATAAAGTTGATTAAGAACAAAGTGCTATTCTGGTATCAAAAGTTTAATTTTGTATTAGTAGTTATTAGCTAATTAAATGTATAATAATAACTGTTAAGATAAATGTCATGCTTGAAAGAATCAATCTTAAAATAATGAAATAAATAAATGAACTATTTTAAGGCAAAAGGTGAATTATTCATGCATTAAGAATTTGCAGATAAAGGAATCACTGGGTGACAGTGATCACAATGTACTGATATCGGAATTACTTAAAGATGTAAATAACAACAAGGTTAAAGGGAAGGGCTTTTGCTTTCGTAAATTGTTGAATTCTAAATGGGAAGCCTTCAGGGACTTAATCTTGGAGGCTACTAGGCTTTTCATTCCAACTAAGAAATACTGTTCAAGGTTCAGGCCTAAATGGATGCCAGATTAATTAATGAGGCTCGTGGCAGAGAAGAAAAATGTATGGGATGCATATAAATTATCAGGTGACAGAGAAGCCTAAGGCAGATATAAGCTTGTCTGTAATCAAGTCACAAAGGAGGTTAGGCAGGCAAAGACAAATTACGAGAAATCTTTGGCAAAGGATGATGCAAAGAAAAACAGCAGAATTCTTTACTTATGAAAACTCTAGAAGGAAACGAATGAATCAGATTGGACCACTTAACATAGATGGGTTGACTATTGATGACCATGGTAAGGTAGATGATAAACAATGATATTTTGCATCTATATTCACAGATGGAGTTATTCTATCAGGGGAATGCCAGACGTTTATCAAACTCTAACAGGGAGCTAAGTGATTTTGTAATAATTGAGAGCAAAGTGGAGGAGAAATTGTTGAAGTTAAACATAAGAAAGGCACCTGGGGGTGGACGGGATCTATCCAGTTATATTAAAGTAGGCAGCAAAGGAAGTAAGCAAACCCTTAGTCATAATTTTGAGAGCTTCCTTGGACTCAGGGGAGGTCCCCATGGGCTGGAGGCATGCAAATGTATCATCAAATCATAAAAGGGGTTCAAAAGATGAACCCCCTTTATGAGGCTCATGGCAGAGAAGAAAAATGTATGGGATGCATATAAATTATCAGGTGACACAGAAACCTAAGGCAGATATAAGCTTGTCTGTAATCAAGTCACAAGTAATTATAGACCTGTTAGTTTAACTTGTGTTCTGGGGAAAATAATGGAGTCACTGGTTAAAGAATCATTGAAGGATCATCTAGTTAAGACTGCAGTGATAGATAAGACACAGCATGGTTTTTTTAAATGGAGGTCTTGTCTGACCAATTTGATTGGATATTATGATGTGGTCACAAAGGAACTGAATGTCAAAAATAATTTTGATATCATACACTTGGATTTCAGGAAAGCTTTTGATACTGTTGCACATGGAAGACTGCTGTACAAATTGGAGAAGTATGGCATTAAGGGTAAGTTTGTGCAAAGGATAAAGGGATGGTTGAGTGGGAGATGACAGAGAGTGGTAATCAATGGATCTGCTCTTCGTGGACAATTTCATTAGTGGAGTTCCCCAGGGTTCGGTGCTGGGCCCATTGTTGTTTTGGGGATTCATCAATGCCTAGTTGTTTTGTGTATATCTTAATCAATGATATTGATGAAGGTATATATATCAGGATTAATGTCCAAGTTTGCAGATGATACAAAGGTTGACAGGGTTGTTAATGTTAAGACAATGTTAAAGACAATATATATTGTCAGCAAAGACAATATACTACTCCAACGGGATTGAGATAAGTTGTGAAAATGGGCTGAGAAGTGGCAACTGAAGTTTAAAATTGGCAAATGCAAAGTACTGCATATGGTTAGCAATAACCCAAGAGAAACGTACCAACTGGGTGGTACTACACTCAGAGAAGTGGAAAGTGAAAAAGACCTGGGTGTAATTGTGCAGTCAAATATGAAGTTCACTGAACGGTGCAGACGGGCTGCCAGGGCAGGTCATGGAGTCTTGTCAATGATATATAGGAACTTTACTAGCAGGGACAGGGAGGTGATTACCCCATTGTACAAGGCAGTGGTCAGGCCACACCTTGAGTCTGGAGGCCTCATTTTAGGAAGGATGTAGAGTTACTAGAATGAGTACAAAGAAGGGCAACAAGATTGGTGAGGGGAACAAAGGGGTACTCTTACCAAGAAAGGCTTAAGTTCTGCAAATTGCAGTGCCTGGACAGTAAGCACCTGCGAGGTGATGTGATTGATGTGTATAAGGCTTTGAATGGCCTTATACACCTCAAGTGGTTGAGCAAGCTGAATGCTGATGGGATTCTTCCTCTTGCTCAGATTAAGAACCTGAGGGGCATAGATTCAAATTGAAGAAAGACAGTTGTAGAATAGATGTAATTTGCAAAACTTAAGCCTTTCTTTGTAAGAGCAACCATTTGTTCCATTCACTAACCTTGTTGCCCTTCTCTGTACTTGTTCCAGCAGCTCTACATCCTTCTTGAAATGTTTGTTTGTTGTTTTTTTGATTTTTAGGAGCATTAGCAACTAAGGCCATATTGCTCCGGGGATATGCAGTGGTCATTCCCTGACCTTTCCGCATCCTCCGTATTTGGTGGGCACGGGCTCAAACCCAGGTCTATCAAGAAGCGTGTGCTACACACTACTGCTCCTGCCCACCTGGCTACGGAGGCTCCCGTTTTGAAATGAGGCCTCCAGACCTGTATACAGTACTCAAGGTGTGGCCTGACTTATACAAGGGAATAATCACCTTATCACTGCTAGAAACATTCTTGTATATCATTGATAAGACACCATGAGCTACTCTTGCAGCCCATCTGCACTGCTCAGAGAACTTCATATCTGCCTGCACAATTACCCCCAGGTCCTTTTCATTCTCTACTACTGTCAGTGTAGTACCACAGAGTTGATATGTTGCTCTGGGGTTGCTGTTTCCCATATGTGGTACTTTACATTTGTCAATGTTAAATTTCATTTGCCACCTCTCAGCCCATCTGCTCAACCTTTCCAGATCCTGTTGCAGCAGCATAACGTCAGTAGTGTCCTTAACAACCCTGCCAACTTTTGTATCACCTGCAAACTTGGACATTAAGCTAGATATACCATAATTTTTTTCAGCCTGGTCTGTACTTGTTAACAGAAGGGACTACTTCTACAGGGATGAGATACACTTAAATAGAAAGGGTGCAAGAATATTTGCTGATGCTATCGAGGCAGTGTTAGGTGGGTCGGAAAACTGCTAGCTTGGGGGGGGGAGATACAAAGACTAATAGTAGCCACTGGCAGAGGTTAAAGTGATTCTTGCACTGCTTCTACTGGAATGAGCAGAAGCCTGTTAAACAAGATGCAGGATATTTCAGAGACTGCTGGGAGTCATTGTGGTACAAGTAAACACATGGGTTGTGTTAGGGTAGCTAAGAAAAAGAACAGGTGCATGTATACTTGCGTGTACACCAATGCTAGGAGTTTGGTAAATAAATTTGATGAATTTGAGGTATTGCTCAAAGCATCAAAGGTGGATATTGTTGGGATATCAGAGACGTGGTGTCACAGATGTGTGGAAATTTGCCTTGAGCCAATGGGTGGATGATTGGTGGAACAGACTTCCATCTGTTCTTGTGGAAGTTGATAGACTAAATAAATTTTAAGGCTGAGCTGGACAGCATTTGGAATGAATGGAGGGGTGAAATGGGAGGGTTTTTTTGTGGGTGATTCTGCATAAGCTTGCTTTCTTGTTAACTCAAGATAGAATCAGGGAACCCCATGCTGTAGTTTTACTTTGATGATGGCAGCCTGTGTTACCAGGCAAAGTCAAAATGAACAGTAATATCGAAAAATTAAGTGAAATTTGAAAACACGGGTTAGTAATTCTAGTTTAATCACTTAATTTAATACAAAAATTAAGTCAAGTGAACTAGAATATAATATCATTAAAGTATCAAGATTAATGAAAAAAATTACATTTGTATAAAATAACGTGAAGTAATTTTTGATAGCACAAAAGAAAATGTGGAGCAGAGTGATGGGAATAAGTGCTATTTAAAATTGGAGGATGCTTTTGCTAAAAGTAGCATGGAATAGAATAGCCACCATATAGTTATGAGGTGAGAAATGATCACAAAAGGACTGTGTATTATGCATGTCTTGGCAAAGATATAACAAGCAGCAACTAATATTCTAAGAAATGTGAATTACTAGATTTTTACTTACAAAAGGTAAGAGCTGATATTATTATTATTAATATTAGCCATATGGTGCAAGGAAGCCTGCAGCTTATGCTGCACCAGCCAAAAGAGAGAGAGAGAGAGAGAGAGAGAGAGAGAGAGAGAGAGAGAGAGAGAGAGAGAGAGAGAGAGATTGATTCAGATGTAGAAGGAAATCACCAAGAAAGAGAAGAATGATGATATCCAGCTCAGGACCCTGGGTGCCCATACTCACCAGATGTGAGCCCCTGGAGTAAAGAGGAAAGACAATTAGAGAAAAAGGATTGAAAATGATCTCATTTCTTTACCATACAACCAATCAAAAATGACAGAAAAATGTTGACAACAAAGGGAGTTTGCCTTTTTTTCAGGGAATCAGAGCAATCAGATCAAGAGGGAAAATGCAAACAGAGCTTTTGGGAAAGGCAAAAAAGATTATCTGATCATGGTACCGCATGATAACTGTGAAATTTCCAGTGCCATGCATTACATGGTCACCTAGGCAATAGGTTTCTGGAAGTAAAACCTGGAATACTAATGGAACTGATAATCAGGCCCCACATGTGAATCAAGTGGACTGAATTTTGGTGAAGTCTTCTTGTTCTGTGAAAGCGAGCATCCCTGAGTCTAATAACCATCCATCCAAAAGCAACAAGTATTTATAAAGATATTTAGGATAAGTACAGCGAACCCCAACCCAAGTTCGTGGCAAGCAACGGGTGGTTTAATAGGTTCAAGCATCATGCTAGTTTCCACAATGTTAAAGTATGCGGTGAAGTTGCCAGTGCCGATTCTGCAGCTGCAGAGAAATTTTGTGATGTGTTGGAAAAAATTATTGATGAAGGTGGCTATTCAATGCAGCAAATTTTTAACGTTTATGAGACTGCTCTGTATTGGAAAAAAATGTGGAATCAAAAGTACATTGCCAAAGGGGAAAAGACAATGCCAGGTTTCAAGGCTTCAAAATATAGGCCATGCTCTTGTTTGGGGCTAATGCAGTGGGAGATTACAGATTAAAATCACTGCTTGTGTACCATTCTGGAAATCCTTGTACATCAATAAAGCCACCTTACCCATGCATTTCCAATCGAACCAGAGAGTAGATAACAATATCTCTTTGAGGATTGGTTTAAATGCTGCTTCATTCCTGAGGGTGAAAAATGCTGTAAAGACAATGATGTTTCTTTCAAGATTTTGCTTCTATTAGATAATGCTCCTGGACATCCTATGCATCTAGGTGATTTCAATTTGAACATGAGAGTCATATTTCTACCACCAAACACGACTTCACTGATCCAACCTATGGATCAGGATATTATTTCGAATTTAAAAGCATACTATTTGCCCAACATTTGTTCAGGCATTGTCTGCAGTAGATGATGAGAAAAATTTTACTTTTGGAAATCTTACAATATTTACCATGCTATCTATTAAGGGCGGAAATTACTAAAAGTTGTTTAAATGGTGCATGGAAGAAAATATGCCCACGGCATGTAAAACGCTTCGAAGAATTTGAAAAAGACTAATCATATGAAGAGGTTACAGAAAGATTGTAAAGGTTGCAGAGCTACTTCAGTTGGAGGTTGATGCCAAAGATGTGGAGGAGTTAATAGAAGAAGAAGAGAAGGAATTATCTAACGAAGCACTTATTGACTTACAGGCAGTGATGGTGAAAGAAGAAAATGCTGATGAAGCTCAAGATGAATCAAATGAGGAGCCGAGATGCTTCATCACCAGGCAATGGCAATTCATGAAATTGCACTGGCAATGGAGAAGTTTGAGAAGATGGATCCTTACAACAAACGATTCTTAAAAGTTAACAGAGGGGTGAATGATGTGCTTGCTTGTTACAAAGAAATCTACAATGAAAAGAAACAAGCCACCATTCAGTCACACATTAATGTTCTTTTGTAAGATTGAGTGACCAACCCTTTCTAAATCTCCACAGCTCCTCAACCTCTGCAGCTGCATACTTATCGGCTGAAGACATTGATTCTGGCAACGATGCTCAAGAGGTAAAACTTACTGACATTATTCCTGTCTCCTCTCTTTTTTTGTAATTTTATAATTTTGAATTTTTTTTAAATTGCACGCTTTTGTAATTTTTTCTGCATGAGATAAAAAATTGAATAAATACAATAAATAATTCTATTTACATGTCTGTCGAACATTTGATTCAGAGTATTTTCGGCTCTAACAGCACTAGGGATTTACCCCATTTCCGCATCTTTTTTGATTCAATCAATTCAGCGAGCACAGCTGCGAGCACTGCACAAGCATGGGAGAAATTCCGACTTGTGTAGCGTTCTGCAGAATGCAACCCTTACGTAAGTCGGGGAGTTCCTCTATAGGATATCAAAATTTTTTGCATTTGCGATCACATTGTAGTATCCAATCAAATTGATCAGACAAGACTTCCCCTTAACAAACGCATGCTGTGTCTGAACTATAACTGCAGTCTTGTCTAGATGAATTTGTCAGAGGGGAAAAGATTAGGAGAAAATAGATCTACCATTTGAAAATGGCAAATGGTTTTTCAATGTGAAAACATTGCTGCACTCTCTTTTCAAGAATTTTGTCTCAAAAAAAGGATTTTTGTAATATCCCATCCTTCATATTCATCTGACCTTTCTCCATATGACTTTTTTCTCATCCCAAAACTCAAAATGAATGAAGTGGAAAGAAAGGAAAGGAAATGCAGTTTGATGACATTCCAACCACAACCAACATAATATAAATAGTGGAACTTAACCAGCTCATAAATTCAAATTCTAATTATTATTTTAATGGCAATTGTGCTATCATGTTCAACGTGCAGGCTGATCTGCGAAGTGTGTAGATCACTTTGCACATTGTACCAAATGAAAAATAGAATACCTCACAGGGAAAACCCTATTTTCCTCCAGTCTTTGAAGAAATTTGAACTGAGCATATTCACACTTCCAACAATGCATCCAGAATTGGCAAGAATGTTGAGATACTTGCAAATCATTGGAAACTGGGGAGGGGAGGAGGGTGCTGATTATAAAAGTGTACATACACTAATTTTTTTTTATAAAAATAAAGCTTTAATTTATTATTATTTTTTTTTTTTATCAAACACCTCACATTATTATGATAACATGAGCAGAATTTATCACCTTTATTAGCACATGCCATCCAATGCACCTCTAGAGTTTCTGTTACTTCTCTCCCAATGAGATAGGTAAATACACGTACCTATAGAAACAGAAAAATAAATAAATTAGGAATTCAGAATGAAACTATATATGATGAAGGCATTTTTAACTTCAATTAAGTATGACATACACTTAACTGTGATCAAAATATGGGATCCATTCTCAGTTACTAGTTATTCAAAGTGTTAATTCTATTTGTGCCTCACTGAAAAGGTATTCTTTTCAATGAGAAAAACTCCTATAAAAAATTATACTAAATCAGAATTATTATAAAATGTTATTATTATCATTGGCTTGCTTTAAAAGTTAGCTAATTCTCAATACCTTTGCAGAAATACTCAATGATCCATACAAATTCAACTTGGATTACACAGAAACCATATAGAGAATACACGATTCCTCATTTAATTTTAATATTCATGAAAACTGATAAAATGCAAAAGCAACAGTGTAACTTTTTTAACAAAGTTAATATAACTTTAAATATATTTAAATAATGAAACTGCATATACCTTTGATAGGCATATGCCTATCACTGGTGAGATGGTAACAGCAAATAAAACTACTGCGAGAGTCGTAAAATATCACAAATTCACAGTCATTACATTTATGCTCATACATTTTCATGTATGAGCATAAATGTAGTGACTGTCTTTCTTATAGGAAGGATTGATGCCTTATCAAAAAAAAACTTTTTATACACAAGATTCTTTCAAATAATACTGAACAAGAGATGAAATTATACCAAAAAATAACAAACAACAAGAATAATAAAAAATGTTATGTTAAAGAAATAATCAAAAGCTAAATATGTTTTTTTTTAATGATTACACCACTCTGCATAGTTTTTGATGTTTGTAAACTAATAGCTGTTTTTAACTCGGTTTTTATGCTGATTTCAGAAATGTTATTCATCTTTTTCTATCACATACTGATTTTTCACAAATCACTTAAGTTTATGTCATGAGTTATATTATTGAATGTATTAAGTTAGAAGTAAATGCTGGGAATTTTTAAACTAAATCTTCTCATATTGGTTACACTGCCTTCAGTTATTTGTTTCTCGACCATGAGAGCTCCACGCAGCGGTGTTTATTAGCTCAGTTTATTTTTCAGACTATTATGTCAAACTTGTGCTGAAAAGTGAGTAAAATGCCTCATGCAAGTGTTAGAACAATCCAAACTTATTTTGTTATATTTGTGGAAGTAATGTAATCCTCAAGCAAAGACAAGATATTATGTAATTTGTAAAAAAATATGTACAGTGCTTATTTTGGAGTGACCAAGATAAACAATGGACTCCACAAAGTTTCCTGAACCTGTGTTGAAGCACTGCAATTGTGGAAAATGTTAAAAAGAGGGCTATGCCATTTCAATTCCCATAATTTGGTGGGAGCTTATAAACCACTGTGATGACTGTTACTTTTGCTTAGTTAATGTAAAGGGATAGAATGCAAAGAGTAAAAAGAGAATTATGTATCCTAATATTCCATATGCCATTAGATCATTTCCACATGGAGATAATCTGTCAATTCCATGCCCTCCACTTATACCGGAGAACGTAGCAGCAGAGAGTGCTGAAAGTGAAGATTCTGAAGATGAAACCAAAGTCTATATGCATGGAGACATTGAGCCAAGCCCTCAACTGTTTTCACAGCGTGAACTCAATGATACTTAATGATCTGGTAAGAGATTTAAATTTACCAAAGGAATCTGCAGAATTTCTTGATTCTAGACTTAAGTCAAAAACTCTCCTAATGAGACATTTTCCTCGTGATACAGGCACAGAGAGATTGAGAACTAGTCCCCTACTTTTCTGAGGACAATTCTATGGGTTTTTTTTGCAGTAATATAAATGAACTATTTAGGAAATTAGCTACAAACTAATCTTGCACAATGTAGACTTTTTTATTGACTCAACATAGAGGAGTCTCAAAGGTGTGATATTTATTTGGAAATAAATAAATCGAAATAAATATGGGTCTGTTGCAGTAGCTCACCATGTGCATTTAAAAGAAACATGTGAAATCTTGAAGAAGTTGTTGACAAATATTAAGTATAAAGAACTTGGTTGGTTGGTCTGTGCTGATTTTAAAGTGATAGGCATGTCACATGAATAACAATCTGGTTACACAAAAATGACTTGCTCTTTGTAAGAGTGGGACTGTTGGGCAAGGAGTAAGCACTGGGATGTCAAGGTCTAGCTAAAAAGGGGCAGTTTGTTGCTTGGATCAAAGAACATAGTTCATAAACCAAAAACTGTTCTCCTTCAACCTTGGCAAATCAAATTGGGTTTGATGAAACAGAATGTGAAAACTTGACAGTAGAAAGATCCCTGCCGGCTTCAACTACTACTGCAGTAAATTTGCATTGATCAACTAAGAGAAGCTAAAACAAGGTATTTTTGTTGGACCTCAAATTTGCTAACTGATGAGAGGCAGACATTTTGAGAGAACTATGAATAAAAGGAAAAAAAAAACAGGCTAGGAATAGCTTTTAGGTCTGTTTTTGAGAATTTCTTAGGGAACAACAAGGATCCAGACTACAAGAATACAATTTAAAATATGTTGGCAAACTTCAAGAATCCGGGCTGTAAGGTAAGCGTCAAGGTACATTTTTTACACCCCCATATCGACTAACTACTTCCCAGAAAATCTAGTAAGTGTTAGTGAAGAACAGGGTGGGAGGTTTCACCAGAACATTAAAGACATGGAGATGAGGTACCAGGGAAGGTAGAAAGTCAACATGATGACTGACTATTGCTGATATTGAAAAGGGACTGTACAGTATTTGGCAGTACAGGTCTCCAAGAAAATTAAAGAAAAGTTTGGCCCATTGTAGATAATTTTTAAATTAGAGAGGAGTGTTTAGTGGGTTTTTACCACATGGCCCTGTTTAATGTTTTAAACATGTACTTAAATATGAAAGTCTGGTAAAAGTAGCATTTTGTTATAATTCTGCCAAAATTAATAAAAATTTGTCAAAAATCAAAATTTCTGTCGTGATTTTTGAGAAACCTGACGTGATGGAAACAAATGGAAGACATTTTTGATACCAATATTAGAAAATGTTTCAGAAACTAAATTTTCTGAGAAAACATCAGTGATTTTTTTTTCAAAACGCAAAGCAGTATATTAAGAATCTAAATTGATTAATATTATATCCGCTCAGATTATTATATCAGCTTTATGGCATGATACAACCTGTGTTTGAATTGAACTTATATGAAAATGGTCATTGTGGAATGGATCATTCAGCACCAACCATTCCATGCTTGGAAAAAGAGATGCTGAACAGATGGATAAGTCTATGGCAGATGCTGTACCTGTAGTTAGTTGAACATGAGTTGGAGAGACAGTGTTTAATACAGTCAGATTATGATTATCTCGGAATGTTTCAATTAACTGGCCTCTCCTATCCATGGTGGAAGATCTCCACAATGGATGGTGACCATTGAAATCACTGAGTAAACAGACAGGAGGTGGCAGTTGTGTTAAAAGGCTGTTGAGTTCAGTCTGGGAACAAGGATAATTAGGTGCTATATAAACAGATGCAAGGGTTAATGATATTCCCATTGCCATCTGAACTGCTACAACTTCTAAGGAGATGTCTAGTTGGAGATGTCTTGATGGTATGACAGTTTTGACAAGAATACCTACCCCTCCAAGAGGAGAAGAGTCAGAATCCCTGTCTCGCTTAAACATAGTATAGTTTTTGAATTTCAGTAAAACTTTTGGTGATAAAAATGTTTCCTGTAAGCATATGCCTACTGTGTTATATGCCTTGTATGAGTAATCATTCAAGTCATCTATATTACTGCATAATCCTCTGCAGTTCCATTGTAGGAATTTGTTCATTGGTTGGGTTTATTTGAGCAAGATTGATCTGACTGTTTTTTCTGTGAAGGTTTCTGTCTGCTTAATTTTTGATTTGATTTTTCATTTCTGAGAAAGGTTGGGCATCCTGTGTCCATGGTACCATTGGCATGTAATTCTAGTACTGTGTCATCATCCTCTGACCAAACCTCCATTTCCATGTTGCTATAGTGTGGTTTCACTTTCTTCTGGTTTTCAACACTAACAGATTTTGTTGTTTGGGCAAAGTTCAGATGGCATCAGTTGGGATATTGATTGGCATGTTGCTGGTTTCATTGACTGTAGGTTTTTTATTGCACATTAGCACAGTTTTGGCACAGGTGGCAAAGGAAATGTTTGGTTCTACGGAGACATCTATTTGAGTTGCAGCTGACCGGCTGTTTTTAGTGACTAATGCGTATGATTGGCTAGGTACGGTTAACAGTATTTGCTTCCTTGCTTCAGGGTATGTGACTGTATGCTCCACTTTATATTTCTGGATTTTTTTTTTCCTGTTTTCTAAAGGTCACATGCTTTAGAAAATGCAGGATGGCTTCCTTTACAGTTTGGACAAGAAGGAGTGGAAGCTGTACAGTCTCCTTGGGAATGCTCCGTAGAGACACAAATAGGACATACAGCATTGCCTCGGCATGCTGTCTGAGAATAGCCATACTTCTGACACTTATAGCAGCAAATGGGATTTCGGATGTAGGGCTGAATCTTGCAGTTTAAATAACCTGCTTTAACAGAAGATGGAAGAGTCGGAGTACTAAATGTCAAAATGATGGACCTGGTTGGTAGTAGGTTGTTGTTGAGTTTAACGACACATAAGGCTGTTAGGGCCATATTGTGTCTTTCTAATGGTGAATATGAAATATTGGCTTAATTGTGATAACTATATTTTATGATATATACCTATATGATTTAGGAAAGTAAATAGTTCTTTTTCATTAAAATCATCTCCGAGAATCTGTAATAAATTTATTGATGGCTGTGTATTAGCTATTGATTGAAAGGTGTTTAAGCGGATATTTTGAAAGTGGGGACAGTCCACTAACAAATGGCGAATGGTCGGTTGTACTTGACATGATGTACATTGGGGAGCGCTGTCATCAGTTAATAGATACAAATGAATGAGGTGAGTATGCCCAATCCTTAGCCTTCCTAAAATTATTTCATTTCGCCTGTTTTTTCGGAAACTGGAGTGCCACAGCTTTGGTTCCGGTTTTATTTGGTAGAGTTTATTTCCTGAATAACCTTTCCAGATTAGTGAACAGCTGTTATAAGATGCTTTATGGATAATGTGTTTGTAATCTGTATATGGAACTTGAAAAGTCTGTGAAATAGTGGTTTCTGGTTGTTTGGCTACATGATCTGCTCTTTCATTGCCAGCTATTCCAGAATGTCCTGGTATCCAGCAGAATGTCACAGTTTGGTTCAGTTCCTTACAGGCAAGTAACTCAGAATGAATCTGTTTTATTGCAGGGTGAGAGGAGTTGGTTTTAGTATTTATGGAAGAGACAGCACTGAGTGAGTCAGTGTATATTAAAGCAAACGGAATTAGATGTTCAATAATGGGATCCAGAGCTAAGTTTATAGCATAGAGCTCAGCAGTGAAGATACTGCATTCTACTGGTAAGGAGATAGAAGTGGTGAAAGATGGGAAGATTGCCATAGCACTTACTTGGGTCTCGGTTTTTGATCCATCTGTATAGATTTCACATGCGTTTGAATTAGAAAGAGTGTAAGTTGCATGTAACTGTGCGATATTGGAAGGAGACAGCATGTTCTTTCCCCACTGTTGAAAGTAGTCATCATATATTGCGCAGATATTTTCCCAGAGTGGATCTGATGGTGTTTTGTCCTGAAATATATTGCTGATTTCCATAATCCATGATTGAGCCAGTTCCTTAAATCTAAGTGGAGCAGGTCAGTTTTCATTAGGTTTACTGATGTAAAATGACTCCCATTCAGTATTGTAGAGACATCTCCAACAAGGATTAGAGGGCAGACTACGGATTTTTGCAGCATACATCAGAAGTAATGTTTTTCTTCGAAGTTGTAAGGGAGGTTCATGAGCTTCGATGTACAGGCTCTGAACCGGGGAGGTTCTGAATGCGGCTAGAGCGAAACTCAAAGCACAGTGCTGTATGGTGTTTAGTCGTTCTAAAGTACTTTTCCTCGCTGAATCATATACTGGAGAGCCATAGTCCTAACGGGATCTGATGAGAGCTCTATACAGATGGATGAGAGTATGACCATCAACGCCCCATGACATGGATGACACATATCGGACGATGTTTTAATTTCTTCAAGCATTGGTAATAGGTTGCCATCTTTTTTGGTCATTATTCTCAGTGCATGAGACACATTTTGTTCCCTGAGTTCTTGTATTATCTCTTCTTCAGACACTGATAGTAAGTTCCATTTCCTGATAAAGCCTTTTGGGGTGTTTTCAGAGTGTTATGGGGCATAACTGACACTGGAATACTGTTAAATGATGTTAATCTTGGACGCAACTAGACTTTTCATGCCAACAAAGAAATATTGTTCAAGATTTAGGCCTAAATGGAGGTCAGATGAACTAATTAGACATGTGACAGAAGAAAAATGCATACGATACATATAAATTAACACGTGACACAGAAGCCTATGATAGATATAAGCTGGTCTGTAACCAAGTTACAAAGGAGGTTAGGCAGGCGAAGGCAGATTATGAGAAATCTTTGGCAAAGAATGCAAAGAAAATAGCAAAGAGTTCTTTACTTATGTAAACTCTAGAAGGAAGGGGATGAATCAGATTGGTCCACTTGATAACGATGGTTCCTTGATCATCCTGCTCAGGTAACTAACAAACTAAATGAATATTTTGTTGACATTCACACGTGAGGAGTTATTCAGGGAGGGGAATGCCAGAGGTGTATTCAACACTGGCAGTAAGATAATCTTGTAATAACTGAGAGTAAGGTGGAGGAGAAATTTTTGAAGATAAACACAAGAAAGGCAACTGTGCTGGATGGAATCTATCCAGTTATATTAAAGGAGGCGACAAAGGAAGCAAACACTTAGGCATAATTATGAGAGCCTCCCTGGACTCGGTGGAGGTACCGATGGACTGGAGATGTGCAAATGTGACCCCAATCCACAAAGGAGGATCAAAAGGAGACACAGGTAATTACAGATCTGTTAGTTTAACTTCTATTCCAGGGAAATTAATGGAGGCATTGGTTAAAGAAGCATTGCAGGATCATCTACACAAGACTTCAGTTATAGCTTGGACACAGCTAATTTGATTGGATACTATGATGTAGTTACAAAGGAACTGGATGCAAAGAATAACTTTGATATCATAAATTTGGATCTTAGAAAAGCCTTTGATACTGTTGCACATGGAAGACTGCTGCACAAATTGGAGCAGTGTGGCACTGGAGTCATATTTCTGCTATGGATAAAGGAATGGTTGAGTGGGAGAAGACAGCGAGTGGTAATAAGTGGACACTGCTCTTTGTGGACTAATGCTATTAGTGGAGTCCCTCAAGGTTCAGTGTTGGGTCCATTGTTGTTTTCTGTACTACATATAAATGATATTGATGATGATGGTACATCAGGCTTAATGTCCGAGTTTGCAGGCGATACGAAGCTTGGCAGAGTTGTTAATGATACTAATGACAGAATACTGCTGCAAGAGGATCTAAAAGGGGTTTTTTTTTTTTTTTTTTTTGGGCTGATGCTATATAAGCTTGCTTTCTTGTATCATGTGCCTTTGCTAATACTAATTTTTAGCATTAGCATTAGTAGAGGCATTTGATGCAAGAAAGCAAGCTCATGCAGCATCAGCCAAAAAAAACCACTTCCACTTCACCCCTCTGTTCAATCAAAATACCTGTCCAGCTGAGCCTTAAACTTATTTAGGCTATCCACTTCCACGAAAAGGGATGGAAGTCTGTTCCACCAACCAACCACCCGCTGGCTAAATGCAAATTTCCACACGACTATCCTACATCTGTCTTTCCTCAATTTGAATTTATGCCCTCTCAGGTGATTATTCTGAGCAAGAGGAAGAATCCCATCAGCATTGAGCATGCCCAAAACATTCAAGGCTTTATACGCCTCTATCAGATTACCTCGCTGGTGCCTAGTCTCCAGACACTGTAATTTGCAAAACTTAAGCCTTTCTTCATAAGAGTACCCCTTTGTTACATTCACTAATCTTGTTGCCCTTCACTGTACTCGTTTCAGCAGCTCTACATCCTTGTTGAAATGAGGCCTCCAGACTTGTAAACAGTACTCTAGGTGTAGCCTGACCATTGCCTTATACAAGGGACTAATCACCTCCTTATCCCTGCTAGAAAATTCCTATATATCATTGACAATACAACATCAGCTACACTTGCAGCCCATCTGCACTGTCAGAGAACTTCATATCTGCCTGCACAACCACCCCCAGGTCCCTTTCATCCTCTACCACTGTCAGTGTAGTACTACAGAGTTGATACGTTGCTGTTTGCCATATGTAGTACTTTACATTTGTCAATGTTAAACTTCATTTGCCACCTCTCAGCCCATCAGCTCAACCTTTCCAGACCCTGTTGCAGCAGCATAGTGTCAGTAGTGTCCTTGACAACCCTGCCAACCTTCGTATCATCTGCAAACTTCGACATTAAGCTTGATATACCATCATCAATATCACTTATAAATACAGAAAACAACAATGGACCCAACACTGAACCCTGAGGAACTCCTCTAATAACATTAGTCCACAATGAGCAGTGTCCATTGATTACCACTCTCTGTCTACTCCCCCTCAACCATCCCTTTATCCATAGCAGCAATTTGCCTCCAATGCCACACTACTCCAATTTGTGCAACAGTCTTATATGTGCAAAGGTATCAAAAGCCTTTCTTAATTCCAAATATATAATATCAAAGTTATTCCCTGCAACCCATTGTTTTCGAACTGCATCATAGTATCCAATCAAATTGGTCAGGCAAGACTTTCCCTTAACAAAACCATGCTGTGTCCGAGCTATAACTGAAGTCTTGTCTAGATAATCCTGCAGTGCTTCTTTAACCAGTGCTTCCATTAATTTTTCTGGAACAGAAATTAAATTCACAGGTCTATAGTTACTTGTGTCAGCCTTTGATCCTCCTTTGTGAATTGGGGTCACATTTTCACATCTCCATCTGTGGGTACCTCCCCTGAGTCCAAGGAAGCTCTTATAATTATGGCAAACGGATTGCTTACTTCCTTTGCTGCCTCCTTTAATATAACTGGATAGATCCCATCCACCCCAGGTGCCTTTCTTGTCTTTATCTTCAACAATTTCTCCTCCACTTTACTCTCAGTTATTACAAGATTCTCTAGCTTACTGCCAGAGTTGAATACACCTCTGGCATTCCCCTCGCTGAATAACACCTCATGTGTGAATGTCGATACAAAATATTCATTTAGTGTGTTAGCTACCTGAGCAGGATCATCAACAGTTGAACCACTGATATCAAGTGGACCAATCTGATTCATAACCTTCCTTCTAGAGTTTACATAAGTAAAGAATTCTTTGCTGTTTTTCTTTGCATCCTTGCCAAAGATTTCTGGTAATCTGCCTTTGCCTGCTTAACCTCCTTTGTAACTTGGTTACAGATCACATTGTATCTATCATAGGCTTCTGTATCACGTGTTAATTTGTATGTATCCCATGCATTTTTGTTTTCTGCCATATGTCTCATTAGTTCATCTGACATCCATTTATGCCTAAACCTTGAACAATATTTCTTAGTTGGTATGTAAAGCCTAGTAGTTTCCAAGATAAGTTCTTTGAATGCTTCCCATTTTGAATTTGCTGTTGGTAACATCATCAGTTGGTCGCACTGTATAGAATTTAAATACTGTCTCAGTCCATCATAGTCGCCTTTACAAAAGAAATAACCCTTCCCTTTACGCTTAATGGTAGTTACCTCTTTGAGTAAATCCCACTTCAACACACTGTGATCACTTCCACATAGTGGTTCATTTATCTGCAGATTCTAAATGCACAAAGAATCACTACTGATAATCAAATCAAGAGTATTACTCCCTCTAGTTGCCTCCCAAACATGCTGATGTAGAAAACACTCATCCAATAAATCCACAAAAGCCTTGCTAGTGTGTGAGTGACCAGCCCCCATATTCCAGTCAATATCTGGGAAATTAAAATCCCCCCATTATAAGACTGTCTGATTTACTGGACCACTATTTCCCTGTACAGTTTCTTATTATACTCATCAGAGTCATTAGGCCTATAGCACACTCCTACTCTCAATTTTGATCTCCCAGTGCTTATGTCACACCAAACTGGCTAAACAATGCACTTTCCAGCGATGTCAACTGGCTTCACTTCTTTGGCTTTTATGTGTTTCTTAATTAATAGCATAACCCCTCCTCCTTTCCTTTCCTGTCTCTCCTTTCTGTAGACGTTGTACTCCACAAATTCCAGTTCTGCATTCCTTATTTCTGTGTGACACCATGTCTCTGATATCCCAACAATATCTGCCTTTGATGTTTTGAGCAATACCTCAAATTCATCAAATTTATTAATAAACTCCTAGCATTGGTGTACAGGCAAGTACACATGCACCTGTTGGTATTCTTAGCTACCCTAACACAACCCATGTGTTCACTTGTACTGTAATGACTCCCAGCAGTCTCTGAAATATCCTGCATCTTGTTTTTCAGGCTTCTGTTCATTCCAATAGAAATATGATGCAAGAAAGCAAGCTTATGCAGCATCAGCCAAAAAAAAAAAAAAAAAAACCACTCCCATTTCACCCCTCCATTTGTTCAAAATACCTGTCCAGCTGTGCTTTAAATTTATTTAGGCTATGAACATCCACAACATGGGATGGAAGTCTGTTCCACCAACCAACTACTCGCTGGCTAAAAGCAAAATCCCACACATCTATCCTACATCTGTCTTCCCCAATTTGAATTCATGCCCTCTCAAATGATTATTCTGAGCGAGAGGAAGAATCCCATCGGCACTGAGCATGCTCAAACCATTGAAAGCTTTATAGACCTCTATCAGATCACCTCGCCGATGCCTAGTCTCCAGACACTGTAATTTGCAAAACTTAAACCTTTCTTTGTAAGAGCAACCATCTGTTCCATTCACTAATCTTTTTGCCCTTCTCTGTACTCGTTCCAGCAGCTCTACATCCTTCTTGAAATGAGGCCTCCAGACCTGTGTACAGCGCTCAAGGGTGGCCTGAATATTGCCTTATAT
Organism: Mastigoproctus giganteus; assembly: GCF_048544385.1. Classification (NCBI taxonomy): domain Eukaryota; kingdom Metazoa; phylum Arthropoda; class Arachnida; order Uropygi; family Thelyphonidae; genus Mastigoproctus; species Mastigoproctus giganteus. The sequence goes on from NC_143585.1 coordinate 175,930,955, forward strand.
AAGGGAATAATCACCTCCTTATCCCTGCTAGAAAAATTCCTGTATATCATTGACAAGACACCATGAGCTTTTCTTGCAGCCCGTCTGCACTGCTCAGAGCACTTCATATCTGCCTGCACAATTACCCCAAGGTCCTTTTCAATCTCTACCACTGTCGATGTAGTACCACAGAGTTTATACGTTGCTCTGGGGTTACTCTTTCCCATATGTAGTACTTTACATTTGTCAATGTTAAACTTCATTTGCCACCTCTCAGCCCATCTGCTCAACCTTTCCAGATCCTGTTGCAGCAGCATAGTGTCAGTAGTGTCCTTAACAACAATGCTGCCGACCTTTGTATCGTCTGCAAACTTGGACATTAAGCTTGATGTACCATCATCACTATCACTTATAAATACAGAAAACAACAATGGACCCAACACTGAACCCTGAGGAACTCCTCTAATAACATTAGTCCACAATGAGCAGTGTCCATTGATTACCACTCTCTGTCTACTACCCCTCAACCATCCCTTTATCTATAGCAGCAATTTGCCTCCAATGCCACACTACTCCAATTTGTGGAGCAGTCTTACATGTGCAACGGTATCAAAAGCCTTTCTTAACTCCAAATATATAATATCAAAGTTATTTACTGCAATCCATTGTTTTCGGTCTGCATCATAGTATCCAATCAAATTGGTCAATCAAGATTTTCCCTTAACAAAACCATGCTGTGTCCGAGCTATAACTGAAGTCTTGTCTAGATGACACTGAAGTGCTTTTTTAACCAGTGGCTCCATTAATTTTCCTGGAACAGAAGTTAAACTCACAGGTCTATAATTACTTTTGTCAGCCTTTGATTCTCCTTTGTGAATTGGGGTCAAATTTGTACATCTACAGTCTATGGGTACCTCCCCCGAGTCCAAAGAAGCTCTCATAATTATAGCTAAGGGTTTGCTTACTTCATTTGCTGCCTCCTTTAATATAACTGGATAGATCCCATCCACCCCGGGTGCCTTTTTTTATGTTTATCCTCAAAAATTTCTCCTCCACTTTACCCTCATTGGGTTGAGCAGTACAATCTTGATCCCCAACAGGATATTGAAATCGTCGACTGTTCACATGATTACCACCAGTGCTTATGGCTTGAAGCACTACACATAGCCACCAATAAAATCACTATGAATCAGACGAGGGGAGTACACTTACACCCTATTATAGAATGTACTGTATTGCAGTGCGATGCACGCTGGCGATCATCACCTGTACGTAATTCTGCTTTACCGACACGAGACTCGTGATACATGATCATGCATAGCTGACTTGTGCTATTGTAACTATTAATATATACTGAAGTACACCATTCACACACTAGCTGTTGAAGAGGCTTCGAAAGATACTATCTATGTATTTTTACACTTTTATTATATATATTTTAACTCTCTTATCTTGTTGTATTTTACCGCTTTTATCTTATTTTATTTCTGTTTTATCTTATGTATATATCATTTTTATTTTAATAAAATTTATTTTAACCCGTTAGTGGGTCGTCGCAAGAAACTTTGATGATATTGAATTAGAAGGTTTCTAGATTGGAGATGTTTAATCATTTTAGGAGATCCACACACCGAATCTCGACATTTCTGTATTAGAAAAGGTGACTCATTATCCATGCAACCTGTTGGCAAACAGGTTGAGTGCATTATAAGAAATGCTGGCACGTCTTTATTCTGATTTTCCATCTGTAGTCGCTTCGGACGAAGATCTCTGATCTTGAGCTCGAGGGTGCTAAAGGTGGATAATTACTTATATCCATGATGGCTCCTTTTGCCCCTGGGTTTTGTTTTTACCACTCAAGTTACTGGCCCCACATTGGGAGGTAGGACCAATGTGTTACCAAGCATAAAGTATTAGGGGTTAGTAATAGAACTACCAGAATAAGAAAGGTGGCTTTCCTTTCTTGCCCTGTATAAGTACTTTTGTAACAAGAGAGATATTATTAAATAAACATATTGCTTATAGAGAGGAATGTAAAAAAACTATAGATCGCTTTTAGGAAATCACGCTTAAAGCAAAGAGAAATCGTTTAGTCACAATCGCTTGGCAGCAAGGGCCAATAAAATGATTTATTATGATGATGAGTCAAATTACTGATATCAGGATATATTGACTGACACATTTACGAGGGCTAGCACCATCCAATTAATAACTGGCAAAGACTATCTGTTTCTGTTTGTTATCTGCTAGTTTAGCTAAGTCCAAATGATCTCAAATTATCCAAATGTTAAAAACTATATTAAAATTTAACAGCAAACTGGCAAAATAACAGCTAGCCTGACAGATGGCTTTGAAACAAATAATACATAAAATGATTTTCTGTATTATTTTTTTTTAATAATACAGATAATTTTAATATAAATTTTAACATTTGGATAATTTTAGATCATTTTGACCTAGCTGAACTAGCAGATAACAAACAAAAACAGATAGCTTTTGCCAATTATTGATTGGATGTATTTAATAGTGCTAGCCCTCTAAAACATACCATTCAATATATCATAATATCAGTAATTTGTCTCATCATCATCATTTTATTTTACTTCATTTATTTTATTTTATTATTAATTATTTGTTTATTTATAGAGTATAACAAATTAAGCCAGCTCAGGCTATCTAAGTCTTTTGGCCTCACAGCTCACTGGGTATACTTTTATACTAAAATCTTATTAACATTAGCAGAAGCATACGATGGAAGAAAGCAAGCTTATGCAGCATCAGCCAAAAAACAACAACAAAAAAAAAAAAAAAAAAACACTCCGATTTCACCCCTCCATTCACTCCAAATAGCTGTCCAGCTCAGCCTTAAATTTATTTAGGCTATAAACTTCCACAACAAAAGGTGGATGTTCCACCTATCATCTGCCCACTGGCTAAAGGCAAACTTCCGCACATTTATCCTACAACTGTTTTTCCTCAATTTGAATTTATGCCCTCTCAGGTGATTATTCTGAGGAAGAATCCCATCGTGCCTAGTCTCCAAACACTGTAATCTGCAAACTTAAGCCTTTCTTCATAAGAGCAACAACCTATTGTTCCATTCACTTATCTTGTTGCCCTTCTCTGTACTTGTTCCAACAGCTCTACATCCTTCTTAAAATGAGGCCTGCAGACCTGTATACTGTATTCAAGG